>NW_022631008.1:14416077-14892553 GCF_010015895.1 Lontra canadensis
CATAGAAGATGGAAAGTTATGCCCCTGAATGACCACCAGGCCCAGGGAGAGTTCTTTAAAGCCTGCTCAGAAGATAACTCACTTGAGGAAGTTGCAGCTAGATCAGTAACATACCACCTTGCATGTGCTTTTCCTTCCTCCCATCTCACTTTCCTATCCCCTCACTCTCACTGCCCTGGGACTGCATGTCCCAACATAGCCTTCCAACATGTTAGCTTTGTCTCAGGCTGTGGTATCTAAGAAACCCCAGCTAAGAAACACAAAAGCACTGAAAAACAGATATTCATCTAAAAGGATATTACTGTCACCACCTCTCTTCCTAATTGCAGTTCATGACCTCACCATCCATTTACTTCAACCCAAAACCTGGGAGTCAAACACAGTTTCTTCTTACCCTTCTACCAGCACACCAAATCAGTCTACCAATTTCCCCCCCTTAAGTAGTTCTTTAGCTGTTTTGTCTCCTCCTTCCCCCACCCCAATACCATGTCTCCAGGCCAGGTTGGAGCCTACTAAATGGTCTCTCTGCCTCAGTCTCATCCTCCCTTTTTACTTTAATTTCAGCAGAGCTAGCACACAGTGTCATATAAATTTCAGTTCCATAACAGAGTGATTCAACAATTTTACATATTATTCAGTCAGTGCTCATCAAGATAAGTGTAATCCCCTTCACCTACATCACTCACCCATGAACCCACCTCCCTCTGGTAACCATCAGCTTGTTCTCTATAGTTAAGAGTCTGTTTTTGCTTTGTCTCTTTTTTCTTTTGCTCACTTTTTTTTTTAAAAAAGATTTTATTTATTCATTTGACAGACAGAGATCACAAGTAGGCAGAGAGGCAGGCAGAGAGAGAGAGAGAGGAAAGGCTCCCTGCTGACCAGAGAGCCCGATGAGGGACTCGATCCCAGGACCCTGAGATCATGACTTGAGCCGAAGGCAGAGGCTTAACCCACTGAGCCACCCAGGTGCCCCTGCTCACTTGTTTTGTTTCTTAAATCCCACATATGAATGAAATTATATGGTATTTGTCTTTCTCCAACTGGCTTATTTAGCTTAGCATTATACTTTCTAGATCTATCCAGGCTGTTGCAAATGGCAGGATTCCATTCCTTTTTATGGCTGAATAGTATTCTATTTTATATATATAATCTTCTTTATCCATTCGTCTATTGATGGACACTCTGGTTGCCTCCATAATTTGGCTCTTGTAAATAGTGTTGCAATAAACACAGGGATGCATATATCCTTTCAAATTAGTGTTTTCATATTCTTTGGGTAAATACCCAGTGTGTGTTAGTGGGTCATACGGTAGTTCGATTTTTAATTTTTTGAGGGCCCTCCATACTGTTTTCCAGAGTGGCTGCACAGTTTGCATTCCCACCAACAGGGTAAGAGGGTTCCTTTTTCTCCACATCCCCACCAACACTTGTTGTTTCTTGTGCTTTTTATTTTAGCCCTTATGACAGGTGTGAGATTATATCCCACTGTGGTTTTGATTTGCATTTCTCTGATAATGAGCAATGTTAAGCATCTTTTCATGTGCCTGCTGGCCATCTGTATGTCTTCTTTGGAGAAATGTCTATTCACGTCTTCTGCCCATTTTTAATTGGAATATTTGTGGGGGGGGTGTGTTGAGTTGTCTAAGTTCTTTATATATTTGGGATACTCTTTATTGGCTATGTCATTTGCAAATATCTTCTCCCATTCTGTAGGTTGCCATTTAGTTTTGTAGGTTGTTTCCTTTGCTGTGAAGAAGCTTTGTATGTTAATATTGTCCTCCCATTTTAAATTCACTGAGCAACTGTGGCCAGATGAATAATATTTTAAAAATTACAATCCTAATCATTTAAACACTTGATGAATTCAACTACAACAATGGTAGCCAACCTTTTTTTTTCCCACCTGAGGAATCCAACATACTCATAAGAGTTCAGGGGACAAGGGAGTTTATTAGGATAGTCACTCAAAAATTCGTATCAGAATTTCTGAAGGACACTCGAGTAGTTAGGGAAAGCTTCCCTCCTCTCTGCTCTTCCAGATTATAACATGCCCACTTGTTTTTCTTTTTTGTTGTTACCCTTGTTTCTGACTAGTTCCTCTTCCCCCATCATCTGATAAGAACAGGGTTCTGGGGCCATGGAGGCAGTCGCGTAACTACCAGGCTCTCCGTCTCCCTGTAGCAACTGATGTGGGAACGGGACCATGACATCTACATCTCTTGGTCCCTCTACCTAGAGGACCTTCCCCATTTCTGTCAGGTCACTCTTCTACACTCTTACACTTCCTTTAAGAAATCATTCTATCCAGGAATCCTTCCCAAGACTGCAACTTGGGCTAAGCACTCTCTCTTTGCGCTCCAACTGTACACCTCTAGGTTAGCTCTGTGTTACGGTAACATTATTTCCCCAAGAGCAAGGCACCTGTTAGGAAGTTTTATCAGGCTTTTAACTAAGGCCAGGTGGTGAGGGAAGACTGATTTTTGAAAGTAATTTGGGATTCTTTTGGATTAAATACACTGTGTTAGATATAAATACTCACCAAGTAAAACACCCATCTCTACGAATCCCTTCAATAAAGTAACAGAACTGTCTCACACTTGTCAAGATTTAGAGATAATTTTATACTTAGAGAAAAAAGATACCAAAAAAGAACAAAAGAACATTTCTTTTTCTTAATCATCTACGTTTGCTTCCCATTTCCATACATTTCAAATGCTGGCAACTCTTTAAGGAATTTTAACCTAAATGACCAATATTTAAGGACCTAGTTAACTCAATAAGACATGACACAGTCACTTTAAGTGCTACTGATGAAGACTTTAAAAACATGGAGAATTGCTTATATTGTAAAATCATAAAAAGTGGGATGTCATATTGCTTCTATAGTATAACTATAACTCTGTTTTACATACATACACACACACATATATACACAGAGAGAAGCTCAAGGGAAATAATTACCTAAATGCTGTGTCATATGTAAATTGTGGTAGGAATGTGGACTTCTTCTTTTCTTACTGCATTTTTAATGTGCTTTTATTATTTCTATGAGAAAGTAAAAATAATTAAATTGAACCCCATGGAATAATTTCAATATATTTGAAAGAGTGCATAAAGCCACACCTCAATGAAATTCTTATAGTAAAACCTCAGCCTATAAGAATTATTCACTGGAACTGAGTAACCCAGCTAAACTGAGGTTAGTGAATGAATTTCACCAACCTTCCAACATATTTTGACAAGTACTATTTCCTAAAGCACACTTTCCTAGCCTCTTTAGTTACACTGCCATGTTGTTAAAGAGGCAGATCAGATGTGTAGGATATAGGGCTAAAGGACCCAGCTTCAGGGCTGCTCTGCTACTGTACATCTTGAGAGCTCCCAAAAGGCTTCAGAAAGACAGGTTCGGGATGGTTTGCTCTCCCTAGTGGGACAGAGGGTTGTTCCTGGGAGTCAGTTAACTGTATGTAAAGCCCACACTGCGGGACACGTCTCAAGGAGGTTCCCAGTATGTGCTTTCAGAGGCTAAAGCAGCGAAGAGAAGGGAGCTAGCTATTCAGCTCCAGCTTCCACCACCCCAACAGAGCTATTCCAATATCTGCTTTTGATCACTCCTCTTGCTCAAAGTGTCTTCAGCCTCTCCCTCTCCAGTGCTGCTGTGTCCTACAGTATAGGAGGCTGGTGCTCCATGGGGAAGACATCTCCACGGCGTTGGCTAATGACTCCTCTTTCTTCCTCCTTTTCCTATCATTTCACTCATATTCTTTGATGTGACTCAAAGAATAAGCCTTTACTATGAAGCCACTTGCTGACTTGTCCCTTGTATGTAAAATATCAAATGAAAAATAGGCAAATCTGAAATATTGGGACTTGTTACTCAAAGGAGAGTCAGCAGCAACTGTGTCACCTGTGGGCTTGTTAGAAATGCAGAACATCAGGCTCCAGAGCTGCTAAATGACAATTTGCATTTTAACAGGATCCTGAGATGGAAAAACAGGCATGTTCGTAAGGCCTCTTTGGGCATATTTTAGTTTTGACTTCCGAACCATTGAGCTATTTTGTATATTCAAAAAACATTAAAGGGGTAAGAATCTAAAGTGTCAAAATTTAATACACACAAAAATAAATGAACCTGAACCTATATGACAAATTGATAATCAAACTGAACAAAGAGTTTATCTTCTGTACATACTACACTACTGTATGCCTCTACAATACCCTGTATTCTGGGGCACCTGGGTGGCTCAGATGGTTAAGCATCTGCCTTTGGCTCAGATCATGATCTCCGTCTGGCTCCTGGGGTCAAGCCCCACTTAGAGCTCTCTGCTCAGCAAGGAGTCTGCTTCTCCCTCTCCCTCTGCCTCTGCCACTCCCCGCAGCTTGTGCATGCTCTCTCTCACTTACTCTCTCTCTCAAATGAGTAAATAAAATCTTTAAAAAAAAAAAAAAAAGAATACCCTATATTCTAAGGGAAAAAAAAAATCTGCAAAGAAACTCTGGACTTTAATTAGCATAACTGTTGTTAGTAGTGATACTGATATTTGGTAAAATTATTTTATTTATGTAATACAGGAGAAAGCATTGTATATCTACATCCCCTCCCCACCTAGCTCTACCCATTGAAAGGGTCTAGAAGCCACCATATTCTGGATATACAATGAGCACATTCAAGTCTTGGTTTCCAAACACCCTGACCATCTAAAGGAACCAAGGCTCCTTAGGAAGATGGTGACCCCAGGTCTGGAATAGGAAAAGTATAAGATGGAGCTGAAGTGCCTCAGAGAAGTGCTCAAGACTAGAGAACCTGACAACCTCACTTCCCTCTCTAGAAGCTTTGAGGATCTTTTCTTTAGAACTTAGTGTTCTTAAATTTCATAAGAATTAGTCTAAACTTGAAATTGTCTTCATCTAGTTTGCTGAGCTCTCAGAACTTGTCACTGTGAATATTCAGATGGTGTCTCAGAGCACAAAATAAGTTTCTATTATTAATTTGATCTTTTCAACTCTTCATTAATTCTGTCATATCTTTCGGAATTCTAAGCGGGTAGATAGTGGACCAACTTGACAGAGCCTATCTCTGCCCTTCTTTTAAGTTTTCTGCCTCTCTTTTTGCACTGCATTCTAGATTTCCTTATAATCGTCTTTCAAATTTCCCATAGTACTATTTTAATTTCAGCAAACAAATGTCTGATTTTCAAGAGTTCTTCCTTATTCTTTAACTGTTTCCATATCCCTCCATCCTGTTATTTTTAAGATGTCATCTTCTTAAAACGCCCCTCAAGTTTCCTTTTATTTCCTCTCCTCAATTCCTTAATTAATCTGTATTTCTTCTAGGAACATTTGTTCTGTTTATGCTATCACTCCTTTGCTGCTGTTTCTTTTCACATATCTAATGCATATTTCTGAGTAAAGGCCAGGGTGACTTTTTCCTCTATGCCTGCTGTGGGTTTCCTCTACTATTCTGCTGGTCTCTCCTATCATAAGGCAGTTGGCAGAGAGTTCTGTGTGTGGAGATGTTGGACTTGTCAAAAGACTGACTTTATTTTAAGATAAGCAGAAGGTGGGCCTTCAAATACCAAGAAGACAAGGACTTTGTCTGGGGCAGGTACACTGCCCTTATCAGCTCCAAATCTCCACCAGGCACTTCCTCTGGTTTCTTGGGAAAAGAAGACTCCAGTTTTCAATTCAGGGGTAAAATGATGAGCTGCTCTATTCCACACAGTAAGGTTGCAGGTAGAAGAAAAACATGCGAGTGTGGGGAACAGGCTTACTATTCATTCTACCTCCTTCATTCACTGCACTCGGCACCCTGAATCTTTCTCTTAAAATATCTATTACGGCCAATGGAAGTCTACAGAAAACAAAACGTGATGAACTTTTAAAAAATCCTCAGGGGTTCAAGTATTCTCAATATACCTGCAAAGAAATTACTGAACCAACCCACCTGTTTCTATTCTTTCTCTTTTTAGAAATCTCCATAAAATTTGAGATGGAAAGAAAAATCACTGTGCCATAAAAAGCATTTCATTTCTCATTTTATAGACATGACACATTCTTGAGTTCCCCCAACAAGTTTGTTTTACCTTTAAGATGTCTTCTATTCTTTGATTTATCTCTGGGCAGTAGCTATGGCTTTTTTTAATATAAGTATGAGCATTAAGAATGGCAAACATATGAGCATCTGCATAAATCTACCAGATACTCCATTTGTATTAAAACAAAGCCTTATGTGAAGATTGGCATTAGCTCAAATGTAGGATATAAAATAAAATTATTATAAAAATTCAATGAAAAAAGAAGACAACTCTGGTATTATTTATGCTAATTCAAAGTAAATTTAAAAAATTTTATGCACAATGACATCCAATGGTATTCAGAAAATAATCCAGACTTGTTCAACCTCCAACCTTCTATCTGAAACATAACAATATAAAAATCTACTTGTATATATACATATGCCAATTATCTATATACACATATGTATTTTTTTCAACCAAAGGAGATGTATGGTGTTCTGGAGTGCTACATGGAAGTATCTCCTACCCACCCCACATTCCTTCTCCTTTGCTCTCTTTCCTGACAGTGGCGAATACAGCAGAAACCATACTTGTGATAACATTTCTCTTCAGGCTGATGTCAGAGTGAGCTAAAAGTATGTATCTCCACCGCTCTGATATTCCTACTGATCCACAGCAGCCGTGGGAATCTGTGCCAGCTTCAGAGTGGTCGATTTCTAGCCCTCAAAATTTGTTTGCGCCCGCTTCCCTTACCTGCAGGCCATCATTTATGACTCAGCACTGCTGTTTCTGGCCCCATCTCCAATCCTATTACCTTTACTAATAACAACAACCAGTTAACCTAGGCTTGAAGTGTTCACTTCTAGATGTCACATACTTAACTAGTGCTTACATATTAGATAAAAACTATTCTGGAACTCCACAAATATTAATATAGTTAACAACTCCAGAAGGTGGGCATCAGAACTGTCCTCACTGAAAGATGAGGAAGCTGAGTTACAAACTAGGCAGCTAGCCCAAGGCTGCCCAGCTGATGAAGAGCAGCGCTATGAGCACCTGCGCAAACTGGCTCTAGTCTGTGCATCATCACCCCATTCGGGAGGGGGTAAAAAAGTCTTATTCTAGAATGAGAGAAAGAATTTAAGATGTGCAATTACAGCTACCACTCCTTAAACACCCACCATGTACCAGATCTTCACAGGTATCATTGCTAATCCCAACAAACCACCCTTAACACAGAAGTTATTTTCCCCATTTTGAAGACAGATAAACTGAGGCTCAGAGCTTGACATGCTTCCAGTCACACAAACAATGGGAGAGCTAGAATTGGAACCCAGGGCACCCCAACTCCAAAGTCCCTGCTCTTTACGAAATGCTTTACCCTGTCACCCAAGGAAAGAAAAAGGAGACTTTTATTCTTTTTTTTTTAAGATTTATTTATTTATTTATCTGACAGAGATCACAAGTAGGCAGAGAGGCAGGCAGAGAGGAAGCAGGCTCCCTGCTGAGCAGAGAGCCCGATGTGGGGCTCGATCCCAGCACCTTGGGATCATGACCTGAGCCAAAGGCAGAGGCTTTAACCCACTGAGCCATCCAGGTGCCCCGACTTTTATTCCATTTAATACAGCAATTTGTGATGTTAAAAATGCTGTCCCTAGGGCACCTGGGTGGCTCAGTGGGTTGGGCCTCTGCCTTCAGCTCAGGTCATGGTCTCAGGGTCCTGGGATCGAGCCCCGCATCGGGTTCTCTGCTCAGCAGGGAGCCTGCTTCCCCCTCTCTCTGCCTGCCTCTCTGCCTACTTGTGATCTCTCTCTCTCTCTCTCTCTGTCAAATAAATAAATAAATAAACAAATAAAATCTTAAAAAAAAAAAAAATGCTGTCCCTAGATCTGGTCTATTCTTCTGGTCTAACACCTTGGGGATTTTATTTTTAGACCAGCCTTCCCCAAAGGCTTCAATTTTTTTTTTCAGAACACCACTCCCTGAGGGCCAGAGGCAGCATGAGAGCAGACACTATGTTTTATGCAGAGTTGATGAAATGACCAAAAAAAGAAAAAAAGAAAGGAGAACAGTAACTAAAACAAGGACATTTCTGGGAGTAAAATCCTAACTTCCACAATTAATAAAGCCAAAGGATCCCTGATGTGATAAGGAAAATTCCACTATCCCTCATCCTCAGACATCACTTTCATAATGTTGACTAAAAATTAAACTGGATGATTTCTTGAAATCTAAACACTTGGTTAAAATTAGATAAACTATGTGAATGGAGAATGCTTTAGATTTTTAAAATTTTTATGGGCATGCTTTGGAACTCTGCAGTCTAAAACTGCCTTACCCTTAAACTCTTTCAAAATGCAACCAGTAAGGTTGCCATTCAGCACTTAGATGGTACTTCCAGGAATGACACTAATTTAACTTCATGTGATTGGGAGGTAAGACTTTTAATCCCCACCTTTTACATTTGTGGAGGTTTATGAAGAGATACTATACTCATCCTTAAGGGCTGTGGTATATCACAAAGGAGAATGTGACCCCAAGTTAGTGATTTGGATGGATGTGGAAAAGAAGGTAATAACTCAAAAATGGGATGCCTCATGACCTAGACTTGAAACCATGCTCCTAGATGAAATAATATAAACCAATAACTGAAGAAATTTTTCACCGTGATCAATCACTGAACACAGCATGACACAGCAAACAATCTTCTAGAACTCCTGGCTCCTATCTCTACAGGACTATTTAATATAATCTGTTTCTCCTTATTATCTGGTGTTACACTGTACACCAGATACCAAGAAAGAATACAAAAGAAAAGGAGATATAATCCTTACCTTCAAAAGTGTTGAAACAGGGGCACCTGGGTGGCTCAGTGGGTTAAGCCTCTGCCTTCGGCTCAGGTCATGATCTCAGGGTCCTGGGATCGAGCCCCGCATCGGGCTCTCTGCTCGGCAGTGAGCCTGCTTCCCCCTCTCTCTGCCTGCCTCTCTGCCTACTTGTGCTCTCTCTCTCTCTCTGTCAAATAAATAAATAAATAAAATCTTAAAAAAAAAAAAAGTGTTGAAACATTATAAAGAACAATGAAAGGTCGATTATTAAGTCCATTAGAGATAAGCTTGTGGCTGACCAATACTCCTACCAAGAACTGAAAAAGCTGGATAGTTTTTAAAGAACTTCTTTGAAGCATCTAAGAACTACCAAAGCAAGGAGAACTTGAGGGGTCAAGATCTCAGAGAGAAGGAAGCATGGCAATGTGAGGTAGCACTGCATTTGATAAGACTTTTCCCCTGAGATGTGAGCCAGCTCTGAAATGCCAGGCTCAGAGGTTTTTCTCGAGGAGGCTAAGAGGCGGAGAGCCTGAAAAGTGGCAGCTGAAAGGCTTAAAAGCAGCTGAGAAGCTTAAAGCTGAGTAAGAGAGGCAGCTGGGAGGCTGAGACGCTGAACAGAGCTCAGTCTGTACCAGTGTCCAGCAGCCAGAAGCTGGTGACTGGGGCTCATGGGAGGGTGGTAGGAACGACTTCCAAAGGGCTTCATTCTTGGACTAGGCATGGACAGGAAATCAAAGGCTCTCATAACAACCAACCACCAACCTAATTAATTAGCTCAAGTTTAGGTTTCTTAATTAAGTTTCCAAATGAAGTTTACTTTTTGAGACAGACACAAATGGAACATCAAAAGCACTAACTATGAGGAAAAGACTGGTAAATTGGCCAAAAGACATCATTTGAAAATGAAAGGCAAGTCAAAAGGAAGATATATTTGCAATCACATAACTGACAAAACACTCATACCCTGAAAATATATACATTTTTTTCATGCTGATACATTTTTAAGAAAAACACAAGCAGGGGCGCCTGGGTGGCTCAGGGGGTTAAGCCTCTGCCTTCGGCTCAGGTCATGATCTCAGGGTCCTGGGATCGAGCCCCGCTTCGGGCTCTCTGTTCTGCAGGGAGACTACTTCCTCCTCTCTCTCTCTCTGCCTGCCTCTCTGCTTACTTGTGATTTCTCTCTGCCAAATAAATAAATAAAATCTTTAAAAAAAAGAAAAACACAAGCACATCCAGTTGAGAACTGAGCAGAGGAACTAAACCAAAACTTCACAAAGGAAGATACCCAAACAGCCCCCCACACACACACACCAAAAACAGGTGCTGTCCCTCATTATTCATCAGGGAAATGCAAATAAAAACCACAAAAAGACAAACTGAACAGAATGGATAAAATTAAAATGACCGCAAACAGTGAGTGTGGGTCACCATGAGGTACAAGTGGAACTTTCATACATGACTGTTGGGAGCAGATACTGGTTAACTGTCTGTGGAAAACTGTTTGTCATTTATTATAAATTTGCAGTCATACCTGCTCCATGACCCAGCAACCCCACTCCTAAATATATGCTGAACAGAAATATTAACATTTCTGCACCACAAGTCAAGTACAAATACCCAAACATTAGAACAGCAAATACGTCCATCAACAGAAATGTGGTATGTCTGTATAATGAAATGCCGTACAATCACGAAAATGAACAAGCTACTGCCATGCACCACATGGATGGATCTCACAAATAGAATACTGAGCAAAAGACAGAGACAAAAGTTCAAAACAGACAGAAATTCAAAAACAGGAAAAATGAGTATTTGGTATTGGATGTTATTGGTTATCTTTGGGGAAGAGTAGAACTAATGACAGGGAAGGGTCTTCTAGAAGGTTCTGCGGTTCCTGGGATGCTGGTACATCCATGGTGGTTACACACATGTATTAATTTTTTTCAAATTTCACTAAGCTATGCCCTTGATTTGTACATTTTCCTGCTTATATATAATATTTTTTAAACGTCCATTAAAAATAATTAAAAGTTTATAGAAATTTTACTTCTCAGGACCCATTCTTAAGAAATATTTTTAAATACCCTCTGAAAGTCCAAGTAATGAAAATATAAATAAAATCTTCCAGACCTTAGGTTAGGCAGAGAATTCATAGATAAGACACCAAAAACAAACCAATCCACATGAAAAAAAAACTTACAAATTGGCTCTCATTAAAACTCAAAATTTGTGCATTCAGATAACATAATTAAGAAAATGGAAAGCCAAGAAACAGACTGAAGTATTTGCAAAACACATATCAAAGACTTGTATCCAGTATGTGTAAGGAACACTCACAAGTTAGTAATACTCAAACCTAACTGAGAAATGAACAAAAGATTTGAATAGACATTTCAGTAAAGAAGACATACAAATACCTAAGAAGTGTATAAGAGGATGTTCAACATCATTGTCATTAGGGAAATGTATATTAAAACTACACTGAAATATTTCACATTCACTAGAATAACTATAATAAATATGACAGACAACAACAAACATTGGTAAGGATATGGAGAAATAGGTACCCTCAGATATCACTGGTGGGAATGTCAAATGGTGGAACCATTTTGGAAAAGAATCTGGCAGTTTTCCAAATAGTCAAACACAAAACTCCCAGTACAACTCAGTAATTCCGTTCCTAGGTATTGGCCCAAGGGAAATGAATATGTGTGTCCACACAAAGATTTACCCATGAACATTCATAGCAACATTCTTAATAGCACAAAACTGGAAACCTCAATGTCCATCAGCTGATGAACAGATGGAAAAAAGGATATAATTATCCCTACAATGAAATACTGTTCAGCAATAAAAAGGAATGAAGTACTAACATATGCTATGTCATGGATGAGCCTCAAAAATATTGTGGTAAGCAGAAGAAATCAGTCACAAAAAACCACATACTACATACTTCCACTTAAAGAATAGTTTAGAAACGTCAATTGTATAGAGACAGAAAGCAGATTAGCAGTTGCCTGGGACTAGGGATGGAGGAGGAGATTAACTGTAAATGGGTGTGAGGGACCTTATCTGGGGAAAGAAAATGGTCTAAAATTAATTATGGTGATGGTTGTACCACTTGGCAAAATTACTGAACACCACTGAATTATGCACTTGAAATGGCTGAATTTTATGAAATGTTAAATATATCTCAATAAAGCTGTTAAAAAATTTCATGTACACGATAGCAAGAAAATAAAGCCAACCTAAAGGTTCACAATTTGTGAAATAGTTTGAGTTAATTATGTGATTTATCACACAGAACGCTGTACAGCCATTAAAACATTTTTGAGGGACGCCTGGGTGGCTCAGTGGGTTAAGCCTTTGCCTTCATCTCAGGTCATGATCTCATGGTCCTGGGATCAAGTCCAGCATCAGGCTCCAGAGCCTGCTTCTCCCTCTGCCTGCCACTCCCCTGTTTGTGCACCCATGGTCTCTCTCTCTGACAAATAATTTTGTTTTTAAATCTTTAAAAAAATAAAAATAAAAAATAAAAAAATTAAAACATTTTTGAAGAGTATTTAATGACTTAAGAAAATATTATGCAAGCATGCTGAGTGAAGAAAACAAACTACAAAGCTGTATATATAGTATGTTCTTGCTATGTTTTTTTAAATTTTTAAAAGGGGTTGGAAGGAAACACATCAAACATGAACAGAGGTTTCTGACCAGTAAGTTCTTAAATAATACTTTTTTTCTGTACTTTTCTGTATTTTCCAAATCTTATGAGTTTTCCTATTGTCCAGAAAAAACTCTTAAAAAAAAAATTCTGCTTGAACACCACTTCATATATTGTAAATATATATATGAATAGTTCTTTTCAATGATCATAAGACATATTTCTTTTTTATTTCTTAAAAAAAAAACCCTCTACTCCCTAAGAAGATATTAAGAAAGCAAAATAAGCATCTTCTTATCTCATCATGCCTACTGTCCATGGTTAAAACATAATACAATATTTAAAAATATAGAAACTGGTAGGAATTACTCAAGTGTTTCTGCTGCTATGCAAGAAATGTATTCTCATCGATAAGGGTGTAACAGACTTATGAACAGAATTTTGTTATCCCCAAAACCACAAATTTTAAATATAATTTATCTAGTCACTACTTCTAAAAAGTATTCCCATATTTCCTCCAATTATTTACCTACTAAACTGTATTAATCTTTAGATCACCTTTCTGGTTCCCTCAAACATCACCTGGGAATCAGTGCAACTTCAAAGCAAACAAACAAAAAGCCTCCCTATTTTTATTTTCATGCTATTCCACAAAAGGTTTGTTTTGTTGTTGTTGTTGTTTTAAATCCCTCTTTAGCATAATCTGAATTTCTGGGTACAGCTCAACTTGCTCTGTTCTTTAAACCTGTTCTCTTAAGTAACTCTGTTTCCATCTGATCCCATATGCCTATCTGCGTGAGAATTAGACATTTAAACTTTTTTTTTTTTTAACATTTTATTTATTTGACAGGAAGAGAGAAAGCACAAGCAGGGGGCGTTGCAGAGGCAGAGGGAGAAGCAGGCTCCCCGCTGAGCAGGAAGGCCAAAGAGGGGCTGGATCCCAGGATCCTGAGATCATGACTTGAGCAGAAGGCAGACACTTAACCAAATGAGCCACCAAGACGCCCCTAATTTTCCATTAATAGTCACAAAGAGCAATAAGAGTTTGTTTCCAAAGCCTTCAAATAACTTTATCAAATCAAAGTTCAGTGTTTTCCAGCATCATACCGGTATCTCTTCCAAAACTGCTGGTACTCTCTTCTCCACTCTCTCTTACTACAAATGATTCCGGCATGTCCTTCAGAGGTAAGAAAAAGTCAGTCAAGGGCCTCCGTAAGCTTTCTATTGAGCACTTCCCTGCCCTTCCCCCAGATGCCCACCATGTCCACATTAGCAGTGGTCAGAGTACCTGGAGTGTCGTTAGGCAGGTTACCTGATCTCTCAGTTTCTCAGAAAAATGGAGGTGATCATAATACACCCTAGTTCACGAAGCCGTGGTAAGCATTAAATGAAACCAAATGTAAAGTACTGACATAATCAGTGCTCAATAACTATAGCTACCAGTTCTACTTTGCCCAAAAAAGAAAACCATGTCCTCCACAACACCAGCACTTCAGCGACACTTGGAGAACTCCTTCCTCCATCACCCTTGCAAATGACTATTTTCCATATCTCACCCCAAACTGAATTTAAATCTGTTTCTCACTTCAAGATTCTGAATCTTGAATCTGCACTGTGATTCTGACATACCTTTGTTTCTCTTCTTCTGACCTTCTCCACTCCAGCTTCTGCCTCCTTTATTCAGAACAGTGAGTTGTAACAGTCTCTTTCACAGCAAAACAGATACAGCTTCTCTTGTTCTTTTCATGTTAGAAATCTACATATTCCTTCCTAGACCTTTCAGAAGCAGTCACTACAACCATGTCCAGTTTATTCCTATATATCTAGGTACAACTATGATATAGCCTATTTGTTTTTCACAACTTTTTTCATGACTGTGACTGCTCCTGAGAGCTCCAGCCAAGTCAAAATTCAACAAAAAATGTCAAGGGCATCAACCATGTGCCAGGTACTGTGGTAGCTGGTAGAGATTCATATGACATGCTACCTATCTACTAAAAACAAGAAGGAACAAACATCTAGGGATGTTTGACATATACCATGTTTGACTATACCATAGTCTCTTTCTTTCTTCCTACATATCTGGGCAATGTCACTGCCTAAGATAGTTCAAACATCATCTCTGGGCTTAAGACAGCTTATGAATACACTCCCTACCCTACCACTTACAACCTCACCTCACCTGCAATGACTGGACATTATGTTCTCGTTCAGTATCATAGAAATTTCACAGAATGTAGAATCAGACCTAAATGATATCACCAGAGACCTCAAATAACCTCTCGACTGTATAGATAATGGTCAACTGTCTTATCTTTTTTTTTTTTTAAGACTGCTAAAATCATTGTCCCTTGGTCCTGTCATATGAAGATATAATTCATTACCATAACAAATCCCAATAATGAACATAAGGGAAAATATGCAATCACTAAATTTTTTCATGAGTGGGAAGCTAGAAGATAACAGAGGAGTATCAGCACAGAATTAAAGATCATTCTGCTCTTAGGATGCCATTTCAAAATAAGATTGCTGAAGAGCAGTGTTGACTCATCCTCAAAAATAATGGCAGATCTGTTTGACCTTGATTCACTGCCATGATCAAAATAATTCTGGTTAACTTGGAAAGATTCTGAAAAATCTAAAGGTCATACTTAAAATACTTAGAGTTCAAAAAATTTATGAAGTAAGACTTTAGTTTTAGTATGCAAAGTAGCTACAAGATAAAGACAAAGAAAACGTCAAGAGCGTCATTATGTGCCAATTGAAATTACCCTCACTTGCATATTTTGCCCTGATGTTCAGTCTTCCACGATGCTACCCATGTATTTTAAAGATTTTGTTTTTAAGTCATCTCTCTATACCCAATGTGGGTCTTGAACACACAAGCCTGAGATCAAGAGTTGTGTGCTCCGCTGACTGAGCCAGCCAGGGACTCCACTACCCATGTACTTCATATAAATCCTTGACATATTTTTTCAGCTTGACTTATACACGTCTTTAAATGAATTTCTTGTTTTTTCCTTTACCAAATAGTTATTAAGCACCTGCTCTAAGCCAGCTTCTGACTAAGCACAGCACACAATAGAGAACAAAACATGTCTCCTGATCTTATGTAACTCACAAGTCTAGTGTGGAGGCTCATTGTGATGGTTAATTTTACGTGTCCACTCAACTAGGACAGAGGGTGCCTGATTTAAACGTTATTTCTGGGTGTGTCTCTGATGGTGTTTCTGGATGAGATTAGCATTTGAATTGGTAGACAGAGTAAAGCGGACTGTTCTCCCCAGTGTGGTAGGGCATTATCTATCCATGGAAAGCCTGAATAAAACAAAAAGACAGAGGAAAGGGGATTTTGCACTCTGCTGACTGTTTGAGCTGAAATACCAGTCTTCTACCCTCGATTTATATTTACACCACTGGTCCTCTAGTTCTCAGAACCACACCATCAGCTTTCCTGGGTCTCCAGTCTGCAGACGGCAGATCATAGGACATCTCAGCCTATATAATCATGAGTAAATTCCTTATAATAAATCATATGTCTTTCCTATTGTCTGTTTCTCTGGAGAGCCCTGACTCATACCAAACACACACAAACACAAAATAACTAATGGAGTATGTGTGCTGTAAAGGAAAATTCAGGAGTCTCAAAGAGAAGAAAACAGAAAACATAATTCCTCATTTACATGTGTACATATATTCTTGCAACATCCTCTAAATCTCATGTTCTGTGATAGTGTGATATTATCCACTATGATGAACCCAAAAGTACTGGGCTAGAGACTAGTATAATTTAGTTTTAAAGTTATCATTTATTTTGCATTCTGTTTTATTTCTTAGTGGGTACAGGGCAGGAGAAAAAAAGGTCATAGGGAATAAGAAGCAAAATAAAATAAAGACTAAAAGCTGGAATCTTTCATTGAAAGAATAAATAAAACTTTACAAAATGCATGTGGTCCTGAGAAAGTTTTCTAAAACCAAATTCTTGACAAATACTTTTTTTAGGGGGTGTGTCCAAACAGGGGCAGGGAGGGGTAGAGGGAAGTGGGGAGGGAGAGAGAATCTTGAACAGGCCCCCTGTGCTGAGTGCAGAGTCCAACACAGAGCTCCATCTCACAACCCTGAGATCAGGACCTGAACCAAAATCCAGACTCCACTGCTTAACCAACTGAGCCACCCAGGTACCCCTTGACAAATAATTTTAAATTCATGGTTCTTGAAACCTCACTAGCCAAAGAACTCCACTAAATCCTGCCATAAAGCAGAATTCATGCATCAAAGTGACTATCTCCTCTAGCCCAATCTATTTCCATTTCTGTTATTTCTAAGTTGAAATTCTCAATCAAGTTTGCTATGCATCCAACAATGGGAAAGGACCACTCTAACCAAAACGTGTTACATAATTGTCATTCTAAATTCATATAATTCATATAACTTCCCAACATCCACCCTGTTCCTTCCCACTCCCCCTGCAAAAAATCATGCCACAGCAAAAAAAAAAAAAAAAAAAAAATTAAGATTATTTTATTTTAGAGAGAGAAAAAGCATGCAGTGGAGAGGGGCAAAGGGAGAGAGAATCGCAAGCAGACTCCCCACTGAGTACAGAGCTCCATCCTGGACCCTGAGATCATGACCTGAGCATAAATCAAGAGTGATACACTTAACCCACTGAGACATCCAGGCACCCCTTAGCAAAGAATTTTTTAAAGAAAATCTTCAATATTCATTTTGAATCTTTAGAAATAAAAGAAAAAAAAAATCAAGGTGGTAAAATGGTTGTATTCTAAACTCCAAAGAACAATTTCTTATCATGAATCACAAAATCATAGGGAGAAAGGATCTGTGTTGTAGTGTTTGCTTCTTAGTGGGTTCCCTACTGATAGGGTACCAGTGATGCTGCCATTCAATAAGGTGCCTGTTGCTAGTCCTCCAGTCCTCTGCTCAAAGATCACAGCATCAATAAAAGCCTTGCAAGTTCAAAAGGTGCTGATGCAATTGACATACAGCTGGTAAGACCAAGTACCATAGGGAGTTCACTAGCCCAATGTCAACTGCACACACAAGAGTCAAAACTGCAATTTCTGGATTTGCTCTTATACACACACACACACACACACACACACACACAAAGGGAGGAAGAAGAGTACTAAATACTGCTGTACAAACATCACTGCTTACAGTTATGTGGGGTTTTCCAGGTTGTATTATACTTTATTCATTCCCACATCTCACTTGATTTCCCCCTAGCAGAAACAGCCTATCAAAGAAAGAGTGATGCCCAGAAAGTAGTGCATGTGTGTGTGCATGCAGGTGTGTGTGTTCAATATTTCAATAATGGCAAGAACCATTGCATTAGAATGGCCCAAAAGTAGAGTCTGCCTAATGGTTGATAAAACAAATGTGAAAATTCTTCTTAAATGCAGAATACTTTATTATGCTGGATTTGAATAGAATATGCAGAATTTAACATAGATTCTAGAAGGGACAGCATTGAGTGAAATGATCAATGCAAGTCTCAAGTTTATATTAGATAAATTGAAAATTCCCTTTCACAGGGCCACAAACTAAATGGATGCTTTATGTAATATGGCTTTTTATATGACTATTCTCTATCTATTCATTTAAAAAAAAATTAACTGAAAGATCTTTCCATGGAACTTTATTCCAACTTACAATCTAGATACAAGCAAAGACCCCACCAGAACAATGGGGCACCTGGGTAGCTCAGTTGATTGTTTGACTCTTGGTTTCCGCTTGGTTTCAGGTCAAGATACGGACCCTTGCCTCTGGCTCCACACTCAGCAGGGAGTCTGCTTGAAGACTCTCTCCCTTTGTCCCTCCCCCCACACACAAGATACACTCTCTCACTCCCACTCTCTTTCAAATAAATAAATAAATCTTAAAAAAAAAAGACCTTACCAGGGATAAGACTCTAATATTCAGGCTTCAGAAGTCATTTCTGTACTGGTACCTCATTATGCAAGATGAAGAAAATTAGTAGGACAAAAAGATGGTCTTTAAAACTCAGAAGGCAAAATTATTTCATAAATTATTTCATAAAAAGAGCACAGAAAATAATAAAAGCTAACTTGATGACATAGATAATTAGCCCTTGATGAATGGAATAATTATCCAAAGGTAATCGAGTTAATTACTTTAGTCTTCTTTTTTCTTTGCGGGGGGAGGCTTCATTTTATCACTGTATCTAAGTTTTTATAGCTAGTCCACAATAACTTGAGTATGGAGAAATAAATGTAAGGTTCTTAAACTCCTTCGACTTTGTTCATCACAACCAACACTGTGCCCACACATCTAGCCCACGTAGGGTTAAAAGGAAAAAGGTGAGTAGTTATAATAACAAAAGGAAAATCTATACTCTTCTTAAAATATTTACCAAGATGTAACCATGAAATAGGCACAGAATAATTACTCCCTTTTAAAAGTGAGCCACCCAAAAGAACCCCATAGTTTTCCATCTTTCACTTACCGCTTTTGAGAGTATAAATAAGGGCAATGTGGACCATGGGTGGCTTTTTAACTTTCCCTACTACCATTTTAAAAGCAAAAACCTAGAAATCTGAAGAAATAGAAAACTAAATGTGAGTAGCAGTGTTTTTCAAACTCAAAGATATAACTAGATATAACTAAATAATTTAAAGTAAGATGCCTACACTAACTCCCTAAAAAACAAAATCCAAAACTAAAGTTAAAGTGACTGTAAATGAGATGCAGTTTACAGCTTAGGAAGAGAAAGTGTTAATACCAATATTTCAAATTTATCAGCAGAGGAAAATAAATTATAAAATTGGACTTAAGGGGGAAAGAAAAGTAAGCAGCTTGCCATCATATCTTGACACATTAGTGTCTACTTTTTCTTTTCAAAAGGAAAACCCTCTAGTGATTAGTTAAGGTTTACATACTAAGCTGAAAAAAAAAAAGACATCCTATTTTGGACATGTCTACAATCTCAGAAACAAAATGGTTTCTTTAATATAGTCATATTTAAGTCAAATTTTGAGTTGGGATTATAGGATTATAATATTTGTCAAAAGATCCCAACAGTAACCAGGACTTCAAAGGGCTACATTTGTTATGTTAGAAGTGAAACTCCTCCATGTCAAAAGGGCAAAGAAAAAGAAAACTGCATGTCTTAATCCTGATGTTAGATGGAGGAGGGAAATAATTCCCCAAAGGATTGCAACCACAAATTAGCACTGAGATTTAAAAAAAACAAAAACTAAAAAACCCGTCAAGCAGAAATCTGATTTAAAATGTGCCCAGTTACCCACACCCTGTGCCAGTTTACTAGCACCCAAGCTAGTAGCAGAAGCAAAATATATTTCTCCTCTGGAGGAACCCACCTTCAACCAAGGCCTGACACAATTACCACAAACAAAATTCCAAAAGAAGTGAGCAGCTCATAGCCAAAAATCACAAAATCTTGGGGCACCTGGGTGGCTCAGTTGGTTAAGTGTCTGCCTTTGGCTCAGGTCATGATCTCAGGGTCCTGAGATCAAGCCCCACTTTGGGCTCCCTGCTCAGCAGGGAGTCTGCTTCTTCCTCTCTCTTCACCCCACCCCCTGCTTGTGCTCTCTCTCTCCCAAATAAATAACTAAAATCTAAAAAATCACAAAACCTTAAAATAATAAAAGCAACAATAAAAGCAATAATAAAAGAAGGGGCTCCTGGGTGGCTCAGTTAAGCATCTGCCTTCAGCTCAGGTCATGATCCCAGCGTTCTAGGATGGAACTCTGCAGCAACTCCCTGCTCAAAAGGGAATCTGCTTCTTCCCCTGTCCCCACCTCCCAATCGTGTGTGTGCATGCTCAGGCACATGTGGGCTCGCTCTCTCTCTCTCTCTCTCTCTCTCGTGCTGTCTCTCAAATAAATAAATAAAATCTTAAAAAAAAAAAAAGAAGCAAGAGGAATAAAGGAACTGACCCACCAGAAGACTTCAGTTATAGAAGTTACTAGAATATGAAATAGTCAAAATTATGAGATAAGCAAATGTGAAAAAGAATCAAATAAAGTTCTATAAATTAAAATACAATAACCAATACTAAAAATCAACAAAATGAAACATTAGGCATAGCTAAAGTGAATTAGTAAATTGCAAGTTGAAACATAAATTTTCCCAAATGCAATCAAGAGATTAAAGAGATAAGAGACAAGGAAGATAATATAGAATGTCTAACAAACATGCAATTAGAGTTCCAGAAGGAGATCATTGAATTACTAGAGAGAGGAAATATTCAAGAAATAATAAAGAGAGGTTTTCAGAATTCCTAAAAAGATGCTGGTTCTCAAATGTAGTCTCTCTAATGCCAAGCAGATTTTTAATTCATAACTAGAAATACCAGATTAAATATTCAGGAACAAGAGAAAGAGCAGAAGAATATCTTTAACAAGGGGGAGAATAACCTAGTATCTTTAAAGGATACTCCTTCTCAGGAAGGAACCAGAGGGGGAAGATGGATTCCCCTACAGAGGGGGGAAAAAAAAATCTCTGGACTGTTTAATTCTCAATGGCAACAGTAAAACTGAGAAGACAAAGGAATTATGTTTTTTGATGTACACAAAGAAAACTGTCAAAATAGAACTCAATACCAAAGAGTCTCTCTTTCAAGAAACAAGGTGAAATAAAAGGATTATCACACTCAAAAATCTCTGTCTCTGCCTCTTTCTCTCTCTCTTTCACACACACACACACACACACACACACACACTTAATAAAGGAAGAGAAAAGCATGTATTTGGGGCAGAAAAAAATGATCCCACATAGAAGGTCTGACATCCAAGAAGGAATGGTGAGAATAGATATTGATAAGTACATGGTTAAACAGAAAGATGCTGTATACAACAATAAAAGTAACATCTGACTTATGAGAGAAAAAAAAAAACAGGCTAGAACTAAAATACTCAATTGCAATAACACATAAGCTGGAAGTGGGTATCATAAGAGTTAAACAATTCTAAGAATTTGCATTTTTTTAAAAGGACAGTGTATGAGTTTGCTAGGGCTAACATAAAATACCAAAGACTGGTGGTTTAAACAACAGAAATTTATTTTTTAATAGATCTAGAGGATAGAAGTCCAAGACCAAGGTGCTGTCAGGATTGGTTTCTGGTGAGACCTCTCATCCTGGCTTACAGACAGCCAACTTCTCACTGTGTCATCACATGACCCTTCCACTGTGCATGTGCAAAAGCGGGAGAGAGAGCTCTAACGTCTCTTCCTCTTTTTTATATGAACACCAATATTCTTGGATTAGGGCCACACCCTTATGATTTCATTTAACCTTAACTATCTCCTTACAGGCCCCATCTCCAAATAAAATCACGTTGGAGGTTAGAGCTTCAATATATGAATTCTGGGGAGGTACAACTCTGTCCACATCAGAAGGCAAAGATATTAACTTAGAGAATATTAATATGAGTATGCATAGTAAAATTATCTGGGTACCCACTAAAAAAATAGAACTGAGTGTATAACAATCTCCTAACCGTCAAAATAAAAAGAATACTAAAGGGGTGTCTGGGTGGTTCAGTCGGTTAAGCATCTGCCTTCAGCTCAGGTCATGATCTCAGGGTCCTGGGACTGAGCCCCCTCACCTCAGCACATACGGAATCCCAACTCAGCAAGGAGCCTGCTTCTCCCTTTCTCTCTGTAGCTCCCCCTGCTTGTGTGCTCTCTCTCACTCTCTCTCAAGTAAATAAATAAAATCTTCTAAAAAAAAAAAAAATTAAAGAAAGTGGACAATCAATGTATCCAAAAGAAAGCAACAAAAGAGAGGAGAAAGACACAAAAAGTAGAATAGAAAATGTGTCATAATATAAGAATAAATGAATCCAAATATACCAGTTTTCATTCTAAATATAAAAAGCCTAACCTCTAAAGCAAAGATCCAGCTATATGCTATTTACAAGAGACATATCTAAAAACATTACTATATCAAGTTGATCACAGAGAACCCTACATCATTAATATCAAAGAAAAACACAGCGCTATTAGAGCTTTAGAAGGTCATTACATATGATAAAAAGTTTCACTTACCATACAGTATTTAAAAATCCAATCTTAAAAGCATCTAATAACAAACTTCAAAATATGTAAAGCAAAGGTAAATTATCTAGATGAAATCCATTATTATAATTTCTCAGTAAGTGAATGATCAAAACTATTAATAAGGATAAAGAATATTTAAACAACACAGTTAAAACTTTCATCTTATGGATACACATTGACCTACATGGAACACTGTACCCAGAAACTGGAGAATACACGTTATTTTCAAGTTCCACACTGAGCATTTATTAAAAAGAGGACATTTGCGCTAGCCCATGAAGCTTACATCAAAAAGCATCAAAGACCTTGTATGATAGAGACCACGTGCTCTGACCACATCACAAGTAGGTTAGAAATCAGTAGCAACAACCAAGTATGGTTAAAAATTAGAAAATGCCATTCTCAAGAAATCACCACAAACAGCACTGTATGATAACAAAAAAACCTATATAAGAATTTCTGAGAAGCAGCTAATATAGTGATTCAAGGGAAATTAATTGTCTTCTAATAAGGTAAGACTCAATGAGCTAAGCACCCAACCTAAGAAATTAGAAAAACAGGAGAATAAACCTGCAAACACAGAAGAAAGAAAATAAAAGAACAAGAATCAAAGAGTTGGAAAACAAGCTTATAATAGACATGATCGGCAATGCCAAAACCTGGTTCTTTGAACAGATTAAGAGAAATTATATACCTCAGGATTGAAGGAGACAGAGAATTTAGCAAATCAGGAGCTTTAAAAAAAGTGGGACATATCACAGTTGCAGCAATGATTAAACAGATAAAAGAATATCATGGAAAATTATATGATAATACTTTATACTTTTGAAAACTTAGTTACAATGACAAATGTTCCTTGACAGTAGAATGGATAAATTATAGAATTCACACACTAAAACACAAACAAAAATGAAAACAAATTATGGCTATAACAATAACAAATCTCAAAAACATAACAGTGAACAAATAAGCAAGCATAAATGTTTATGTACTATACAGTATAATTCCCTTTACTTAAAGTCCAAAATAACCAATTCTAAAAAATCTGCTGCTTTGGGGATAAAGCAAGCATTGCCATTAGGTGGGGAATAAGGAAACAGAGGGATTCTAGATATATCATGCTCTCTAATCTTGATAATAGGTCATGGGTATTCAATTTTTTTAACTTACAAATATGTTCTATGCACTTTATACATACAATGTACTTCACAATAAATATTCTTTTAAAAAATTTCATAGTAAAATCAGTTTCATAGTGTTATTCTGAACTTTCCCATATGAACAGTGGCCATTCACATGATCTCCTGAAAAAAATTCAATCTTTACATGCCTGTGACATTCCATGCCAAAATACAAAGACATGGTTCTTGTTCTCTAAGATATTACAAAGGGAAATAATACTCCCCTAAATAAAAAAATTCATACTGAAGTACATACTAAGGAAACGGAGAACCTCAGTCCAACTTGCAGAAATGAGGAAAGCAGACTGTTTCACAGTGGAGAAAACAATGTCTGAAAAAAGAATAACTGGCCCGGAAAACATGTTTGGTGTGTATGTGTTTACTTTCTCTTTCCTTTTACATCTAGGACCAAATTCTAAAAATGAAAAATATGCATAAAAACACAAATGTGACTGCATTCACCGGGGTCATGCTTGATGGCTAAATATAACTATGGTCAGAAAAATGAAGGGGAGAATTTCTACATTTAACCCTCCGTCCTTAAGTTTCCACACATGACCTTATCCTGGTTTTTGCCCATTTTTCCCCCATTTTTATCTCTAGTTTTGTTCCTAGAAGTGACTATGTTTCTGTGATAGCCAGAGTGATACTTACCTGGTTTCAAAAGGTAATTTCTGGTTAAGATGAGTTTTTATATTAATGACAGAATGGGAAAAAGATATAGATAAAATATAGATTACAGAAATAGACCCATTTACTACACAGGACATTAAGATTCCCAGAGTTGGCAGCAAAGGACAGAAAACAGGACATTATTACACCTTAGAGATGATTACACAGGAGACAATATCTACTCCTTCTACCACATAGCAATTGTGTATGCATCAGTATATGTGGGCAGCAGGTCAGATGGTAATATAGCAAGGAGACTGAAAATGAAAATGGAGAACATTCTCAGGGCACATGATAACTGCTGTACTTGTTAAAGAGGAAATAGCATTTACAGCTATGTGTGAACACTAGTGAACGGGTTGGTGTGGAAGCTGGACCTTATAGTTGAATCCTCAGAAATATCTAGGTTACTTCATTTGGATAAAGCCCTTGTCAGTCATGTCTGGGTTCAAATCCTATCTGACTTGAGCATTTCTTATTAGACTGACAAAAAAAAAAAAAAAAAAAAAAACTGCAGAAGGTAATGAAGGAAAGTATAACTAGTCTACAGATTAGATATTGAGAATAATAAAGTGCCTTAAGGTCAACAAAAAAATATCAACGCCCTTTACCCCTACCAAAAAGTCTACTTCTAGGGCTTTACTCAAATGGATAATCATAGATGTCTACAAAAAACTGAGTTTTAAGACATCTATTGCTGTCTAGTAGCAAAAAACAAACAAACAAAACAAAACAAACAATCAAAAAAACCTGTCTGATATTATGGTATATCCCCAATAAATTATGTTATATTCACAGACTACAATATTATTTAGTATTCAAAGTATGTAATGAAAGATCATTCCATGATATGCAATGTGGCTCGTCCTTGCGTGAAAATTAAGAAGAAATATATACTGGGGCATCTGAGTGGCTCAGTTGGTTAAGCCTCCAACTGTTGATTTTGGCTCAGGTCATGATCTCTGGGTCATGAGATCGAGCCCCGCTTTGGGCTCTGTGTTGGGTATGGAGCCTGCTTAAGATTCTCTCTCTTGGGCGCCTGGGTGGCTCAGTGGGTTAAGCCTCTGCCTTCGGCTCAGGTCATGATCTCAGGGTCCTGGGAGCGAGTCCGGCATCTGGCTCTCTGCTCCACAGGGAGCCTGCTTCTTCCTCTCTCTCTCTCTCTCTCTGCCTGCCTTTCTGCCTACTTGTGAGCTCTGTATGTCAAATAAATAAATAAAATCTTAAAAAAAAAAAAAAAAGATTCTCTCTCTTTCTGGCCCTCCCCACCCAAAAAATAAAATCAAATTAAATTTTAAAAATTAAAATTAAAGAAATACATGGCACAGTATCATTTTTAGAAACCGAAATATTATTTTTCTATATTATACAAAAATATACACCAAAATGTTAACAATTGTTATCTGCGGGCATAATTTTCCTTCTTTTCTGGGTTTTTTTGAGAGAGGGGTTGGTTTTTTGCTGGTCTGAATTTTCTAAAATTTTCTATAATGAACATGTGTCACTGCCATCATAAGAAAAAAATATCTAGGGGTGCCTGGGTAGTTCAGATGGTTAAAGCACCTGTCTTCAGCTCAGGTCATGATCCCAGGGTCATGGGATCGAGCCCAGCGTTGAGCTCCCTGCTGGACGGGGAACCTGCTTCTCCCTCTGACTGCTGCTCCCTTGCTTGTGCTCTCTCTCTGTGTCAAATAAATAAATTGAAATTTTTTTAAAAGAAATATCTATTACAGAATAAGGATAAAAAATAAAGATTTGAAATCTTACAATACCAACTAGTTACAAAATATGGAAACAAAAATGAAAAATTCCCAACATCACTATACCTTCTGGGAACAAATTTACCCAAAGCCTATTATGGACAATGGGGAAGCTTCAAATTCAAAACTCCTCTCATGAAAGAGCTCAATAATTCAAAAAAAGGAAAAATTTCTGAAGTACTGAATGGGACCTAGCTGAAAGGATTAAAGAACAGACTTTCTGCTATCGTTGGACAGTGTATAACTTCAGAAGGTACTACAGTTGGGGCAAACTTTATTAAAATAGAGCAGGAAAATGGCCCACTTCACATCCGGCCTGGAGATAATGGCAAAAATAAGCTAAAATGATTAAAAGAATGGGTTTTTAGGGGCGCCTGGGTCCCTCAGTGGGTTAAAGCCTCTGCCTTCAGCTCAAGTCATGATCTCAGGGTCCTGAGATCGAGCCCCGCATCAGGCTCTCTGCTCCGCAGGGAGCCTGCTTCCTCCCCTCTCTCTCTGCCTGCCTCTCTGCCTACTTGTGATCTCTGTCTGTCAAATAAATAAATAAAATCTTAAAAAAAAAAAAAGAATGGGTTTTTATTACAAGTACATGTTTAGAGTTGTGTGCAAAATGCAACATTTTCCCCTTTGGAAGGCAATGGATGCTACGCCAAGAATAGTCCCTTTGCACAACACCTCCCTTTGAATCTGTATCCTCCCAGGACCAACTCAGATCAAAAAACCTGCAGCAGACACCTTCAGCCAGACATTGTACTGACCACCTGATATAAATGTTAACTGATTCTTAGGTAACTTTCAGCTGAAACTCTTACTCTGATCCAAACTTCAAGCATCTTTAAATCCTGCAAA
Source organism: Lontra canadensis (assembly GCF_010015895.1). Taxonomy (NCBI): domain Eukaryota; kingdom Metazoa; phylum Chordata; class Mammalia; order Carnivora; family Mustelidae; genus Lontra; species Lontra canadensis. The sequence continues at coordinate 14,443,108 of NW_022631008.1, forward strand.
TGTTCTTTCTCTAAAATGTTTAAAAAACAATAACAACAACAACAACCAGAAGAGGTGATAGCATCTCTCTTTGGAAGGTAACAGCTAGAACAAAGACTCATGTCCCTTCTGCACAGCCTCCTCAAGGCAGAACATTAGAGTTTCCACATAAAACATTTTGCCTAAAATATTTTTTAAATGCTTTAGTGATACAGACAGGACTTAGTTAATTGAGAGAAAAGAAGCTAATGAAGCTTTGGTCAAAAATCCCAAATGGTATGTAAAACTTATGGCTAAAATGACACATAAGGGTTTCAACTGAAAATTACCTAAGAATTGATGAACATATATGCCAGGTGACTGGTTATTTGCACAATATTTGGCCGGGAATGTTTTTCAATCTAAACTGGGCCTAGGAGAATATAATTTCTTTATAATCATCCCTCAAAGGAAATGGCGATAGTAATAGTGTTACTATTAATTTCAATAGGTGACCCCTAGATTACCCTCCTAACTACAAATATATACTCTTTTGCCCAAGTTCTGAAAGCTATATTAAAATCCAAGCTTCCCAACTTTCCCTTACATTTTTACTAAACATGAATGAGCTTTCCAGTATATTAAGCTAGTTTCATGCTTGAATTTTCTGAATCTTCTGTCATACAGACAGAAATGAGAAATTACTTTTACCAATCCTGTCCCAATTTGCCAGCACAGAGGCTAAAAGGCACTTTATCCTATGTGTCAAACTCAAAGACTGAAACAGCTCACTGTCAGCTTCAAAAACCATTTTTTACAAGCATGGCACACTGCCTCAAGCCAACTAAACACTAAAGCATGTTGGGCTGCCCAAACTGCAAATTATTTGGAATGTTCTCCATGTTTTGTGGTTACAAAAGTACCTATTTTGTGGACCATCCAGTTAAAATTAGGGCCATATCTGACCTTAAACAAAAAATTCTCAGGAAACTGAAACTATAATTGACCAAGATCCCAAGAGTTCTGAAAGGCTGTGACCTCAGGCTCATAATCAAATATCTCAAATGTTACTTTTTGAAAGCCAAACAGACACAACATAAAGTCAGTGAAATACATTACTGTCTGTTTTAAGTAAACAGTAAAACTTCACTATAAAATACACCTCATAGTTGCAAAAAAGGAATAAAATTGCCACCTGCAACAAACTAAAGTGTATATGTGGCAAATAAAAATGCATATTTAAAAAAAAAAGGCCTAGCAAATAAGCAAAAATCAGTCTAAAAGATTATTGCACTTCATTTCTAATTTTTACTCACATATGTTAAAAGGTAGCAGTTTCAGCTGTGAAATGTGATGATATACTCCAAAGCTTTGCTTGTAGTGATTAGAGCCCTGTATCATAGCTATTATCTTCCCAAGCATTAATGGATACCTCTTTCAAATTAAATACTTACTTAGGACATCATTCACAAATCTGAATGCCAAAACTTCCCAAGGTTTGCCTCCCATGCCATCAGGATCTACTCTGAGTCTCAGACCTTTGGAGAATGCCCTGAAGATCATTTTTAAAGTGTGAAAAAAGAAAACGTCGTATTGACAAGCTAATTTTTTCCTAGGGGTTCCTCTGTGGAAGATGAATTACTGAAGCATGAGAAATCCCTTGTTCAATCATCCACTGATGGGATAATTCAGTCCATTTTAATAAACATGTGGTTAAGATCGTTGGCATATGGCCCCCTGGTACAAGCCTTGGACAAGAACAAGAACACAGGGGAAAACACAATACTTTTTTAACTTAACTGATATTGATGAAATTGATGAAAATGCTGAAGAGATGACAAGCCTTAATGGGAACTATTTTTAGCTTCTGATCTCTTAGACCTGTGTTTCTAGTACATGTATATTATCAAGTCCCTTTATGCTTTTCTCTGTTACAGATTTACAGATATATAAATATGTAAGTATAGACATAGATAAATATGGATTTTGTAAATATATGTGGATGTGTGTGTGTGAAAGAGAGAGATATATATATTTACTTTTTTTTTTTTTAAAGATTTTATTTATTTATTTGACAGAGAGAGATCACAGGCAGAGAGGCAGGCAGAGAGAGAGGAGGAAGCAGGCTCCCTGCTAAGCAGAGAGCCCGATGTGGGGGCCTCGATCCCAGGACCCGGGGATCATGACCTGAGCTGAAGGCGCCACCCAGGCACCCCTATATATTTACTTTTAAAAAGAATAATTCAGGGGTGCCTGGTTGACTGAACAGATAGAACATGTAACTCTTGATCTCAGGGTGGTGAGTTCAAGCCCTACATCTGGCGTAAAGAGTACTTAAAAAAAAAAAAGGCATATTCAAAAAACAATCATTTCAAATCAAATAAAGCATATACTAAATCTCAAAATTGCTGAATTTCCTAGAAAATTGTGTATTCTAGGAACTAAGTCCCATCCACCTTAGAACCCCAAATTCTCATTGAATGCTGTACTTCCTTGCCTGGACTCCAGCAAACTTAAGGTAAAACAATAACTGCAGTGAAGACTTTAAGCATGTGACTTTTTCTAAGCAAATTTTTTTCCCCAAAACAGTCAGTGTGCTGCATATTTTCAGAAAATGCTTGGGCAGTGAGTTTTTTGTTTGTTTGTTTGTTTTCAAGTTTCAGTCCTGGTATATTTAACAGCAGAGTGACAAAATTTTGCTCAGAGAGAAAAATCTATATCCCAAACAAAATGTTATAATATTAACGGTTATTCTGGAATGGTTTCCTTTCAAAACTTCCTCACTACAAATGTTTCCTACAATACCCTCCTCTGTTTTGATAGTACTTTTCACACAGAGATTATACATAATGCATATAACTGAGAATTTTAATACTTAATGATATTCTTTTCTTTAAACAAGCTCCCACATTCTATTTTAATTGTTTAAAATAATCTGGATAATGTAATCAATTATGTCACTAAAACTCTGGGCTATGCAACACTTCACAAAATACAGGAACTTTTCATCAGCACCTTTGATTTGCAGCTGACACCAGATGTACGAAACGCCAGTGGAGAGAACAGAAACAGGATTAGACAGGTGTGGTAGAGACCTGGGGGTGTGAGAAAATAGGCTTCCTTTACCCACAGGACACATAAAAAAAGAAAACTTACCTATTTGTGTAATAAATGTACTCATATAATAGGTTTCATCAAATAATTACATATATTACGTACCTCATCCAAGGGTAAAACTGTCTGAAGTAATGTCAGATTATGCAAGAACCATCAGGGTTTCGTTTGGTTTTGTTTTGATGATTCTTAGAAATACTACCCTTAAAATTAGTTGGGGCCTTTTAATCTAAGACAGAATGAAAACCATATTCACCAAGAAACAAACAAATAAAGAGAAAATCCTATCGTAAAACGGTATAGGTAAAAACCTCACCTTGCCTCACCGACAAAAACTGCATACCTACTACGGGGGATACCTGTATTTCCTAAGTGTCAGATCAAGTCTAAACATCTAATCAGAGACTAGAGGATCACTTTGAAATTTTGGGTCAGCCTTAGGGGACATATCATAAACATATATTGTTGGTGGGGTGTGTGTGTGTGTGTGTGTGTGTGTGTGTGTGTGTGTGTGTGTTTAGTACCCTGAACCTCAAGGATATGGGCGGGGGGGGGGGGGGGCAGAATGTTTCCCAAAAGGGGCGGGGAAGAGAGGGCTTAGAATCAGGGCGACGCTGAAACCCGACCAGGGCTGAAAGGCAGACACACAGCGCCGCAAGCTCATCCACATGTAAGAGGCAAGCTCTCAAACTGTTGGAGCTCGCAGGGAGCCTCCCGACTTGGGCAAACGAGGTGAATTTCACCCTTAAAGAGGGACGAGAGCACAGCGTAAAAGTTCAAGAGGATTCCATCCCCTTCCTCTCACTCCCGGCACTTAGCTTCTGAGGAGAAAGCCGGGCAGAGAAAAAGCCGGCGCTGGGTGCCAACCTGCAGCCGCCCAGTTTCCTAGAAGGCCTAACTGCTCCAGCGGGCAGGGGATGGCGACAGGGGGCGTCGGGAAGCGAGGCGGGCGGCTCCCGGGGAAACCGAGTCCCGACCGGGCCCCCGCCGCACGGCGCGGGCTGCCGAAATCACTCAAGTCCAGCCGCAAAACCTTCCCGAAACCCCGAGCTTCTCCTGCACAACTTCGGTCTAACCGGCTCCTTCTCCGCCACACAGTCTGCCCAACAGCACAGCCTCCCCAACGCGGCGGATGGAAGCGCTCCCCGCGGGCGGCTACCTGTCCGGGGGCCGAGGACCCCAAGTCTCACCTCATACAAAGGGCTGCGCGCGGGCGCCTGCAGATGAACCCAGGGAGCATGGCCCCATCCAGTCCCTCCCGGAACTTTCCTGACATAGCACTTCTCTCGGCTGCAGAAAACAACGCTTCCAAGCAGAGGAGGAAGAGGAGGAGGCGGTGGTGGCGATCCAGGCGGCGGCGGCGGCGGCAGGAGCTGGAGCAGAAAGTGAGGAGCATCGCGGGCGAGCGCCGCCGCCTCCCAATCTGCCGAGGGGTTCCCGCCCCCAGGGTAACCAAAGCTCCCTCTTAAAGGCGCCCGCCGCGTTTTAGGACGGGAGGTAAGGGGAGGAGGGGAGAGGGGGCGGAGGCAAATAAAGAGGGAGGGGGCCGGCTGAGACGGAGCGATTTCGGAGGCCACGGTCCAGGCTGCCGCCCCTCCCGGCTGCCGCGCTCGCCAGTTTCTCGCTGCTCCCCCCACTCTCCGCCTGGTCTGGTTACCCCTCCGCCTGGGCAAAGGTGAGACAAGTGCTGGGACCCGGCACCAGGGCGCCGCTCCCGCCTTTGGCTTGCGCCAGGATTGCCCCTGGAACTTTGCCCAGTCTCCTCACCGCCCCCATCCTTTTGGGTCCTTTCTTCCTGCCCCCACCGCAGCGCCGCTGTCGCCCTCGCCCCCAAAGCCCTTGCGCGCGGCTGGCGACTGCCCAGTGGAATTGCGTTTCCTCACGTGGGTCCCACATATTCTTCCTCTATCTCCCACACAGTGATGAGGGTCTCCCCGGGAGCGCTGGAGACTGAACTAAGTAAAGGCCAGTGGGGGCCCCTAGACTGATTCCTGAAAGTGTCACTTGTGTAGGGCATGGGAGATCTGCCAAGTGTCCTGCTTTACCCTGTGCTCGTTTCTCCGATGGCCAATTGCCAGATGGCCAATTGCCAGATGGCCTCCAACTGGATTTCTTGAACTGTTGACTTTGGCTTTCATCAACAGAGATTGGCAGTAAAGATCCCCAGAATGGACTCAGGAGGACGCTCCAGAAAAGTTACCGTCTTAAGATCTAAATGATGCAGGGAAATGCTGCGTTCAAGTAACACGTGGTACTGTTTCCCCAGCTCTCATCAACACTTGTGATCGCTGCTGAGACCACGGTGAGCTATGTGCGGTGTGGAGATGCCGCAGACACACACAGCACCAGCAGCCATCGACAGGTTAGGAACAGACTAAGGTAACAGTGGGTGTGGGCAGCAGCTTGTTTTTCGACCTCATGGCCCCAATTCTTACTTCTTTGGACTGTGCGTCTTCAAGATAGGCTGTCCTTTGGTCCCTGCACAGCGTCCTTTGGCTGAGGTGGAAATGGGCCCACAATTCAGGGTTAAGATACAGCCTGGGCTACCAGGAGCTGCCTCCCTAGGGGCAGTGGGCTCAGAAGGAGTGGTAGATTCTAATTCACACAAAAGCACTGGTGTGGTAGCCTGAGACTGGACCTCAGACCTACCATCGGTGTAACAGGGCAGCTGTGTAACAAGCACATGCTGATTTGTGGAGGAAGAGGCCAGGGAGACAATGTATAAAAGGTTGGAGCAATTTCTCTTAAAATGTGGAGAAGAAATAAGCCTTGGGGTCTATAAGAGCAGGAGATGTGGTCCTTCCTGGAGCAAACATGAAGATGAGAGAGGAGGTTGGCAGTGAAATAGGAGAGAAGAGATCTTCCTATTATGATAAATTCCTATATAGTCAGAATAATTGGAAGTACTAGGTACCCAACTCAAAGTGACTCGAGAAAACCTACAGTGGAGGAGATTGGAATGTATTGGCTCATTTGCATTAAATCCCAAGAGTAGATTTGGCAAAGAAGAAGGGGAAGGGGGGGGGAATTATTATTTTTTTGAATCTTTTTTTTTCTCCAGATGATCAAAGAATGTTAGGACTCCATTTTTCTCCATATTGTGCTGTGCTTTCATTGTACAGGTTTTATTTTCCCTAATCAGGGCCTAAATTGACAGCCCCAGACTTATTTTCTCCACTGATCTCCTTTACACTGATCCTATCAGCAAAAGAGCAGGCCAAGGAATGAGTCTTATTGGACTAACTTGGATCCACTCCCTTCTCTGAACTGAGCATTGAATATGCAGTAAGGTTGGGGTCACTTGACTATGTCTGAAAAAGATCAAGGGAGATAGCTTTAGTGCTCCCCGCCCTGTACACCTAAACCACATGAACTGAGTAGAAGAGAGGAGGTTCCCCAAAGGAAAATTCGTTTTGTTAACAAAGAGAAAATGAATGTTGAGTAGGTAAAGACCATAGATGACCCACTCCCAACAGCCCTCCATTCCCCACCACACACACAACACCGAAGGGGACTGAATACCTCTCTAGCTTCTCCACCAATAGCTTCAGGACCAGAAAAATGCCAGTGGTCTTGGGGTTACAGTTAGCCACATCGTTTGGCCTCAGAAGCCCTTGGGAAGGTGCTTGTGATATTTAACAACCACTTGCAAACAAACAGTATCTAAAATGTAATTGTATTCAATCATTTTTTTCCCTAAATCCTGATACCTCTGCTTCCACACACCCCCAACTTCACATTCCTTTTCAAGCTCTGTGTTATTATACAATCAATTCAACTTGATCAGAGCCCATGGAAATGTGTCATTACCTATACAGTGTGTTCGTTCAACTGGAGAAAGAAATGAGGCCTATGAATAATCACATTTCAGTATCCAAGTGACACAGGGCCCAACTTCATTTTCAAGTTCTAGTAAGTTCTTCCTTAATCTTTTCAGACATGGGCACAGAGGAGTTTATATTTTGCCTACCAAAAATGCCAGTTTCAGGCTTTTTTCTTCCCACACAAGAACTTTTCTTGTAGTTACTCACAAAAATGTTTCCTATTTTCTTCCTTCATTTCTCTGTTTTAGAGAAGTTTCTATGTATCATAGAAAAATAGATTTAACAACCTGGAGGAGACTTTAGAATGAACCTAAAACAGCCCCCTTTATTTCATGGAAGAAATGAAAGCTCAGAGATTGACTCGTCTGGGGTTGCGCAGCCATTTTTGGCATCTGTGATGTGCCCAGCTCTGTGCTCGGCATTTCAAAAAGTACAGAAACAAAAGCATACAACATGGCCACTATCCTCAAAGAAGTTAAATTTAGTCAAGGAGACATTAACCATCTAAGATATTATAAGACAATTATAGAGAATCACAATATACCATATAATTTAGTATTTTTAAATGTGTGATGAGCTGTGTTACCTGTAGGCCTTGAAATAAAAGATACCATAAACCGGAGTAGTCTGGGAAACACAAGCCAGGAACCACCCTGATGATCTTTAAAAAATGCAGAGGGGGAAAAAATGGGCTTTCCACATGAGAAAACAAACAAAATGAGAAGGCATTGATGGAGGAAAGATCTTACCATGTGTTTGGAACAGAATGGAAATCTATACTGTCATGGTTAAGAAGAGTGTTTCTAAGTGCAAGTCATGAGATCAATTTAGTGGGTTTTGAGGAATATTTTTTTTTTTAAGATTTTATTTATTTGACAGAGATCACAAGCAGGCAGAGAGGCAGGCAGAGAGAGAGGAGAAAGCAGGCTCCCTGCTGAGCAGAGAGCCCGATGTGGGGCTTGATCCCAGGACCCTGGGATCACAACGACCTGAACTGAAGGCAGAGGCTTTAGCCCACTGAGCCCCTTGAGGAATATTTTTTTAGTTAAACAGAATATCCATGTGCATCATACTTAACAAGATTAAGTATTGTTTGTTAAATTTGTGTGTCATTATATTATGTGTTCTTCGTTATGATGTAAATTTTTTATCTTACTTTGGATTATGTTCAAAAAAAGTTCAAAAGCCCCTAGTTCAGAAGCCAGACACACTGGGTGTGAAACTCTGCTTTGTAGCAAAATGTCAATTGAATAACTTCCCTCCGAGGATCCATTTCTTCATGTGTAAGAGATGTTCAGCACAGTCCTTTGCATGGAATGTGACCTATAAATGGCATCTATTATTTGCTGGCCAGATTGGAGACGACTGCATATGAGAATCACCTGAAGAACTTTTTCAAAATCCCAGTACCTGGGACCCACCCTTAGAGAACCAGACTCAATTCTTTTTTTTTTTTTTTAAGATTTTATTTATTTCATTTGACAGAGAGAGAGAGATATATCACAAGTAGGCAGAGAGGCAGGCAGATTGAGGGGGAAGCAGGCTCCATGGCAAGCAGAGAGCCCCATGTGGGGCTCGACCCCAGGACCCTGAGATCATGACCTGAGCTGAAGGCAGAGGCTTAACCCACTGAGCTACCCAGGCGCCCCAAGAACCAGACTCAATTCTAAGGGAGAGTTTGCACATCAGTGTTTAAAAGCTCCCCAGGTACAGCCACGGCTGCGAGCCCCTGGGCTGGACCCATAGCAAAGCACATCTAGCTCCTCAGCAGCATGGTGAAGCACTGTCTCTTTCTTCAGGAGACGCATAGATCGTCATGATTTATGTTGCTGTTTCTTTACCAAGCAATAGGGAGCACGTTAGGTCGTCAGCAGAATTCTAACTAGTTTTGGCTCAGAAAATCTTCAACTGTGCTGCAAACCGCTCGTGGTTTATCTCAGTCAGTAACACAGCTTGGATCCTGAGTCATAATCTCCTATGTATCTCTCCAAGTGTACAATTGATGATCAATTACCAGCATACAGTGGTTTCTGGAGGTGTTAAAAAGCAGTAAAATAACCACCAAAAATTCCCTGAGGAAGAAAAGGGTTAGAAGCAAATGGCATTGGAAATCCATAAGCTAAATAATTAGCAAATGACTCATTAAATTTCAGCTATTCTCATCCTGACTTTTAATAGTGCAGTTTCTAAATATACTAATTAGTGATGTGCTTTTTGTAATCTTACATTTAGTAATCCCTATGTGTTCGTATCTTATGTCTTTCCCCTATACGTTCAATCACTTCGTGTATGAAGCAGGAGAAGCTTTCTTCAAATATAGATTGTCCAAGAGACTCAGAACCGGTTATTCTACCTAGTCATTTTGTCTCTGTACGTTTTGGCTTTTTTTTTTAATTCAGTTGGGCAAGTATAATAACGTAGAATGGTTTTGTAATCTCACCAAAGAGAGCATCTGAGATAAGAAAGGAATAAGAAACCTAAAACCTAAAATTCCAACAACCAGACCTTATGTGCAACATGATATAACAAAATCAGAAGTACCCACAACCACTATCAGGTCTTCTTGCCTAAGATAGAATCTGAATCTAATCAAGCCTCTGGAAGGAATAGGAAATACAGGGGACCAAGGATGGAGTTTGAAAACCAAACCACCTCAAGAAAGCAATCAGTCAAATCCAGAATATCAAATGTTCAATTAAAAAAAAAAATGACATGGTTTCTCTACCAAATCAATGGCATGAAGAAACAAGGGCCTGATTAAAGAATAAAAGAGATTTAAAAATCATGATCATGGGGCGCCTGGGTGGCTCAATCAGTTGGGCATCCAACTCTTGATTTCGGCTTGAATCATGATATCAGGGTTGTGACATGGAGCCCCGCATTGCACTCCACACTCAGGCAGAGAGTCTGTTTGGGATTCTCTCTCTCTGTCTCCCCCTGCCCCTCCCATTGAGTGCTCTCTCTTTTTCTCTCTCTCTCAAATAAATAAATGAATCTTTAAAAAATAAAAAAAAAAAGAAAAGAATCATAATCATGAAATGCAATGTATGGACTTTGTGTCCTGTTTTGACCAAACCCCCTATGAAAAGAACCCTTGAGACAATCAGGAAAATCAGATTATAGGCTAAGTATTAGATACCTTAAATGAATTATTCTTAATTTTCTTAGATGTGATAATGACATGACAGTTACATATAAAACAAAAATTTCATCAGAGGTTCATGCATACTGAAGAATTTTATAATCCTGTCCCCCAAAATGGAAGGAGTAATAGGTGGAAAAATGACTGATCATTTTTGAAACTGAGGGATGATGCATAGAGGTCTATCATCCTATACTTCCTTTATTGTCTGTTTTTGGGAAGTTCCCTAATTTGATGTTGAGTTAACCTTTTATTAAAATCTTTCACTTAGGGATGCCTGGGTGGCTCAGTCAGTTAAGCCGCTGCCTTCGGCTCGGGTCATGATCCCAGGATCCTGGAATCGAGTCCCGCATCGGGCTCCTTGCTCTGCAGGGAACCTGCTTCTCTCTCCGCCTCTGCCTGCCTGCCGGCCGCTCTGTCTGCTTATGCGTGCTCTCTCGCTCTCTCTCTCTCTCTCTCTCTCTGATAAATAAATAAATAAATAAATAAATAAATAAATAAATAAAATTTTTTTTTAATCTTTCACTTGGTTTGACTAATGGGACAATGATAAATATATGCAAGTCTGGGCCTGGTTACATCTTGAATATTTCTAGAAACAAGGTTCTAGGCTCAAAAGTCTTTTCTTACAATATCTTGGGCCACTGTTTTCTAGTCACATTTAAGGCATAGGACTAAAGCAAAGAGTGATCAGTAAGGGTCTCTGTGGGAGGAGCCCACAGCCACTGGACATACAGTTGGATATCTGCATCCCAGGTGCCCACTTTCCAAATTATCTCTGTGCCCCAGTGATTATCTCCAGCTACCAGCCTTGGCAGCTTCCACCATGGCATGTCCACAGTGAGCTCTACCAGTGAGTCCATAGGAACTAACTGGCTGAATGCTTTTATCCTTTTTGTAAGTCTTACTGAAGGCATGTTCTTTTGGCCTCTTCCCATCCCCCACCTAACCCCATCACACTATCTCCCACCCCCCAGAGCAGGCACACACTCCCGCATTCATACAAACGTGCACACACACACACCAAAAAAGCATTGCAGTGGTAAGATCTGGCAAGCCAAGGCCAATGAGAGTAGACAGAGAGCAGCGTTTCAGCCTGCTGCTAGTCTACATCTTAGTCTGGCATGTCACCAACACTTTTATCTGGACCAGTTATGGCACATGATTCAGTGTTAGGAGAAGGTAACTAGGATGTCTATTGAATTTATCATGAATTGGAAAATATAACTAGCACATCAGTCTCACAGACATTACTTCTGTGGATGAAGCTGTTTAAAAAAAATGAGTCAATTAAAAATATTAAGTTAATAAAAGTACAGATATTTTGAGAATATGACAAAATTCATGGAAGTGTTTCATATATGACTAAGAGTTTTGAAAATTCTGTCTTCATCTGTAGAAGGAGAAAGAGGCCTTAGAGCTCACACACAAGCCCAGATGAGCAGTAGCTTAACTAGAAATGCAAGATAGTGCAGTAGATAAATAAATCCTTTGATAACTACAGGTTCTATTTTTCGAATAGATGGAGGGACCTTGGGCAGTTGGTTAGTTAACCTCTTCAACCTCAGTTTCTTTATCTGTATATTGAGAGTAAAAATAAAGCATTATGAGGATTAAATAAAACATTCATCCAAAAAACTTAACGTAGTCTCTGATACAAAGTTAATGTCAGTGTATGTTGGAACCATCACAAATGATACCAACTTTGTATTTTTCTGGATATTCCTTTATCTCATTTCCTTTTAGAAAGTTTGGAAATTGATTTGAAATCTTTCCATTAAGAAATATAACTAACGGGGCGCCTGGGTGGCTCAGTGGGTTAAGCCTCTGCCTTCAGCTCAGGGCATGATCCCGGGGTCCTGGGATCAAGTCCCGCATCAGGCTCTCTGCTCGGTGGGAAGCCTGCCTCCCTCTTTCTCTCTGCCTGCCTCTCTGCCTACTTGTGATCTCTGTCTGTCAAATAAATAAATAAAATCTTTAAAAAAAAAAAAAGAAATATAACTAACAATGTTCAGTATCATTGTCACTGACTGTGAGGTTTTTTTCAGTATAAATTTTTTAACAAGTGAAGTGGTTCTTATCCTACCAATAATAGGTTTTATCACCTATTATCTCTTCTGTAACACTCATTCTTCATATAATTGAAAAATCTATTATTTTTTAAAAATATTTTTAAAAAACAATTATAATTGGCCCTTACAAAAGGTATCACTTCAATAACCTTTCGAGAATATTTGAAGTTATCAAATCTGAGTATTCTAAATTTTTTTAAAAAGATAATGGATAAACATATACTCGAGTTGAAAGGAATTTTGTTTTGTGAATCTTCTTGGAAGTCATAAGTTAAAACGATCCATTTTAGAATAAAAAAACAGTTATTCTCAGAATTATCATGTGAAATCATTTTAATTATTAGACATAATTATTTCATGTAATACTTAGCTTCTAAGGGTTTTCTGCTAGTATTAGATACCTAACTCGTACAGATAAGAGGCAAAGTAATAAAAAAGTATTCCAACAGAAAGGAAAGTGTTGAATAACAGTGTGGTGGCCATTAAAACATACCATCCAGGGCCTCCTGGGTGGCTCAATGAGTTTAAGTGTCTGCCTTCAACTCAGATCATGATCCCAAAGTCCTGGGACGGAGCACTGCATCCGGCTCTTTGCTCAGCAGGGAGTCTGCTTCTCCCTCTCCTTCTGCCCCTGCCCCACCAAATAAATAAATAAATAAATAAGTCTTTTAAAAATAAATAAATAAAAACGAAGTGCTCCACCCAGATGTTCTGAGGAATGCCACCTCACTGCCAGCCTGCATTCACTGAGGCCACACTCCCCTTGGCCTGCACTCAGCCAGTGACAGAGAATGGCTGGGGTACTAGTGTTATCCATTCCGGCAGACATAGGATTCCCCTAACAGACAGCTTTGGCTCCAGGACTCCTCATCATACCAACCAAAACTTTCTGACAACTGTGCTATAGTCTGAAATTCTTCATCCCCTGCCGTCCTTCCTCCTTCCCCTCCTTGCACTCCAGTGAGACCTGCATCATGGTCTGAAGGCTTTTGCTACTTCCTACATCCTCCTCTGTATCTTTCACTGACACTTCCACCAATGAATGTCCACCATCGCTCATCATGCCTTGTTCTTGGTGGATGAAGGCACACAAACTCAGGTACCACGAGTTTGACAGCTGGAAATACTTTGAAGAGCATAGCTGAGGTGTTATTGAAACTGTAGAGAAGGTGCAACCTCAGGCAGCCACAAGGAATTAGTGTGTGTTTATTTTGCTTAGCAGAGGGAGACTTCTTTAAAAGATCATCATGGGGGTGCCTGGGTGGCTCAGTGGGTTAAGCCTCTGCCTTCGGCTCAGGTCATGGTCTCAGGGTCCTGGGATCGAGCCCCACATCGGGCTCTCTGCTCAGCAGAGAGCCTGCTTCCCCCTCTCTCTCTGCCTGCCTCTCCGCCTACTTGTGATCTCTGTCTGTCAAAGAAATAAAAAATATTTAAAAAATAAATAAATAAAATAAAAGATCATCATGTGTGCACGTTATCAGTAGAACAGGGAGAAGCCGTCTGCAACTTTAGGAAAAGTGTGACGTGCTTGCAGTGAGGTAGAGACCAGCATCAAGGACTGCCTGGAAAAGAGAACTAAATGTACCAGCTAGATGGAAAAAGAGAGCAAGACACAGAAAAAGCAAACACTAATTGAGGACTCCTGTTTTGGTATGTCAAAGAGATAACAGCAGCGCCCACTAGAGGAAGAGAAGGGGAAGAGCTCCATCTAACGCACTTGAGAAAGGGGTGGGAGAAAGGGAAGGGATGATTCACTGAACCATTCCACCAGAATACCCCCTAAGCAGGAAAGTGTCATTGTCTGGGAGAAGAAATTGATGAGGTCGCTTCATACAAGCAAGGCCATTAAGGCTTAGATGACAAACATGGACCAAAACTCCAGAAGGGAGAAGCTGGATTGCATGGGCAGGGGATGGGATGTTACTTCTGCTGAGAGTCAAGGAGAGAGATGATGAAGAACTGAAGAGAATTTCTTCTCCCCAGAAATTCATAATGTCTTACTAAGCTACACGTTTTTAGGAAGTTGGTTTTGTTTGTTGTTTGTTTGCTTTAAGAGAAGTCAAAGCTGAGATCCCCAGCTGGGTCCACATGGTAGAAGAGTCTCTAAAGAAGCAGAAGCCTGGGAAGTAGACATGAGAGACTGCAGTAAGTCCTTCAGGGATTCTCAGAACTCTCGAGAGGGCTTAGGATTCCCATGGCCATGGACTTAGGGTCGATAGGATTGAACCCATTTGATCTGGCTCATAAGAGACAAGAAGGTCGGGGCACCTGGGTGGCTCAGTGGGTTAAAGCCTCTGCCTTCGGCTCGGGTTGTGATCCCGGGGTCCTGGGATCGAGCCCCGCGTTGGGCTCTCTGCTCAGCCGGGAGCCTGCTTCCCCCTCTCTCTCTGCCTATCTCTCTGCCTACCTGTGATCTCTGTCAAACAAATAAATAAAATCTTAAAAAAAAAAGAGAGAGAGAGAGAGAGAAAGAGACAAGAAGGTCGTGTTTGATGTCTGGGTTGCATTTACCGTCATGCAATAGAATTATAGAATTCTTGAATTCATCTCATACAACACCTTGACTTTTTATAGTTAAGGAACTGTGGCATAGAAAGAGCCTTAGTTTCTTTAAAAACAGATCCTGACAGGATTTGAGTGCAAAAAGTTAATTTGGGAGGTGGGAAAACGCGACTGGAAGGGATGAAAATCACTGAAGTGTCTATCTTCAAGCAAGTTTCCACTGTGTGCAAGTAGAATTAATACTGCTGAGGAACTTTGGAGCCAGCACTGCAATTATCCTGCCCAAGGAGGAGGGACCCGGATATTGAGCTCCTGTCAGACACTACCTGAGTGGGGAGTGGTCATTGTCTGGAAAGTCTGGCCTATCCTCTGGGGCAGAACAGGCTCCAGAGGGGAGAGAAGGCTCTCAGGCATTGATGCAGTTTCCAACAATCAGAAGTGTAGCTAGCGTGCACAGAAATACTACATGCCAGGGGGACTGGAGGGGCAATGATGGCATCTGCTATGTGAAGGTAAAGAGACTTGTGGGGAATCTCACAGAGGAGTCTCAGAGACGGGCTGAGAGACACAAACCTTGGGGGGTAGAAGTAGAGGTTGGTAGGATCTGGCTGACCGTTGGGCAGACCTGGGTTTGAACCCCAACCCTGTTCTCCAGATTCTGTGTGATCTTAGAAACCTACTTAACCATTCTGAGATTTAACTGCCTCATCTCAAAACAGGCGATAACGATCTTGTAGGGTTGGTGAAAACTGAATAAAGAAATATTTGTGAAGGAAATAGCAAATTGTCTAGAAGAGAGAAGACACACAATAAATGGGACTAATATTAATAGTAACTCTTATTTTATTAAATAGGATGAATCTGACAGGGGAACAAACCAGAAACAAAAGGAAAAAAGCTTTCTTCTTTTCCCTTCCACTGCTGCCATCAGCCGTGCTGTGGAGAAACTCCCTTCCTCAGCCCTGGACCTACGCTCTCCAGACAATTTCAGTTATTAACATTTTCACTGATTCTAGAATACTGTGGTGTGAAATCAAGATATATCCGATAATCTACTTAGACTGGATATAATACTGAAAACAGGACTTCTTTTGGTAATGAAGACTCATTTTTCACATATTTAAATCTAGTCCGAGGGTAATATAATGTTGATAGATGTTGAAGCTAGAGGAGAGGTACATGGGATTTATTATATTATTCTCTCTACTTTTGTGTATGTTTGAAAACTTCCATAACACAAAAATTTATTAAGGTTTATTCTAGTCCCATTAAAACTTCGCCTTCACATACAACACTCTTAAAAATTAAACATCAGAAAAGTTAGACACAGATTTTCATAAGTTTATTTTTTAAAGGAACATGAAACTGAAAGGAACTGTACTGTTTTCTTCCTTCTTATTTTTGTTCGTTTGTTTTTTGTATTTTGCTTAGAGATGGAAAGAGAGAAGGGAGGGAGGGGCCATGAGAGAGGGAGAATCTTAGGAAGACTCCACACCCAACACGGGAGCTCAACTCAGGGCTCAATCTCACAACCTGAGATCATGACCTGAGCCAAAATCAAGAGTCGGATGCTTAACTGACAGAGCCACTCAGGCACCCCTGATTTTTGTCAGTTTTGATAACAAGCTAGCCTTGTTTACAGGGATGTAAGCATGAAGGAGCACAATTTAATAAAATTAACTTTGATGACAGTTTGGTAAACAAGCATTTAACACAAGATGGGGAAAAATAAAGAAGAGGTACCTTTTTTCCGGTTCACAGAGCCCTACTTAAGGGTATATTTCTTTTCTTTTTTTTTTTTTTTTTAAGATTTTATTTATTTATTTGACAAAGATCACAAGTAGGCAGAGAGGCAGGCAGAGAGAGAGGAGGAAGCAGACTATTCACTGAGCAGAGAGCCCGATGCGGGGCTTGATCCCAGGACCCTGAAATCATGACCTGAGCCGAAGGCAGAGGCCCAACCCACTGAGCCACCCAGGTGCCCCAAGGATATATTTCTGTAATGACTTACCATTAAGAGAGTAATGTCATTACCATTCTGTAATGACAACCAACAATGGTTGGGGGGAGGGAGATGAACTTAAGATCAAAATTAGTGTCCCCTATGCTTTGAAAAATAACTTTAGAGCCAGATCTACTTCCTTTTCTCAAAACCATCCTTTTCATTATCAGCCAGTAGAACTTGGGTGAAGTAAGTTTTAGAATTAAATAGTAATTTTTCTTTTTAATATTAAGTCATAAACAAATTATTAACATTGAAGGCTTAGATCCCTAAAAATCAAGGAAGAGGGACAGAGTGTGCACAGATCAGAATAATTGTTTAGAATTTTACAGTTATGGTACAATATTTCTTACAGCAGCTGTCCTTCTACACCAGTTCTTTCCTCAGTCAGATACTCCATGCCAAGCACTGTTGGAAGTCAGCCGTGAACAAAACAGTCAAAACTACTGCCCTCAGGGAGCGCACGTGTTTCTGGGGAGAGACAAGACATTAAGCACAATAAATAAGTGAAATATATGGCATGGTAGGAGGTGATAATTACAAGGGAGGGAAAGAAAGGGAAAGGAGATCAAGAGGGTTGGTGAGGAACCAGAGGGGTCAGAGCAGTGACTGGCCACAGAAAAGCGCCCGGGGCGGGGGTAACGACAAGGTAAAGCCTCGGGCTGAGAGGCTGGAATGATCAAAGAACACCCCGGGGACCCTTGTGGCTGGAGAAAGGGGGAGAGGACTAGATCAAGTTTTAAATGTTTCTTAAACTATGCTTCCGTGGAATATTAGTCCTTTGCGTGTTTAGGGAAATACTATAGTCTCTGTTCCTCTTGGTGAATCACAATGTTGTCTGCATGTTAAATGCACTAGGTCCTGCCAAAAGCAATCTGTTTAACATTTATAACCCATCTAATGACCTGAATATTTGTATCCCCCCCAAAATTCATATGTTGAAATCCTAACATGCAATGTAATGGTATCTGCTGGTGGAGCTTTTGGGAAAAGGGGAGGGCATGAGGATGCAGCCCCCCATAACTGGGATTAGTGCTACAACCCCAGAGGACGATCTCACTCTCTCTGCCCTGTGAGGACACAGCCAGAAGACAGGCAGCAGCTGCGAACCCAGAAGCAGGCCCTCGCCAGCACTGAATCTGCTGGCTCCTCGATCTTGGATTTCCAGCCTCTAGAACAGAGGAATAAATGCTTGTTGTGTGAGGCTTGCTGTGTAAGCAGGTCTGTTATAATAATCTGAGCAGACCAAAACAACCCAGCATTCTTCAAACATTCAAACCACAGATCTCTTCTGCATCAAGCACCTGTTTTTGGAATACACATTTTGAGACAGGTTGTTCTAGCTTGTGAACTCTTACAGTAAAGGTAAAGTGTGCTGTTCTTTGTATCTGGTTAAATAGATTCTCAGTAAATATTTGTTGAAGGGGTCAACACTCATTAAGCTGCAACTGTCTATTGCAGAAGCTTAGTGTGCCTTAAAGAAAGAGGCCGAACCAATCATTTCCTTCAGGTCCTGTTTCTGTGTGTAAGCCTCCAGCCTCCTTTGGTGGATCTACCAGGCAGTTTCCCTCCTCTGACCTTTCCTGAGTGAGTAAGTTAGGAGGTCCAGCAACCTGGATATACTCAAGTGCATAGCAGATACTTCTCTGGCTTAGCCAATTCTCTTTTTACTACAGTCTGGACCTGAAGTACCAGATACATGCCTGGTTATTAAAAAGTAAGTCTAAAAAACAACAGAACAATTTCCTTTCTTCAGAAAAAAAAAAAGTATCATCATTTCCCTGATTGGCTTAATCCCTGTATATACCATTCTGTGAGCAAGAGAGCCCCAGAGGGGAAAAGGTGGAAGTGGTAGAATTGGGGGAAACAACATTAACAACACCACTCTTTATTCTTCTCCTTCAAGCACAGATAATAGAAAGTTAACTTGTGTGTGTACCCGATATCCACAGTTTACATAATACATAATAAACTAGAAGTGATTTCAAGAGAGCTATGGAGTATATGTACTGTTTTCATTTCTAAGGGCATTATGATAATGCTTATTTCTGAATGGTTAAGAAATTTACAAAACAACAGATATCAGTATAAGTTGGGAAAAATGACCTGTTGTCAAGACAGCAAATAAGTGCATGGAAAAAGCATTCAGTACTAGCCCACGGCTCCTTCACTGACATCTGGTTATATTTACTGAGACTATGTTGTTGTGAACCATCTAGGGAATTCACATACCCCTGGGAAAATTCACTCTTCAGCTGGTTTCGTGTGTACATGGTTTATAAGAAAAGCATCAATTAGTATTGACTTCAACAACAAATATCGCAGCGATTCGCAATGTGTCACTCATGTGACTTTTTTGTTTGTTTCAACCCCAAAACGAAGAATATGGAATTATGTATGTGCTTGCATTATGTGTGTATGTTTTACATATAAAACTAGAAAAGCATCAAGGCTTTTTGTATTGACTGTTCCCCAGTGAGTCTTTAAAGATTTCTGACAGAAGAGCCTTGTCTTCTACTAGAATTGTTTCTAAATAAAAATGAGAATTTAAGTTTTTCTCCATCAGTGTACTCCTCAGAGAAATTGTCCTAGGTTCATGAAGTGGGGCAGGGCATATATGAGGATGTTGATCAGTCTTTTGTGGTACTGGGGAGGCAAGCTGCTTGCTCATGATTTGGAGAAAAAATGTTCAATGTAGTAGATACACACCATGAATTACCATGCAGTTGGTGAGAAACACATGAAAATGTACCGTGAAGTGAAAAATGTAAAAAACAGTACAAGACGATATTCCTTATGTAATAAAAACACATACATCCAAACAACACGACATAGTTCTCGAAGTCCTGTATCTAATCAAAGACATTTTAAAAACATTAAAAGTGAAAATCAGAGCTTTCAGAGCTTTCAGCACTAGACAGTGGCTAGAACAGATGCAAAGAAATGGCTCAGAATTTGTAATAGTAAAATAAGAGAGAAAACATGAACAGGACTATGATGGTTAATTTTATTGGGTCAATTTGGCTGGGCTACAGTACCCAGATATTTGGTCAGACATTATTTTAGATGTTTCTGTGAAAGTAGTTTCTGGATGAGATTAACATTTATATCAGTAGACTTTTAAGAAAGCAGGTTGTCGGACACCTGGGTGGCTCAGTTGGTTGGACGACTGCCTTCGGCTCAGGTCATGATCCCGGAGTCCTGGGATCGAGTCCCGCATCGGGCTCCCAGCTCCACGGGGAGTCTGCTTCTCTTTCTGACCTTCTCTTCGCTCATGCTCTCTCTCACTCTCTCTCAAATAAATAAATAAAATCTTTAAGAAAAAAAAAAAAAAGCAGGTTGTCTTCCATAATGTGGGTGGGTTTCATCCAAACAGGGGAAGGCCTTGACAGAAAAAAGACTGACCTCCCTAGTGAAGAGGGAGTTCAGCCAGCAGACTGCCTTCAGACTCCCAACTGCATCTCTTCCCTGGGTCTCCAACCTATTAACCATCCCACAGGTATTGGACTTGGCCAAGCTTCTGTCTCTCTGTCTCTTTCTCTCCATGAGATGTGTGTGTGTAAGCATGTGCACCTCCTATGGGTTCCATTTCTCTAGAAAACCTTAGCTAATATAAGGACATTAAAGAATTGGGAGAGTAAAATGAGAGAGTTTATTATATATAAAATGAGAGTCTTAGAAGAAGAGAATAGACATAATAGAGAAGAAGAAATGTTTAGCAAGCTAATAACTAAAACGTTTCCAGAATTGATTAGAAACATGCATCTACAAATTCAAGAACTGCACGCAAGCAGAATAAACAAAAAGAACCCCACACCTAAGCATGTGGTAGTAGAATTACAGAACACCAAAAACAAAGAGAAGATCTTAAAAGAAATAAATAAAATAAAAAAGAACACAAAGGAATGGCTATTAGACTGACACACACTTCTCAATAGCAACAATGGATTCCGAGGACAGTGGAATAGTATCATCAAAGTGGTGAGGGAAAATAACCAACCTTGAAATTGGTACCTAGCAAAAATATTTAAGAATGCAAGTAAGGGCGCCTGAGTGGCTCAGTCGGTTGAGTGTCCCACTCTCCATTTCAGCTCAGGTCATGAGGTCAGGGTTGTGGGATCCAGCCCAGCCCTGCAGGGCTCCACTATCAGGATGAGTCTGCTTATCTCTCTTTCTCCCCCTTCCTCCCCCCACCCCAGCTCTCTCAGTCTCTCTCAAATAAATAAGAATGGAAGTAAAATAAAGATATTTGTGAATAAACAAAATCTGAGAATTTCCCACTAAGAAATGATCAGTAAAGGATCTACTAGAGGATATAATTTAGGAAGAAGGAAAATGGTCTTAGCAGAGGGGCCTAAGATTCTAGAAAGAATGGTGGATGAAAAACATGGTAAATTAAAAACATAAATATAAATCCAAACAAAAATTTTTCTCTATAAAATAATAATGATGACAGTTTCTAATTTTAAATGCTTTTAAAAAAAGAACAGAGCTAAAATGCTAGACTATAAGTACACCAGACAGAGGGGTAATTGGAGTTGGTGTTCTTAGGTCTTTGTGTGTCCAGTTAAGGAGACACATTGTTTTTATCTTGAGAAATGTAAATGGCAATTTTTCAGAGACAAACACTAAATGAATGAAAATAGTGTCTAAATTCAAAATATGTGAAGGGGGAAAATGGGATAAGGAAAAAGCAAAAATAAATGAATCCTAACAACTAAAATCAATCTCTGTAAAACAAACAAACATAACACTAGAAGCACAGAAAAAGTAGAACAAAAACAAATGTCCAGAAGTAAGATGTAAAGATAAATCCAAATATATCAATAATCATAACTAAAAGTGTATAGGGTTTATACTCAGTAGCTGAAAGACCTCTTTCTCTCTGTACTCTTTACATTACTATAGACTTATGGATTTTATTTATTGACATTATAATTAGTTATACCATCATTCTTTTTGGTGATCCAATTATCCCAAATTTGGTCCATGGGAGCTTCTTCTGGCTGACATCTGTAGCTTTTTGACATCATCCAATCAGTCTCGGGGTGTTTGCCTGCTTTCTGTCAAACCTTAAGAAAAGGGAGAAAGTGAAAGAAAGTACCTCTTTACAGAAGAATGCAGGTTAATAAATGCAGTTTGATAGAATTAAAATAATCATCATTTTGTAATTTCCAATGTATTTTATCTGATCAGGACAAAAATCATAAGAACCATTACATGAAAGGTTGTTGAGGAAGAATATATTCTCAGAGTGTAAAATTTCGCCCCACACATCATTTAAGAGCAAATGGGAACATGTGGGTTTATCATGGAGATTTCTAGGAGATAGCAAGAACTAACCTTCCATTAGTGGCCTCCTGACGTGGTCAGATAAGCGTTATACAGTATCACCTATGAAGTGATCTTGCCAGTAATGTTTAATCTGAATCTGATCAAGTGATAAGACACAACTTCTGGCCTTCTTCCTGCCAAACCCCTCCACACCCACCCCACCCTTTTTGCAATGGTTGATTACTTCCACAGACAAGCTCTCACCTACCTTGCCCTCTAGCCATGGTGAACCACTTCCGGAGACCACTCAGAGCGCAGTACACCCACACCTTCTGCACTGGCAGGTACTTCTAAAAAACCAGCTCTGGCACTTCTAGACCTCTTACCTTCATCTTTCACTTCTTCTCATAGATAACTACCTTCTACTACTTAATATTTCTTCATATTAAAATTTTCCTGTTCAAATAATTGGTGTGATTTCTTTTCCTGACTGTACCCTGACTTATTTTAACATATAACAAACCTAAGAGCATATTCATAATACATGAATGACTACTACAATATGGAAAAGACAATATAATAGAAAAACCAACAAAAGATGTATGTAGGCTTTTCATAGAAGAATAAAATTAATGGCCAATAAAACATAAAAAATGTTCAAATTCCTTAGCATGCCACTTCACAGTGATGTGGAGAGCTGTCGGACTGATAGAAACATGTATCACTGGTGAGAGGGCACCCCAATTTGGCAATATCTCTAAACGCTGAACCTTGTTATAGCAGGTGACCCAGTATTCTCACTCCTGACTACATACACAAGAGAAGCTCTGGGCATGTGCCAACCAGGAGACACAAAAGTGCTCCTCAGGAAGTAGGGAGGAAAAGGAAAAAACAAATATCCATTGAGACAGCAGCAAGATAAACTGCAATGCATTCACATAATGTAGTATCACAAAGATGTCAAATGAAATCAGAAAATGCAACACAGAGCGCCTGGGTAGCTCTGTCACTATGCGTCTGCCTTTGGCTCAGGTCATGATCCCAGCGTCCTGGGATAGAGCTCTGCATCTGGCTCCCAGTGCGGTGGGGAGTCTGCTTCTCCCTCTCTCAGTCCCCCTGCTTGTGTTTCCTCCTCACTGGCTCTCTCTCTGTCAAAAAAATAAATAAAATCTTAAAAAAAAAAAAAAAAAGAAAGAAAGAAAAAGAAAAGAAAAGGAAAATGCAACACAATTGATAACTCTTGGGAAATATAATACTGAGTAAAGAAAGCAAATCCCAGAAGACCGCTTCCAATATACTACCATGGGTGTTTCAGAGTTCAAAAGAAAGCAAAACTAAACATGGATTATTAAGCATCTAAGACATATGTGTTAAAACTGCATTAAGCATATGATCTACATGTCATTGGATTTCAAATAATGTACTTTAGAAAATAAAGACAAAAGATGTATAACAACACTCTACACAAGTCGGTGATCAACAGAATAAGTCACACTGGCAGTACTCTGCCCAGAAAGGTAAAGAGAGTCTGTGGTAATAAAAGAAGGTAGAGGGTGTGAGTTGTGGAACTAGGATGAACTCAGTTCTCTTCTATCAAATCCACAAGCAAAAATCTGACATTGAGGGGCACCTGGGTGGCTCAGTGGGCTAAGCCTCTGTCTGCAGCTCAGGTTATGATCTCAGGGTCCTGGGATCAAGCCCTGCATCAGGCACTCTGCTCAGCCTGGAGCCTGCTTCCCCCTCTCTCTCTGCTTGCCTGTCTGCCTACTTGGGATATCTCTCTCTGTGTCAAATAAATAAATAAAATCTTTAAACAAAAATCTGACATTGATAAGCAATAGGCACATCAGTATTTTATTTTGAGTTAAAGACCAAAAGGAATACAAGAAGAACAGGGGAGAAATGAGTAAACATCGTTGCATGTATAGAGTACGATAGAAGAAACAGGATGAGAGCTTGTGGGATTTGTTTTCGTGGGATTTGTTTTTCTTTTTAAAAATAACTTCGTTTATAAATGTGCCTTGACTAAAAAAAATTTAATTTTAAAAATTATAGATTGTGAGACCATCAAAGGAATGCTTGAGATGAAGAGTAGAAACCTTATGGCGACCGGGAGGATCCTGGACAGCAGGGGCACCGGACGCTGGGAAGGCCCTGGGAGGTTTGGAATCTAGTCGGGACCCTGCACCAAAGTGCTGGGTTACTTTGGTAAGTAATTAAACTTTCTGTTCAGACCACCTCATCAGTACAATGTTGAGAGTTTGACTAGGGCATCATTACAGAACATTCCTGTTCTAAAATTTAATTTGTCTATTATCATTCCAGGGTAGCATTAAACCTCTGATCATAATGTTATTATAAGAGATAATAACATCGTTAGTGAGCATTCACAGGGACCCATTATCCCTTCACCAACATCTCAGTGAGACTTCCCATGCCTGGCGGCCCTGGGAACATTTGCTAAGAAAAAGTCCTTTTACACAGGGATCTCCCAAAAGTAATGGGGGTCAAGTTCCCCTTGTATTCTCTGCCACGTGGCAGACAAAAAACTGTTCTTGGGAAAGGAATGCCTGCTCCAGTCCTCTTCTGCTTCACAGGTGGATCGTAGGCTTGAAATTCAAGGCTTGAAACAATAGCACACCCTGCGTGAAGATTTTCCTTCTTTCTTAAGGTTCTGGAGGGTCTGCTTATTCTGAAATCATTAGGCCTTAAGAGCAATGGTGTGGGGGCGCCTGGGTGGCTCAGTGGGTTAAAGCCTCTGCCTTCAGCTCAGGTCATGATATCAAGCCACCAATCAGGCTCTCTGTTCAGCAGGGAGCCTGCTTCTCCTTCTCTCTCTCTCTGCCTGCCTCTCTGCCTATTTGTGATCTCTATCAAATAAATAAATAAAATCTTAAAAAAAAAAAAAAACAATGGTGTGGATCTCAGGGGATAGGGTCTGTCAGCCCAGACGACTGAGCTCATCCAGACCCCAAGGTGAGCCAAAGAGACTGAGGCAAAAGTTATCCCACTATTAATTGGCACTTTAACACTATTCTCGGGTTCCAGTTGTGGCCTATCTTGTAGACCTATTTTCATGTGAATTGTTCTGGGAAAAAAAAACAACAAACACAAAACCAAGATAATTCTTGCTTCTTGAAACAAATTGAGTGCTTGAATTTTAAAGTTAAAATTAGTCCCTAATATCAGTATTCCTGGAGAATAGTCGGTCACTATACCATATGCTATAGTACTTACTGGTTATGTTTATTACTCTGTTCTATAACCTTAAGGGTCAAAAAGCAAAATGATAGCCCTCAGAATCACTTCTGGCCATTTTAACTGTGCATTCTTAGGTATTTTGCTGTTTGGCTTGTTGTTTTCATATTTCTAAACCCATTAGAAGTTGTAATTAAGTGTGCCTGTCTAGCTCCCATTTCTCTTTTTTATATCTGTGTCACCTGGAGTGGTTTTTAGGATCTATTTTTCCCAGTTAAATTTAACTACATGACCTCATGGTTATCATTGAGAAAAAGCTTATAGGAGTGACTAACTTCAACCAAACTGCTCTAGAGTCATAAATCGCTCCAGCCTATGCTTGGGTTATGACCGAAGAATTCACGGTGAGATATCTTTTTGAAATCATCAGGACTGTAGTTCATTATGTAAGTTCTAGGGCACTTGTAATCACAGGATGATAAGGATCCGTTATTTTTTTTTTCAATTTAATTCTTTTTTTAAAATTTTTTAATTTATTATTAATTTTTTAATAAACATATAATGTATTTTTATCCCCAGGGGTACAGGTCTGTGAATCGCCAGGTTTACACACTTCACAGCACTCACCATAGCACATACCCTCCCCAATGTCCATTACCCCACCCCCCCCCCCCCCCCCCCCCCCCCCCCAGCAACCCTCAGTTTGTTTTGTGAGATTAAGAGTCACTTATGGTTTGTCTCCCTCCTGAAGGATCCATTATTTTGGAAGTTAAGTCATAATGGTTTTGATTTCACTTCACTTAGCACAGAAAGTATTTATCAGATGCTTGTTTTGTGCAGAGGTTTGTGTGAATACCGCAAGGCATAGCAAAATGATAGGGCTGCTTCCCAAAGAGGGAGGCTTCCCCGTAAAGCAGATGGAAACAAGTGCTGTAGAGTGACAAAACCAAATATGGTGGTGGCACAGAAGGGGAAAAGCTTCATTTCACCTCAGGGGGGTTGGTAGGCTTTGAGGAGGAAATAAGTTTTGACTGGGTCCTGGAAGAATTGATTAGAACTTCAGAAGAGGATATATACATGAGACAAAACCAGATTTCAACAATGAGTGTTAACAGTCTTAGTACAGAAATACATACATGCCACACAACTCATAATGTATGTCACAAGTATAACAAAAGATTGCTGTCTTCAATATGTATGTTAAGAAAAACACTAAGACCTCTGATAGAAAAGCAAGTAAAAGACATATTTACAGAAGAAATGGATGTAGTTAGTAAACATACGAAATATGTTCAAGCTCATTCATAAGCTAAGAAATGCAAATTCAAATAATTGCAATTTTTTCAGCATTTCAAATTACAAAGAGTTTTAGAAGATACTCTACAGGACATTCAAGATATCATAAAATGGGCATTCTTGCATAAACTGATATAACTTCTCTAGAAAGCAACTTTGTAATCTTAATTGAGAGCCAGAGAAAGTTTGTCTCTTCTGTCTCCCCAAATAATTCCACATCGATGAATCCGTCATGAGGAAATAATTGAAGTATGTCTAAGGTTTCTGTGCAACAATTTTCACCATAAAATTATCCCTAAAAAGGCAGAATGGTTAAGTTATGCTATACGTTTCTGATGAATTATCAGTCATTCAAAATGATGTTTGGGAAGAATTTTTAAGGACATGAGAAAAGGTTAATAATTTATTATTGAGTGAATAAGATAGGATACAAACAGTATCTATAGTATATTTCCAGCACATATCTTGGACTATATGAGATAGAGAGGGAAGGAGGGAAAGAGAATATATAGAAATGCACCAAAATACATTTAATAATTATTTCTGAATAAAACTAGGTTTGTTTTCTTCTCTAAATTTTTATTTTCCAATTTCCTCAATTGAGCATGTAATGCTTTTGCCGTTAGGAAAAATAACTTTACAAATGAAATCGGTACCCTTCTATCCCTTCGCCTTCCACGTTTGATCCAACAAATTTTACAAACGGAACCACAAGTCCGTGACAGTGCTGGTTTCTGCCTTGGAATTCACATCCCCTTTGCAAAGCTTTCAGCACATCGTAGCACTTGCCCAAAATGAATCCAAATCTGCCCTCTGCTGCTTCTACTTCACAGAAATTTTTCTCAAGGCAAGACCCTTAAATTATCAGCAGAGAGTTAAAGACTTTAGTACTCTGCATCCTAGGCCTTTTATCTGAGAATTAACACAAACAAGAGAAAATGGGGCTTTGATACCACTTTAACTAGGAATGACCTCAGCCAAAAACTTTTTTCTTTATGTTCTAGTTTTCATTTATGCAAAACAGATCAGTTGCTTATGTAAATCTGAGTTGCCTATATCCAATTGACTTAGAAGGAGAGATAGTGAAATTTGTGACCCGTGTACTGAAGCTTGACACTATCCAAATAAATTCTCATCATATATAAAGACTAATCCTTTTAAACCAGAATTAAAGGCTAATGGGTAGGGAGTGCTTCTCTATATTGGGAGAACCTCATAAATCTAGGATAATCTTATTCATTTTTAGCATTTCTGCTAGATTCCATAAAACCAAAAAAAAAAAAAAAGTGCAGATGTTGAGTCACAAAAGGAAAAAATATATAGCCTTCACAGAGAAGGATACACCTGAATTACCTTCACAGAAAACAAGCCCAGATACATCGTTAGTATTTGGGCAGAAGCCAATATTGGGTAAAACTATGTAGCTATAAGAAACCCAGTCCACAGCCTCAAGCATGCCTTCAATATCACTTAATTTTCATGAATTCAATCCATATTCATTCATAGAGCCTATCTCACTGGAGATCAGTTCTACTTGGGTCATTAATTTGGGACTCCTGATTCCATCCCAGAGCTTCATCAGAAACCGGAAGGCATTCATGCTATCTGGAGAAAGAAGACCTCTTGCAGCCCTTTACTAAAGGTTGCTGCACATCTTTGTTAATCAAGCCTGACGTCATCTCTCAATCTCTCGGCTTGCTTGCCCACAGTAGGACCTGGGCATCTTCCAGGAGGCTGACAACTCAGCTCCTGAGGCTCTCACCTCCAGAGGCTCACCTGGCAGCCATCCCAGCAACTCCAGATACCAGATATTTTCAGACCCTTCTCCTCCCTATTCCCAGGAGAACCTTGTTCCAGGCTGAAGAAGTTCCTTCTTGTCTGAGCTTCTTTCTCTGTGCCACTCTGCTTCTTTCCCCAGACCCTGTCCTTCCTCTTGCACTTTCGCAATGAGCTGTGAAGGCTTTATTATGCCCAGAGCCTAAATCTTCAAGTCTTAAAACTAGTTTCTCCTTCCTTAATGGCAGAAAGGATTGACTCTCTAAACTCTCCTAGATGCTGAAGGAATATTTCAATTTATATTACTAGGGCATCAAAGAGAAAACAAAACAATATATGTATGCAGCATCGAAATTGAACAAGTCAGGGCATTCACATCCCGCCCTCTCCATCTTCATATTCTCAAGTCACACACTGTTATGTGCCTCACAGTGAAACTGCAGCAGTCCCACCTTATTTTCAGCCATTCTTTCTTTTTCCGTCCTCATATCAGTTTCAGGGGCCTAAGGTGCACACATCTTCGTACCTCTTCTCCGCTTACCCATTGAACCAACTTCGAGAAGAGATATTTCTTTATATTTACCCATGTAAATATACCTTGTTTCTTTTAAAGGTATTCTAAATTCTTGATTCCTCTCTCCTCCCATTCTCTAATTCTAGTTTCTTTTGAACATCTTATGGAGTTGGGAGGGGCTGTCAGAATAAGAGGTCTAGTAGGGATGACATCTTCCTGTCAGCATCCTGTCCCACAAGCCCTTCCTAAAATGCCCCAATAGAGGCGCCTGGGTGGCGCAGTCCATTAAGGGTCTGCTTTCGGCTCAGGTCATGATCCCAGGATCCTGGAATCGAGCCCAGGTTGGGCTCCCTGCTCAGCGGGGAGTCTGCTTCTCTCTCTCTCTCTCTCCCTCTGCCCCTCCCTCCTGCTCATACTCTCACTCTCTCACTCTTGCTCTCTCTCAGATAAATAAATCTAAAAATCTTAAACAAACAAACAAACAAAAAAATCACTCTCAGTCCCCTCCAGGTGTGGAGGACCAGCCTGAGAAATGCTGTATTTATGTAGCAGCTCTTTTAACCCCATAGAACATTCATTGTTCAACCTTGAAAGGCAAACAAATCTCAGCGTTTGAGTGTTTAGTACACTTCTCTCTACAGAAGGTATGTCATGAATTACATTTTTAAGTCTTTCTATCTTTTCATATTATTTATAACATTAGTGAAGGCAATTTTAGCTGTGAGTAACAGAAACCAACTCAAGGGCAGGACAGAAGCCAGGAATCAGTGAGCACACGTGAGTTCATCTCATTCTTTTCTGGGCTTTGCCAGTGCGTCTGCCGGTTTCTTCCCTCTTGGTACTACTTCCCTGGATTTTTCCCTTTTCCATGCATGGAGCAGCCCCTACTCATAGAAGAGAGTGGTTTTCTACTTTTGCTGTTGTTGTTACTGTTTTTGCGAGCAGAATCTCACTGGTTATTTTTAATGATTCTTTCTTAATTTCCACATCAATCAGAAGTATTTGGTTTATTAAACCGAACTAGAATCCAAATTTGGAATCTTAAATAAATTGTTCTGTTTTTTTTTCACCTGCTAAGATTTTTAAAATAAAAACTATAAAACCAAGGGCACCTGGGTGGCTCAGTGGGTTAAGCATCTGCCTTTTGGTCCAGGTCATGATCCTGGGACATCGGGATCAAGCCCAGAATTAGAGGGCTCTGCACTCAGCGGGGAGCCAGCTTCTTCCTCTCCTTCTGCCTCTCCCCTCCGCTCCTGTTTTCTCTCTCAAATAAACAAATAAAACCTTTTTTAAAATAATTATTTTTTTAAAAAACTAAATTAAGAAACCAAGCAAAACTTCAAATGCAGGAGCAGTAGGCTTGATTTGTTTCTTTCTCCCATACTTGCTTTTAAGCCTAGAGTTCCGCTTTGCTCAGGCCCACTCCACTGTGGCTTAAACAGGGATGACTTATTTCACCATTATGAAAGGGCATACAGAAGTGAAATGATCCTAATTAGAGAGGATTGGGTATAGCTTTGATTGGCACCTCTGATTTAGTTCAAGGAATCCAAACAGCTGAATCAAATGGAAGCCAACTCTAGTTTTTTTTAATTTAATTTTATTTTTCCAGTGTTCCAAGATTCATTGAAAAAAAGTTAAAAAAAAAAAAAGAAGTTAAAAAAAAATAAAAGGAAGCCAACTTTCCATTAAAAGCAAGTATCCTCCCTCCTGCTATAGCCTGGTGGGAAGGAGGAAGAGGAAGATGCCTGAAGCAGGAAGTTACAGCCTGGTGGGCTCTGGGCAAACTCTTAGGGAGGATTATTTTTTGTTCCTCATATTCAGCTACTGTGTTCCAAGCCTCTCTTTGTTTCTTTCACACAATCACCTCTACATCTGAAATTTGCTTAGGGGCCTGGAATTTAAATTTATCCTAAATACCCTAATGAGCTCTGCTGGGACTGAGCTCTAGCTGGCCTCCAGAAGCATAAGTGTTGATGTTTAGCATGAAAATGAAGACACGCTTTATCTCTTGATCATTCATTGGAAGAGAACAAAGGGAAGATGCTTTATGTTGAAAGAGAAGATGCGGGTGCTATTGTGTGAAGAGACTGAGGGCATGATCTGGAACTGAAGTTAAAAGGCAGTCTGAAGGGGCGCCTGGGTGGCTCAGTGGGTTAAAGCCTCTGCCTTTGGCTCAGGTCATGATCCCAGCATCCTGGAATTGAGCACCGCGTTCCTTCTCTCTGCCCACCTCTCTGCCTACTTGTGATCTCTGTCTGTCATACAAATAAATAAATAATCTAAAAAAAAAAAAAAAAAAAAAAGACAGCCTGAAAGGGCTTCCACCCAAACCCTGAAATTGTCCCCATTTCTGCTCAAGTATTACATCCAAGTAGTTCTTTGCATCCTACGTGAGGTTACAAAATAGGGATGGCTTTGCTATAGTTCACAAATAATTTGAAACTTAAATACCTTCTCTGAAACACTCAAAATTAACATGGATGTTTCCATTGTCTCCCATTTCCTCTTTGTGCAATCACGGCTTCCATACAAATGTATGTACAGACTTCTCAGCTAGCAGACAAGTCTCTCCTTCTCCTGCCATGTTGCATGTTGGGGAGGCTGTGGCAGCTGACGACTAGGTCCGTAGGCTCTGGAACCAGACCACGTGCCTCATCTTCCTGGCTCCTCCATGTAAGCGGGGCAAGTTACTACACTTTCTGTGCAATAGTCATGTCTTCATTAAACTGCCTAACTCACAGGAGGATCAAAGGAATCAAACCAAAATCCCTTAGACAAGTAGGCAGCAAATTTGAAACTCTTGCTGATCCTAAACATTGCCAGATCACACGAAAAATCAATGGAACTTTTACGTACATAAGGGAAATTTAAAGTTTGACAACATGGGAAAAAATTGTAAATTTGGATTTTAAAACTAAAAATCACCTTTCCCAAGTTGTTTTGAGGCACAGATCTGGTTAGAGATAGTATCTGATTCCAGATAGTATCCCATTCAGGGTCATCGTTTAAAGAAGCAGTGGCTCTTGCCTGCTTCCAAAGTCATTGCATTTTAGACAAATAAACATCTTGGCATCAGTCTGAAGGGGAACAGAATATGCCACCCCAAAATATTTCACTTTGGCATATCAAGTCTTTTGAATTAAAGTTGCTTAAGAAATAGCTGATTCAGGGACACTCTAACCTCCTTTGTCCTCTGAAAACAGGAAATAAATCTCCCAGGTGGAAGTTACCCGCCTGTGCCAGGAAAGAGAGACATCCTTATCACCAGAGATAAGGAATTTCGGGCCAAGAAGGCTGCATAAACAATTCTGGTTATTGCTTCACTAATTTATTACCCCAAATCCAAACCCCTTTGTCTTGTCAATTCTTTACAAATGTATTGTTTCTTTTTCTAGAAGGTATACAAGCTGCCTGCTTTAGTTCCTTTTTTGAGTCTCATATTTTTTATGAGCTCCCATACATATGAAATTAAATTTTTCTCCCATTAAGCTTTTTTTTAATGTCAGTTTAATTATTATGCCAGGCAAAGAACTTAAGAAAGGAAAAGGAAAAAGTTTTCCTCCTCTACAGGATCTTTAGTGGTCACAGTTATTTGTAACCAAGTAGACAGGGTAAAACACCCTCTTCACCAAGTCATCCTGGGTCTGGGGACTCATTATTAGCCAGTCCTACAGCCAAGCATCTACTGGGCACAAGCCTATTAACTTTCTTTCTTCCTTTTCTTAACTAAGATGGGTCTGCTGTGCTGATAGCCTACAAAAATTTCAATTTCATCCAGTATCAAATATTTTAGGCTTAAAAGAGTATAAATGGCATTTTTTAAAAATAGAAATTGAGTAAAGCTAGAGTTATAGTATTGAAAAGGAGGAAGCTCCCACCTTCCTGGGTCATTCAAAAAGCCAATGGATTCAAAATTTCAGAATTCTCTTGCCTTTTACTTTATGGAATGAATGAGAGAATGATTTCCTAAGGGATGAGGCCATGGGACACATAAATTCAGTGAGAAAACAGACCAGAAAAGGAGTTTGGAGAGAATCCAGGAAATCTTGGTATGGAAAACATAACACCAGAAAAGAAACTGATATTTACAAAGATTTGCAGCTTGGTCATGAAATATAAAATGTAATTTCTATTAATAATAAAAGTAAATATTTTTATGTTATAGTACAATTTTTACATTTTTGTTATACATAGATGAACCCTTAAAGAGAACAGATAAAAATGAAAGCAGATGGAGATGTTGGAGGATAAGTTTGTGAGGGAATGTTCTTTTTCCTTTATTTTGATTTTATCTGTTTTGGACAGTAAACTTAAAAGCATAAAGTTATAGGAAAATATTGTTTTTATTAATTTGAAAGTTGCTTAAGGCATTTCATTACAAAGAACTGAATTTAAATTTAACTGTAAATATTTCAGTGGTGATCATTAAAAGTCTTTGTAGTCAAAACTGGATCTAAGAACTTGAAATAGTCCTGAAGAACTCAAAAAATACCCCTTAAGAATTAAATCCAATCCATAATCTCAGCAGATTTTTAGGCCATAAGTATCTCCAAAAGACTATTCAAGAGAAAAAGTGGACTTTCAAACATAAAAAGTACATCTTATTTGCTTCAGAAATAAAACTAGCTTTATAAAATAAACATCTTTCGTTCCCAACTACCAACATTGAAATATCTATTTTAAATGACCTAAATTTCCATGTCATTGGTTAAAATTGATCTTGTCAGCAAATAAACATTGAGAATAAATACAGTACATTAAGACTTAAGAAATACCAATCCAATGGAAAATGTAGGAAACATTCAAGTGATAAATTGTACATCTGCAGAGAAAAGGGGCTCTCTCTCTCTCTCTTGAATCACAATTAAACTTTCAGCTCTAAACCTTCTCAACACCATAGTGATGTTGTTTTCCAGAGCAGTCTTCCTGTCCTTAGATAGCCTATTTGCCTGCCAAGGATGAATAGAGAGATTAGTGGAAAAATATGCTTACAAAATAAATTAGAATGAATATCAACCATTAAATATTGTCAGCGTGGTATTGTTATCATAACTCTCCTCTTTCTGATCCAGACCAAAATAACTAAGGAAATGTGAAAATAGGGATGAAGCATGCATCAACACTGGAAATGAACCACTGAAATACCAGAAATGTCAGGAGATATCTGCCAGGTGTGAGGCAGACAGGTCCGGATTGAAGAGCAGCACAGTCTGGCTATGTCACTCATCGCATGAAGGAAGTAGGCTGATCTCTCACAAAACTAGGTGGAGGGAAAAGTCTCCTAACTCCTTGTTTGGAAGGGCAAACATAGGCTGTGAGACAGATGGAAGGGTTGGGGTCAGCACTTCAGTTTGGCTTGCTCGCGGTGTTAGGTGGGAGAGTGGTTAAAGGAGGTAAGAAAGATCCCAGAGTATGAACAGCTCCACTGAGAAGAGCTGGCAGTGGGATGGGAAACAAAGCATCTGACCTACAACCAGAATTCAGGCGGCCATGTTGGCAGGTCAGGATCCAAGCAGAGTGGGTCCACATCGAACTATGACACTTGTGTATTTCTTCCTATAGAAAACTTTTTTTTAACTCGAGAAAAAAAAAATAATAATAAATGCAGGTTGGTCCTTGAACAACATGGCTTTGAACTGCACGAGTCCACTTACATGTAGATGTTTTTGATGCTGTACAGAACTATAAATGTATTTTCTCTTCCTTATAATTTTCCAAATAATATTTTCTTCTGTCTAGCTTACTTTCCTGTAAGAACACAATGGACAATACATATCACACACAGAATTTGTTAATCGACTGCTTATGTTATCAGTAAGGCTCTGGTCAACAATAGACTATGAGTGAAGTTTTTGGTTATTCACAGATTTTCAACTCTGTGGGAGCTCAGTGTTCTTAAACCCCAGATTGTTCAAGGGTCAAGCGTCTAAATATTATTAAAGTTAAGGAAAACCAGAGATGTATAAAATACAAAGCATCTTCAAGTCCTTGCCCGACACACCCATGCACCCGCCCAACAGACTTGCAAAAGATCACTTTTCATGTGAAAAGTGGGGTACTGTTTTATAGTACCCCAAACATGCTTATGCATGTTAGATTAAATAAATCTATACTCACATTGAATAAATGGGTTCAGACTATTTTATAATCTGACATTTTTACTCAAAATATATTTTAGAAAGCATTCCATGAGAGCACATTTTGATCCTTTTTACGGCTCTGGGGTATTTCTATATATCAATGTATGATGTTCTATGAAATCGTAATTTACAAATGTATAAATTGTTGCCAGTGTTTCTGCAAATATAAACAATGCTGCTGTTACATATGTGTGATTCTTTCTACTAGACAATTTCCTAAATGTAAACTCATTTGCTCACGGAACACATATGTTTTTAATTCTCATAAATATCATCAAATTCAAAGTCCCTTCCACAATATATACAATATAGGAGAGACCTTTCCCTACACCACTCGCAAAACAGGAATATCCATCTAAACGGCTAACATCAGAGCACTGCTTAAGGCAACTAGGTCATATCCATGAGGAAATGTGCATATCTATTTGAAATCATGGTGCAAAAGAATATCTAATCACCTAAGAATATGCTGATGATACTGTCAAGGAAAAAAGAAAGATGCAATAAAGAATATGGTATGCTCCTACTCTTATAAAGCCTTTCTGAGCTTTACTTTTCTCACTAATAAATGAGGATAATAATGCCCATCCTACTTTGATAAGACTAAAATAAGACAGTTTTTTTGAGAATAAGTAAAACATCAAGTTTCTGACAAAGTATAAGATCCCCTAATTGAAACTAATGCTGACATTTCCCCAAAAGTTCTGTCAATGGTACAATGCAGACCAAATCCACTGGGTTTTGTACCCAGAAGGCCTATGGGAGGCATAGGGAATGGAATACCGTTCTCGCTCTGTCCGTAGGCTGCCTGATGCTATTGGCAAACATGGAGACCCTGAGGACTTCTAGACTTGACATGGCATGGCCTGCACAGATTTGCAGAGGGTGTGGGTCCTCCCTCAGGAGCTCTCCTAGGCTCCTTTCTTCATATTTCCAACATACCACTTCTAAAAGTGGTCACCTTTTCTGCAGAACTTTTTCTGACCCCTCAAGTCTTGAATTAGTTTCTCTCTTCTCACATTCCTCTACATACCTGAACTGCCCATCACCCAATGCCTCGGACAGGTATTTTAATGCGTTGTGTGGGTACATCCCCTTTGAGTCAGACAGATTCAATCCAAATCTTTGTCCTACCTGCATTCCATTTGACCTAAGTGAACTTAGACAAATTACTCAACCTCTCTGGGCCTTTCTTCATTTGGGATACGGGACTGTTGAATTTATCTTAGAAGTTCATGAATGCAAAATACCTTACACAGTGTCTGCCGTAAGGTAAGATTGCAATAAATATTAACACTGCTATTTTTTGATACTGTTAGTTCTACTATTATACTTAAGGTCAGTGGTTAGGGTTTAACCCCACACCATGAAGGATATAATATTGTTTTAAATGAATTTATCTAGATTTCTGTATCTTTTATAAATTTGGTCCAGTATTATTTTCTTTAGATGATAACTTTTTGTATAGGTTCATACTCAGACCCATGGTATTAAAATAATAAACTACGAAAGATTACAAATGAAAAGGCAAATACTTCTTTGGGGACAGAAGGTGGAAGGTGGGAAGTTGAAGTAGGAGGAAATAGCAGGAGAAAAAGAATACCATACTAGGGGCGCCTGGGTGGCTCAGTGGGTTAAAACCTCTGCCTTCAGCTCAGGTCATGATCCCAGGGTCCTGGGATCGAGCCCCGCATCAAGCTCTCTGCTCAGCGGGGAGCTTGCTTCCCTGCCTGCCTCTCTGCCTCCTTGTGATCTGTGTGTCAAATAAATAAATAAAATCTTAAAAAAAAAAAAAAAAAGAATACCATACTTCTCAAGCAAACGTGCCCCAGACCCAAGGCATTATTAACCAGGCCAAAGTGTGTCTGAGGGAGAAAAAAATAAATCTTCACACCAGAATATAAAACAATGAGAGCTGAGAGATTATAAAAATATCTCAGGTTCAAGGTGAACTCTTTGGCATTTGTATCACATTATGAGCAATTCCCAGATATTGTACTTCCCTCTTAATCAACCAAACAAGTGTCATTCAGAGTTTAGGTCTGAACAAAATGTCTGGGCTAAAATTTGACTTAATGATGTCAGAGAGTCTCAGAGCAGTTTACACTGAGTGAAGCAAAACAGCGCTACCAGTCTCCAGGGTGCTTACACTCAGAAGAGAGGCACTGAAGCCTACAGAAAGTGTGCAGCCGTGGTTTTCAGTTGTAGAAGGATTTAAACAACTTCAAAGCCACCTTTTGTTTCATATACCCCTCCTGCATGTTTTTAGCCTAATCACGGGAGAAACGAGTTGCCTGTTTTTAAATAACATCCCTCCTTGGTGGCTGGTAACAAGCTGCATCTGGGCAGGGCTGCTAATTGGCAATTTTAAAGACACTTGGGGCCAACAAGGTCTCCTGAGCACTGATCAACAGACCTGATGTCTAATAAGGAAGGGAACATTGGGGATTAATAGTAGAATGTATCTATTTTATCATTTTTTAACGGGCTGCATTTAAAAGAGTAAACCATATAATGATTCCATCTTCTTAGTCACATAAAGCACAAACTGCATTTCAATGCTCTATACTTCTTAGCCTGAAATAAGTTGCCATATATATATATATATATATGTATATATATATATATATACATATATATATATATATATGGAATTATTTTAACCCCACTAAGTACTCTGATATGAAACTGACTGCTCAAGGAACGTAAAATCATTAACCTCATCCAGGTTTTGGGTTTTCTTAGTCTCAGTCAAGTTGATATTTCAGGTGTAAGAAGAACTGGATTTATAGCAGGATTTCGGTGTCATGTTGGGTGTACTGACTAAAGAAATTTGCCTACTTACTAACCATAATCAAAATAGAAGCAAAAATAGAACTGATGCACTCTGATTACACTCAGAAGCTTCTTTCCCCCTACTAAAGAGTGAGGCCTTAATGGAAAGGAGGCATGCAAGAAAAAGGGAAAGAAGACTCCTTTTACCCTGTCCAGGGCCAGCAGTGATGCACAGGATTTGCATTCCTTATGCTACACCGTGTCTGGGGTCAGCCGCTCAGTATCACCGCTGTTAGAAATATCCCGCAGCCTGAACATGATAGCATAGAAAATTCCTAGACTAAGAAAGCTTATACACTCAACTTCCAGAGCCATCTTCACCTATCAAAGGATTTGTATAGATGTCCCCCACCAACTGAAAACTGAGAAGACAAGGATATAGGAAGAGGCATCCTTCCGCACACCTGACATCATGCTTTGCCTGAGAGGAAAGTTTGGGGTTTGGGTCCATTTTTATTTTGCATTAATTAGACCTTTTGAAGTTAAAAAAAAAAATCCATTGTAAAT
The DNA here is from genome assembly GCF_010015895.1 of Lontra canadensis. Lineage (NCBI taxonomy): Eukaryota > Metazoa > Chordata > Mammalia > Carnivora > Mustelidae > Lontra > Lontra canadensis. Next base: position 14,481,265 of record NW_022631008.1, read on the forward strand.
TCATGTAAAGTTTCCATGAGTGACCCACATAAACTTATTTTATCCTAAAAGAAAATAATATTTGGAGGTACATTATAATACAAAGCATTTATTAGTCTAAGGGAAAATATGCCTTAATTAGGGATAACTATTTGTATTATACTTATGTTTTCCTTTAGGTTTACTTCTTGATAAGTGAGATTTTATAAAATCACACTTAATTCTCATATTTTAAATCTATATGTCACATTAATTCACAAGGCTACAACTTTGTATATTCACGATTTAGAGAATAAACTTCTTTACTTTGTAAGTTCAACATACTGCTTTCTGCTCTCATTTCCTTCTTACCATCTAAATGTGGAATATAATTATCTGTGTTTTTTTAAGATGTACTTATTTATTTGAAAGAGAGAGAGCACACACGTCAGTGAGGGAAGGGAGGGACAGAGGGAGAGGGAGAGAGAATCCTCAAGCAGATTCCCCACTGAGTGCAGAGCCCAAGGACTTTGGGGCCCCACCCCAGGACGCTAAAATCCAGAAGCCCCCCTGACTGAGCCACCCAGGTACCCCTATAATTATCTATTTTAATATTAGGAAAGTCAAAGTTGAACTTCCACTATCTCAAACATAAGTAAATAACTGACTAAGTTTACCCGTAAAATAAAGTTTGGAAGAGACCGCATTTGGTAAAATATTTCAATAGTCTCCATCTTTAAAAATCTTCAAGAGACTTCATGGCTGTCCTAGAGTTGAGCAATTCATCTGCCTGGATGCACAGAATTAAATGAGATCTCTTAAGATCCTGCCAAGTTCTTGGATCTATAAAGTCTCGGGCATAGAAGCAAACCAGAGGTTTCTACACCTAAGTGGGACCACATAGGAGAGTCTGCTCTTACTTAGTAAAGGACAGAGTCTGGCCTTGTCTACTCCCACGCTGTGGGATGTGTCCGCTAGAGCCAGCAGCTCTCTTGAGGCCCATTAACGAACACCTGATGAGTGCCTGCCACATACACAAGTCATCAGGTTAGGTGGTAGCCAGAAGGAAAGACGGACACAGTGCCCATCCTGAAGAAGCCCAGATGGTAGAAAAGGATTACTAAGTACCTATTTTCAATCTTGCTACACGAAGCAAAAGCTATGCAAAAGATACCAAAGACCTAAAACAGCCAACTTTCTTCTTTCTATGAATATGCTAATGAACTACCATAATCTACCATAAAAGAAAGTTGAGTGGAACTATAAAAATAAACATATAGCTACATAGATCACACAGATATACATATATATGTAGATCTATCTATCTGTCTATATCTGTACACACACACACACACACACACACAGGCATGTGTATAAAACAGAAATAAGGTCAGATATTCAGAGTGGGAATCTGGATTTGGTCAAATGAGATTGTTTTCTTTTTGTATTACCACATTTTCTAAATATATTCAAAATTGAGAGGCCTCTACTTTTATAATAAAAACTAGTTATTAAAACATAAACTCAAATCTGGACTTAAAATTTTTCTTCCTATTTTTAAAGCTTATTTATCTTTAAGGAATTTGAAGGCACATTTCTAGCCTAGAAATCAAATAAAAAATGTAACTAATGGAATAAATCCTGCATTTTGGACATCATATCTAATCTACCTTGTTAACATGGTGAAAGAACAGAAAGTAATGTTACAATTTGTATTCTGGTCTAAAATCTTTTTGGGCTTCCAGACATTATGATGATGAGTACTTTAAATGCATGCATGAATGAACCAAAATTTAATGTAAAATTATAAGTGCTCTATCACAAATACCACCAGCTGTGTTTAGAATTTATGTCTTGATATTTTCAAAAACCAACAAATTTAAATGCATCATAGTAGCTAATTACTTCCACAACCCATTTCCTATGGCCAGTGACAGAGAAAAATTTGCAAATAAAGCCAATTGTATATACTCTCATTGTCTTATTCAATAAATCTATAAAAATATTTGTTAATTATCACCACACTGAGTACTGGGAATCCAAAAAAGTAATGTGATTAGTTAACAAGACAAACAATCAAATTTTTAAAAATGTGCAAAACACTTGAAGAGACACTTCAGAAAAGATATCCAAATGGCCACATAAGCTAATGGATAGGTGTTCAATATCATTATTCACCAGAGAGATACAAACTCAACCTGTATTATATACCCACCCAAATGATCAAAATTAGATGACAGGCCGTATCATGTACGGTAAGGAAATGGACCAACTGCAAGGCTCATTAACAGTGGGAGAGTAAAACGCTGCAACCATTTTGGAAAACTTTTAGACATTTTTTAATAAAGTGAAACATATGCTTGCCCTATAATCCTGCAAATTTGTCTTTAGGTCCATATCCCAAGAGAAATGAGTGCATGTATCACCAAAAAGGCATGCACAGGATGTAATATCAGCTTTATTCATAATAGCCCAAAACTGGAAACAACTCAAATTGCATCAACAGGAAAGTGAAATAGTCACACCTCAGAAAAGTAAGAAACAATTAAAAAGAGCAACAATAAATATAGTGACACAAATGAATTAGCAATGTGTCACTTGTGTGACTTTTTTGTTTGTTTCAAACAAACACACTAAATGCTTCCATTTGTATAACATTCAGGAATGTCATTATTTATTATATATTCCATTTGTAAGACAAAACTCGTCTATACAGGAGAGGTCAGAATAGTGGTTACCTGGGGCGGGGGCTGAGACACTTCTGACTTTTGACTGAGATGGAGCAGAAGAGAAATTTCTGGGGTGATTTAATTATTCTACATCTTGATCTAGGTACGGGCTATATGGGTGTATACACAAGTAGAAAGTAACTGAGCTATACACTAATGTGTGCATTTTACGGAATGCACTTCTTTTCAACAATTTTTTGTAGAAAACAACATGATTAGGTCCCTACTTTCAAGAAGTTATAATAGGAGGGAACTAATAGTAATACAATGTGAAAAGAGCAACGATACAGTTTAGTGAATCGAGTGTCCCTGGAACTCAGAGGAGGATCAAGAAATTGGGTCTGGGGACAGCTCAAAGGCATCATAGTCAGTATGGAATTGGTGTTCGATTGTGACCATCACCCCAGAGAAGTCTCTCTCAAGGATATCACCATTTTCCTATTTAGAATCATTTTTCAAACTTTAACTGAATTTTCAAACTTCAAATTTTCACCACAGGCATTGTAAGCTTTATTGCTTTGTATGTAGTCTTCATTTGCTATGTTCTGTCATGCAGTTCAATTTACACTGACATATGCCTACTGGATACTGAGAGCCCCTTATACTGCAGGAGGAGGCACAGAGACAAGTGAGACAAAATTCCAGGTCTCAAGGAGTTTATAATTTTTCAAAATGCCTCTCATATTCATCTCTTTTCCATTTCTACTGACCCTATCTAAGACCAGTTCTCTTCTGCAACACCTGGAGAAGTCATCAGAATGCTACCTCTTGTCCCTCACTTCCCAGCCCCAACTATCATGTATGCAACCATTCTCATTAAGTTTCTTGGATGTTCTAAATCCTTCAGTTACTCTCCAGAGCTAACACATCAAGTGTAATCTCTTTGGCATGGCTTATGAAGCCTTCCACAAGCTGCTTCCCTCAATATTATTTCAGAAAGGGTAATTTCTACTAAGAAGTAGTGGTATTGTACAGACACATGAGAGGAAAACAATTCTCTGTCCATTAAAAAACAATTCTCTCCCCATTAAAAAAAAAAATTTTAATGGAGACTTTTCATTGATTTTTTTTGGACACATGATATCAGTTCTAAGTATTGATACATACTAGATTCTGTCTGTATGTAAATCTGCTCCAGTCTGAATGTGATTGTTCATTCATTCAAAATCATTTACTCATTTTCTCTGCTCAATGCAGAAAAATAAAAGACCACTCTATTTTCAATGAGAAAAAGTCCACATTTCAAACTGAAACACATAGTTCATTCATTCTTTATTTCTTCCTTTCCTTTTTTTTTTTTTTTTTTTTAAACTTCATATACTCCTTCTACCCTACAGGGACAAATACAACTAATACCTACAATAGAGCTCCCTGGTGCAGTCATGACTTCTCAAAGAGGATGCAATCCATGGGATATTGGAGAGGGTCCTAAAAGAGAATTCCCTTGTTTTATAAAACGAAGGAGGAGGAGGAGGAGAGGAGAAGGAAGAGGAAGAGGAAAAGGAAGGAGAAGGAGAAGAATGAGAAGAAGAACAAGAAGAGGAGGAGGAGGGAGGGAGAGGAGGAGGAGGGAAGGAAGAGAAGGAGCAAAAAACTCAACAGGGTCAATCTGTTGCTCTCATCCGTAGGACCTCTGAGGACAAACATTTTTTCCCATTTTCTTAGATTATATATATATTTGAGAGAGACAGAGAGTGCACACAACCAGAGGGGAGGGGCAGAGGGAGAGGGAGAAGCAGACTCCCCGCTGAGCAGGGAGCCTGACGTGATGCAGGGCTCTATACCAGGACCTCATCATGACCTGAGCTGAAGGCAGGCGCTTAACCAACTGAGCCACCCAGGCCCTCATTTCCTCAGATTATATACAGTCATCATGCCCTCAGATATCAGAATCAGATAACTGTCACAAAACCAACATCATTATTTAAAAACAAGGTGTTGCCTTTGTACGCAAACAGCTTACATACATGTCAGTATCTTTTAAGATATTCTGATTTTTCTCCTGTTAGGAACCATCACACAAGTATCTTTTTTCAGCATCTAAAGTTGGTAATGTCTAGTAGAGAAGCAAAGATATAGTTACCAGGTCTGCTCTTCTGCCAAAAATGATCTAGCTGATCACTGTTACACATTCGTCATTGACGTTTTGCATCTTTTTTCTACTCTCCATTCCAGTCATAGCCTTCTGGCAATATGATGTTTTCAAGCACAGATTTGATATGCATACGCCATCAGTTTTTCCGGTGATTCATAATCTGTAATTTTAGAAAGTCTCAGTTCTTTATCACTTGTCTCACTTTAATAAAAAGATCTTTGCTAAGTAGTTTCTAAAGTTCTTTTGGAAACAAAATCTCCAAAACAATTTCCAGTCTGTGAAAGTGACAAACTCATTTAAATAATCAGTTCAGAACAACATTTCTGTTTATGGTTAAGAATGCTGCTGTGATATTTAAAGTGGTTTAAAGAAATTCAACCAGTGAATATAGAATTAGGCATAATTATCTCTTCTCTGAGAGGGCACGGGGGCTACAGGGAAAAATGGCGACTCAGAAGACATGTGGTGTGGTGACTTGCTCGAAGGAGTAATGCTGAATGCTGAAAAGGTTTGCATTTTGCAGCCTCTGCTGACTGACTGCATGTGGAAGATTTCCCTTCCCCTTTCTTGTGGGAGCCCTATGTCATCACTGATCATTTTGAGGCTCCTTGACCTTTCCCAACATTCCACAAAGTCAAATATAGAATTTCATACTAAGAAGGACATTTTTTTGCATCAAGTCCAGAGCTTTGAAAGTGTGGAAAGCTTAAAAATCTAATATACAACTTGCCTCACTTTAGCAAAAATTTTGAATGTTCACTTGATTCTCTGAAAAAAATGCATCTGGTGGTTTATAGGGGTAAAAGGGAACAGTGAGAGACTCAGGAAGCCTATCCTTGAGCAACTTCCCAGGCAGTAGAGGTTGGATGACAGAGAATTCCTTAGCACACTTGGGAGAGTTCTGAATTTATTGGTGTTCAGCAAAAGAGTCTCTGCCCCAAGTGGTCTGACTCACCCAGGAGGGCACGAACTCCAGGAGTGCCACACAGATTAGACGGGAAGCTGACCCAGGCCTCTTTGACACAGGAACCATCTTCCTCAGATGCCTTCCTTCTGTATCAGATCACCCGTCCTGAGGATGGGAGCATGCGGGATGGAATGTATGGCAGGGGTAGATCCTGTGGGGTCAGTCCTAGGATGGAAAGCTAGGCTTTGGTCTTGGGAATCCAATCTCATCTCCATGGAAGGTTTTCTTGTCATGGAGCAGGAGGTCTGCACACCAGTCAGTCATATGAGCAAGGACAGCAGCTTTACCTGTTTCGTTTTTTTTTTTTTCTTTTTTTACCCCACAGAATGGCACATTCCACAGAGCAGTGACATCAGTCTTCATCAACTGTTTCCCCACATTTTGAAAACCACAGCCATCTTTTTGCCTCGCCCGAATTTGTTGAGAAACTCTAATGGGTGTCCAGCATGGATGTAAATTACTCCGTCTCTAATTTCATTTTCTTCACCAAATCCAAAAATGACTCGTTATGGGTTGAAATGTTTATTCAGAACTGGTGAAAAATTACAGCTGGTTGGACAGCCAGAGAGCCTTTTTCATTACAATGAGAAATAAACATTGAATTCTGATGGTAACAAGCCAGGTACTACCTTGAAAAGAGGCAACACATGCATCTGATTTCAGGAAAACCTGAAGGCCTTATTCAGGTTAAAGTGAACCAGAAACGTAACAGCTCAGGGCTGTGTGCAATTTTAGATCCAGTGTTCTCATTATAGGGTAAAAATAGAAATAACTAGAAAATATTATTGTGTTTTTCTGAGGTTTTAAAGCAAAGAATAAGCCTGTATGACTTCAGTTTCTTCTGGAATCCTTCTGAGAACAAGATGTTTATGAAGTCCTAAGTATACATACAAAATGATGAAGGAAGATAAATGATTTGTTAAATTGTACACTATTTTGAAAAAATAAACATTTTTCAAGGGAAAAAAAAAAGACTTCTGGGAAAGGAGTTTGAGTCCTAGAAGAGGAAAATAGCTGAACCTCTTTTCTCTATGCCCTCAGCCATAACAGTGAAAGTAAGTCAAACTGCTGTAGATACTGGCATTATTTTAGAACCTTCATATTGTATTTTCATCTCTAGCTCGCCCCTCCTCAGAAATAATTTTTTCCTCTTTCACATACAGAATAAGTAAAAGTATTTATATATGCAAATACCATTCTTGAAAGCCCAGGGGGAAAATGTGTTTCAAACCATCTTCAAATTCTTGCCAACTTTTCCTATTTTCCTTTTCAAAAAGAGACCTGACCTCCTCTGTCCTAGCTGACAATGGGGAAGGAACATTTTCAAGAGATAAATGATAAATTAGCTTGCTGGTCTACCTTCACCTTTTGAGTAAAGAGTTTTCTAATACCGAGGTGTCTGGTTGCTTTATCTCATTCTTTGGTGTTTCAGAGAGGCTGGAACAAAATCTAGGACAACCCCCACCCCACCCCACCCCCGTCCAATCCTGAGTTAATACAGCAGACAGTGTGGAGGAAGGCCATTCTCCATCTTTCATTCCCATAATTGTTCGTAGGGCACTGCACAACCCCCAAGGTCAGACCGATAGGGTGTCCATTTAAAAACACCTGCTGTCACAATCAGTTGGGAAGGAGAGAAACCCAGGAAAGGTCTGTGATGACGACTGACCACTCAAAGCTCTCGGTCAAAACTGTTAGAGATAAGAACGTTTGCCAGAATCTTAGGTCCCTGTGTGAGACCTACCCAAAGTACAGATTAATTTTGCCTGAAGTAGAAGTCAGTAGTGGAGCCCTAGGGAATGGTGAGGGACAAATATTTACTTGACTGTGTTTTAGTTATAATTGTTAAAATCAACTATATTATTAATAGAACTGGAGAAATATCTTTGAAAACTCTAAATGTAGTTAATGGTGAATAGAATAGGAAAAATGTACCACTATTGCACTCAGGACATGACTATCCATGTAAGTCCAGAGTTTGAAGTAATGGCAGAGGCCAGTCAGATGGAAGATCAGAAGCACAAGTATCACAGATCTTTTCTTACTTTTTGAGGATTCTTAGGTATATTTATTCTATACAGATAAAATATGTGGAATAATATATATGGAAAACATATATGGAAAATCACAGATATGATGAGCTTGGTAACAAGAATGAGCTTTGATAAAAGATGTTAGAGCCTACTTCCTTTCCCTCAAAGCAAAACCTTTCACTACCCCTTCTCCTGGCTCTGCTTCCTCTTCCTTACAATGACCAGAACAACCCATGTGCCATAAGAAACATAGTAAGATGTTGTTAAGAGAGGAGAGAAATTTTGGTACCTGTCTGTGGGAGTCTCATTATGGAGCTGATTTTTCTTCCCTGAGCCCTTGAGATGCCTGAGGTATGAAGGCCTAATTAATCAGCATTTGAAAGCCTCTATCAGCATCCCATCACCAAGGATGCTATGCAGAACCATGTGTGTGCACTGCAAAGGCCAGCATGCATTCATCAAAGATCAGGCGAACAGCAAGCCTGCATAGTCTCAAGATAGAATGTGATATAAGACAGGCTCTAGGAATACAAGATAATCTAGGTCCTCTGCACCTGTGAAAATGAAGAAACTAAGGCATAATCCTTGGTAGGGGCCAGAGAGATGTGGGATAAAAGACCGCATTGCAACCTATTGACCCATATCTGAGTAAAATGACTGACCAGGTCCACATTCTCTATCTCACCTCTAAACCTTGACAAACGTGTTTCCCTCTCTCCACACTAAACTTTGCCCCATGGTGAATTCCTACCTCTCCTTTTATATCCAGCCCGATAACTACTAAGCCTATTAAATTCATTGTGATATTTCACTTCCCTTTGAAATTTATCTTTCTGGGAATCTTAGGCAATGGTTATACTTGTGTCTGACCTTAAAGTTAAAAAGAATCTTGCTTGTTAGGTACTGGACATTGCAAGTAGAATACGGGTGAGGTGATGGTGAAGTTGCCCACCACCACCGTGGTCAAGACCTGGGCTTTGGGGAGAAAGTGTTCCTGGGATAGCCCCTACACCACAACTAGCAACATGACCTTAGGTCCAGCAAGTATTTCACATCCTAAGGTTTTCTCACGTGAAAGTTGAGGAGGATAAAAGAAGCTGTCATACAGAGTAATTGTGAAGATAAAACGAAATAAAGAACGTAAAGTACTTGCTCCTATGCCTAGTAAGTAATATTCACTGCAACTATGCAAACTATGATAACGATATCATTATTATTATCACCATTATCATTATAAACTCAGTGCTTTATATATTTATGGTACCCTACAAAGGAATAAAAAGGTTTTACTTTCGGGCTTCCCACAGATTATTCATTTCATAAAAATTTGCCATGATTGGAGTCAGATTGGAATTGTTCACATGAAAGTAACAAAGGTGGAAGTCGCGCCCACGATAATTTTAAAGGAGTGCTGTTTTATCCTTTGTAAGTTCAAAGGACAAGCAAAGGTATGAATATACACATCTTTCTGTTTTAAATAGAAGTCCAGTTGGAGACAGAAGAGCTAATCATGCATCTGTAATAAGCATAATCTCCTCAAATACATAGCAATACACTAAGTCTTTAAAGCAATTTCGGATCTTAAAAGCAAATTATTCTCCAGAACAGGTTAAATGTGCTATCAATACTTGCCTCAAACTGACAGTTTGCTTAAATAACTATTGTTTGCTTTCTTCTTAGAGATCTCTTTTATTTAAATGGTCTGCTTCTATCTAGCTGGCCAAATTCTAAAATCTCACATGATGGAGTCTGACTATATTACACTGTGTATAAAGTTAAATATTTAAGAATTAATCTTTTCAGGGTGCCTGGGTGGCTCAGTTGGTCAAGCATCCGATTCTTGGTTTCGGCTCGGGCCATGATCTCAGGGTCCTGGGATCCAGTCCCATGTTGGGCTCTGCACTCAGCATGGTGTCTGCTTGAGATTCTCTCCCTCCGCCTTTCTTCCTCCCCGCAGCTTGTGCTCTCCCTTCCTAAAATAAATCAATCTAAAAAAAAATTCATCTTCTCTCCAATGTCTTAGATCTCCTTCTACCTCTCATGATGTTATCTCAAATCATTTGACATTCTTTTATAGAATTCTTTCCTTTTAATTGATTAAACTCTCAATGAGTTTATTTTATACTCATTTAAAACTCAAACTATACTATGAATTCTGAAAAAAAGCTCAAAATTGTAATAAAAGTTCTTAAATCTGGGGACACTTGTGAAGTAATAAGGGTTCAAATTTACAAAGCTGTAAAGAAAATAATAGCAAGAAAAAAATTTGTCATAGGCCTACAAACCAATATTTTTAATCATTATCACAGTTGTACAGAAAGTATTAAAATGGTACATTGCTATGATGATGTGACTTTTGTTCTATTCTGAAGATTGTGAAGAGCAGACATTTATTTCTTGTTATATTGATATATTCTCACAGCTAAGTAGTGGGGGAACTTCATTGGTGGGGAGATGAAATTGAGAATATTAACTAACCTTTCATCGGTGGGAGAAGCTGACATTTGAACACAAGTTTGCCTTGCTCATATGCTCCATAACCTCTAACTCACTTATGAAAAATTATCACATGTATTACTTATGGGCTGTGAATATTTTCAAAGCACTAACAAGTCTTAGTCTTAGTGCTTTGAATTAGAAGCCATAAGCCTCAATCTAGACCTACTACTAATTTTATTTCTAAGCACAAAAGACTCTAAAATCTTGCAGAGTTTCCAGGTCATTTTTAGGAAATTAAGTGATGTTACAAGATGGGTGCAACATTTCATGGTGAATCAGGGTATCAAAACACTGAGTTCTACCCTCTGCTTTTAATTGTTTGACCTTACACAGCATAACTGAACCTGCAAAACAAAAGAGTTGGACCTTATCCTAAGATACCACTGAGTGCTAGAGGTTGTTTCAATGGACACTGTATCCAGTCATCATTAACAGAAATGTTCAGGCTAAACTGCAGCTTGAACTAAATTCAACTTTCTGCAATGTAAATTGCAGATCAAATTATGTCCCTAAAAAATAATTGTATGCAGCTAAAATCTGACATAGGTAGGTGTTATGGGTTGAATTGTGCTCCCTCAAAATTCATGTGTTGAAGTCCTACCCCATAGCACCTCAGAATGTGACCATATTTGGAGAAAGGGCCTTCAAAGAGGTGATTAAGGTTAAGGAGATCATTAGAGTAAGCCCCAATCCAATGTGCTGGGATTCTTATAAAAAGAGGAGATTGGGGGGCACATGGGTGGCTCAGTGGATTAAAGCCTCTGCCTTTGGCTCAGGTCATGATCCCAGGGTCCTGGGATCGAGCCCCGCATCAGGCTCTCTGCTCAGCAGGGAGCCTACTTTCTCCTCTCTCTCTGCCTGCCTGTCTACTTGTGATCTGTCAAATAAATAAATAAAATCTTTAAATCTTTAAATCTTAAAAAAAAAAATCCTTTAAAAAAAAAAAAAAGAGGAGATTGGGACACAAACAGGTACAGAGGAAAGACCGTGTGACGACACAGGGAGAAGATGACTATCTTTAAGCTAAGGAGTGAGGCCCCGGAAGAAACAGCCTTGCTGACACTTTGATCTCAGACTTCTAGACTCCAGGACTGTGAGAAAATTTCCGTCATGTAGGCTATCAGGCCTGTGGTCCTTTGTTACAGCAGAGTCCTTACAAACCAGTATAATCGGCTCTTCTACAGTGGCTACGTAATCAAAGGACTCTGATGTAGATAAATATAAATACTAGGTTAAAAAAAGAAAAAAAGGACATTAGGTATCTAATGAAATAGAAAGACCTGGGACTTTGCTAAAGGTCACACCTTGTCCATAAACATGAAAGAACTCTCTCTCTCTCTGGATAGCTTGGTCCCGCACAAAAGCCCCATAGTGAGTGTCACAGTGAGAGTCGCAGCCTACACAGCACCAGCCATAGTGGGGCTCTGCAAGGAGAAATTAAAAATAGAGACCATATCTACCAGCTGAGAAAATCAAAACCACACAAAAGAAGTGCTTTCAATAGCCTCTCAAGAAGTGAAAGTGTATTCACAGGGAGTGGAAAACCTGCCTGCACAGTGACCAAATACGCCTTAGAGCCAGAGGGACTGGGCTCTCTAGAAACTTAATTCTATGATGAACTAATTACTTTTATATGATTTCCCCCTCCCCCATAACTGGCAGCTTCCTTCTCCTTAGGACAACAGCCTTAATTAAGGCAAATAAACCCAGCTCAGAAGGGTTCTCGTCTGTCCCTCCTTTGAATTCCCATTGCATTGTGTTTATACTTCTTAGGGCACTTATTAAATTCTGCCCTGTAGTGGGGTAATTTATACTCTTATCTGAACAGGAAGCAAGGGGTGTGTTAATTCCTTACCATAACTGTTACCTCCGTATCCAGCCCAGGGATCGCACTCAATTAATACTCAGTAATATTCACTCAAAAGAATTGAACTAAATTACCATCCAATAAACCACTGAAGCGTTATTTTGCTCTTTAGGTCATAGGTAAATACATGCATCAGTAGGAAACTTCATTGGGAAAGCTGGAGTTCACACTGGGGAAGTCGTGAGAGAGGAGTCTGGAGAGATTAAGCAGACCTGGAGCACCTTATAATTTAATAAATTTGGGTTTTATCCTAGGGCTGATGGGATGAATTTAAAGCAGGGGAGCAACAGTTTCTCATTTGCATTTTTAAGGAAAAAACCGGTCTGGATATCAGTTGGAAAACAAATTACAGAGTCATGACTGAGGCAAAAAGCTGAAGGGGACAGGGTTGGGGCTGAGTTAGAGAAAAGCCTGAGGCATCTGAGTTTTACAGTCTTTGTAATTGAGAGTCTAGTGGAACCACTGCCAAACCAACCACCCAACATACAACTGGGCAAGAGAGGAAGGTGAAGATGGCAACTTTTGATTTTTCAATTTTTATTGAGGCATTAAGCGTTATAAAGTATGTAAAACGTTTATTTTGAAATGCACAGCTTGATGTATTTGTACATAATGTATATACTAACGCATTGTCCATCCAGGTCAAGACAGAGAATGCTTCTTGTACCTCTCATGCCCCTTCCTAGTCAGTATCTTATTAATTAAAAGGGAAGAAATCGTCATTTTACAGAGAAAATGCAGATGCTTACCTTGGCCTAGCTATCAGAGTTAACACCATCAAATTAAGACAGATTGGTAGCACGCACTTCCTGAGATGCCGCACTGCGAAGGGCAAAGATGGCAAGGAAGTCTTTGACACCTTTCCCATAGTGAAGTGTTGACTACGATGTCCTCTACTCTCGAATCAAGGCAGGTTCTGTGACTGCTCCGACAAGGAGAACAAAGAAGGGATGCTTTGAGAATTCTGCTTTCTTTGTCCTGCAAGGCTTGCTTTTGGAACCCTGCCAGTTGCCAGGCTCTAGGAAGACCAAGCCACGTGGAGAGCTTGCCTGTGGATGTTCTCAGCCAGTCTTGGTTGAACTCTCGTCAACTGCCTGCCACGGGAGTGGGCCACCTTGGATGCCCAGCTCAGACTGGCCTTCAGATGACCCAGCCCCAGCAACCACTGCAGGAGATCCCAAGAGAGAACAGCCCAGCTAAGCTCCCAACAATCTGCAAAACTATGAGACATAGTGACGCATTGTTAAGCTGCTAGGTTTTGAGATGGTTTGCTATGCAGGAGCAACAGATAACTGAAGCAGCAGCCAACACTGTGAAACTGTGAGCTTGGTAAGGCTGCATCTTCCCAGGTGCATCCCCGGCTTCTAGAATAGTACCTGGCAGGCCATAGACAGATCGGTAGGTGTTTCTGGTGAATTAATAATTAATTAAATAATTAGCAGTATTATTGATTTGAGGAAATGACCTGAAAGGCCACTTTTAAAGAACTATTAAGCAAAGTTTCAATGTCTTCTTTTGGCTTAGTAAGTTACCTGAGCAAGCAGAGAATGTTCAAAAAAAATTGTGCGATTAATCTCATATCTACATTCAGAAGTGGGTCACACATTTGACCTACCTAAAAGTGGGTCTCTTAAAAAAATAGAATGTGGCAACCTAAATATTTAAAGGCCTCATTAAGGATGTTGATTTGAGGCTTAGACCTTCAAAAAGTCTTTTATCTTACCTTTTGCTAGTCCTCCAGAAGCACCAGGGCCAGCAATAAAGGGAAAGGATGTAATAAAAAAAATAAAAGGAAAAAAGGTACTCATTTTGCTTTGGTGATGTTGTGGTATTTCTGGGATATTTATAAAGCAAAAATAATCTCTCTCTCTCTCTCTCTCTCTCTCTCACTCTCGGCCTTTCTCCCTTCCCCTCACTTCTTTCTTTGAAATTTTAAGTGGTTTTTCCATTTCTAAGCTCCTTATCTGAACCAAGAGCATCAGCTGCAGACCAGCAGAAGCAGGAAGGCTGATTCTGAAATGACTGAATAATGATTGGGTAACAGCCTAAGGAACAATGAATAGAATTAATGAGAGTTGAATATCCTGTGCAGGGGTTTCCTTAATCTTAATAATATATAGAACCCATTTGTATTGTTTTTTTATTTGGCTAATTAAAAAGTAGCATCTGTTTACATACTCATCACCCATACAAAGGTATGTGAAATCATAAAGCCATATATTGAAAAAAAAAAAGAATATGGTATACAAAAATACACTATTATGTAATGAGCATTACTGAAAAATAAAAGGAAATTATAGATAATGCTAAAATAAAATAATCATTATATAGTTCAGTTAAATTACTGCACGATTTGTATTATGCTTACTTCAAAATGTAGGAAGACATTTAAAGAAAAATTTGGCATATTTCTCATACATAGGTGTTATGAAGTATACTAAAACAGCAAAATTGGGGCACAGATGATTAAGCATCTGCCACCAGCTCAGGTCATGATCTTCAGGTCCTGGAATCCAGCCCCACGTCTGGCTCCCAGCTCAGCAGGGAGTCTTTCTCTCTCTCCCTCTCCCTCTACCTCTACCCCCGCTTGAGCTCTCTCTCTCTCTCAAATAAAATCTTAAAATAAATAAATAAATTTGCAAAATTGTCAAAATCATTATCTTTAAATGGAATTTTTACTACCAAACATACATGTATTAAATTTAAGCAATACTTATTTTCTGAAATAAGAGAAAGGCCTGAGGCTTATTTTAGAAATATGTGAAACATTATTTTTTTTTTTCTTGGTGCCCCCCCCCATTTCCAGTTCTGGCTGTCAGTAAACAATCCTTCACTTCACCTACATCCTCTTATTAGCTTACTTGCTTTGGAGCCATCAGCAGAATATATTGTCAGTCATGTAGCACTGTCATGGTTTTCCTCTTTCAAAATTAGATGAGGTCTTGCAAAGGTTATATTCCCTTGTACAACTGAGAAATTTTCCTGCCCATCAAGACTGTGCATTGTGATCTATTTTCTTTCATGTCAGGAATTACTACTCAACTCCCAAGTAGTGGCTTATCCCATTTTGACTCAATTCCTGTTCCCAAATTATTCATCTTTGCAATGACCCACCTGTTGCTCTTTTCCCCACAGGAAGCAAAAAGGAAGCAATTTACCTACCATAAACTTTACATCAACACAGTAAAAAATTACAGAACCTCAGGTTTGCTCAGGATTCTGTTCTTCCAACTGGTGAGCTCCTCTTCTACAATTCTACCCACTTGTCTTCCCAAGACAGAGTTCTGTTGGAGCACTTACAATGGCAAAGAAACACCACGGAATTAGTGACACAAATGCTCTCAATGTAAAGCTTTAGTTTGTACATTGGGATTTAGATCTAAGTGCTTCTGATATTTCATCTTTTCTCCTAACAAGTAACTCAGTCCTATTATTCCTAAAGGAGAAGAAATGGAGTATCCAGATAAACAGATATTCCTTCTCTCAAAGTATTTATTGGATTGGTCTTTGTCAGGACAAGCAAGATAGAGCAGCTATCAAGCAATGAGTGATGGCTATTTAAGATGCATAAAACTACTTTAATCCTTTATATGTGCTCATTTCTTATATATTTTCAACTCATACTCGACAAACTATCTTAGAACATGGCCCCAGTTCAGGGTGCTTAGAGCTGCTTCAGTTCAATACCTCCAGTTACTTGTACAGAAGCTTCCTGATCACACCACCACTAATTGTCCAGCGCCCCACCCTTTTTTTCTTGGAATTATGGGTGTTTAAGGGCATGGAGTAGATATGGAGGGGATGTCCACCAGAGGGGTCATTCTTGAGTGGTTAGTGGCGAGACGCCCTTCAAGACTTCCATTAGTGCCTTTTGTGGTTAGGATGACCACACCTAGTTTATGAAATATTCTAGTTTATGTTATCATCCCTATTGTCCTAATGCAATTGATGCCCTTTTCACTTTCAAGTGTCCCAGTTTGGGCAATAAATTATATGGAGACCATTTATTATAGAACTTTGCTGAATCTACCCACTTGGGTAGCTTTCGTCTCTTTAGACCTGTCTTCCTGCCCACCCAATAATTAACCTTCCTCCCTCTTCTAACCTTGCTAAAGCCAAATCTTCTCATCTCCAGGTATTCTATCCTCTTCCCTTCCTCATGCTCTGGAAAGCTTTTCTTCCTGTTCCCTACCTCCTGCTCCTTCCTTTTCTTCACAATAACAATCCAGACATTGTGGTCATTCAACTTGCACAGATGGTCAGCTCACACTGGACAGTCTGTTGCCACACTAGTCACTAAGTATTTTTAAAAACATCACTGATCTAGAACCCATCGACAAAGGCCTCTTATTCAACCAGTCTGTCATAGCAGAGGGCCCAGACATGTCGTTCAATGATTCTCATATACAGTGGGCACTAAGCAGTCCTGCACCTTCAAGGCCATCACGAAATTCTTACAATCCCAGAGGGGTAATGCAGTGGAGGATTTAGGAGCACAGGGTTTTCAAAATAATAAGGTTTAAATCCAGGTTCTAACACTTATTAGGTAATCTTTGAAGTTATTTTAGATCTTTTTGCTTCAATTTCCCCTGTAAAATATGGTTAATAGTAAGATAAGGACTGAGATCAGTGCCTAGCACAGTCATTGCTTTTAAGATGTTATCAATTATTACCCATTTTACTTCCGAGATCACTTGGCTAGTGGCGATGCTGAGATCTACACCCAGGTTTTCTGAATCAAAACTCCATGCTTTTTCTGACACCACTACTACCCAAGCTCTCCATATAATAAAAGCAGTAAGAGGCCAATGAAAGATTGGGAAGTACTTTATTTGATTATGTGATTCCATATAACAGCCAGAGTTACAGATGCCTCACCACAGTATACATTTGAATAGGGAAGATGGCTCAGAAATAGCAGTCTTAGTAATTCAAGTACTGACCTTTATTTGATAAAGGAAAACAGTTTTGATAATTGTTTATCCAGAGTTTTAAAACGCATTTTTTTACAGTTGTTTCTTGAAAGAACTACTGTTTTGAACCACATATAAACAAGGTACAGTTTATTCTCATAAAGGAGCTGCAGCTGAAAACAAGTTTAAAAACTTCCCATCTCAGCCCATTTTTCTCTTCTCAGCATTGCAAATGCTTCATTCCATCATCACGCTGAATTCCTCAGCATCTCCCATACCATTTCTAGGCAAAACCCTGTGAAGTAGTGAATGTTTGTCTTCCCGGGAATTTTTCCTACCACATACTCCAATGTTCCTACAACGTGCACTCTCCGCTCTTCCGAAATAAACTTCTTTTTGGCACAGCAGAAAAAACATGCCACTAGGAATCTGAAAACCTAGATTCTGGGCCCAGCTATGTCATAAACTAGAGAATAATCCTAAACAGGTCATGAAAACTTCCCAGGCCTCTGTTCAAAACTGCAAAAATAAGTCATATTCATTCAGTCCGTTATTATCATTTATCTTCACAGTAACTGTTAAATTTAAATAAGGCAGCATTATACTCATTTTATAGAGGAAATTCAGTCTCAAAGAGGTTATACAATCTACCAAGATCCCAGAGGTGGTAATACGGACACAGCTAAACTTACATGATCTCACTCAAAACCCTAGTACTGGTATACACTGTACTCATAAGTTGGTTCAATGGATGAAGCAGCAATTTCCTATGTCCCTTCCAATGCTCAAATTTTAAGCTTCTTGCAGTTTTTTCCTCTCTTCTTTCAGCCAGCATTTACAGTAGAAAAAAAAATATATATATCTCATCACTAAATTTCATTTATCATGGTTCTCTGATTCAACCCTTCTTTACAATTTTCTTGTGTTTTCTATTAAACCCAGAGAAGCCACTTTTTTCTGATAGCTCCCACAACTGCCTGCCTCTCTGAAAGCTTTTGGATCTACCTGTTTGTCAAAACAGATGGCTAAAATGTTGTAAATACCAATTCCTTTTTATTACTTTAAGAAGTTATTCCATACATAAATAAAATAGTTCAAAACAAGAGAAGCACTTGCTAAGCTAACTCTTATTCCCTATAATAATAAAATGTACTTTTTCTATTGATTTCATACCCACTTTCCTGTCTGTTTTCATTTGGGAAATACCATTATCGTATCTCACTGTCAAGTCTCCCTTTCCCTAACAAGAAAATATTATAGTCATAAGAGTTAGGAAAACTCTTACTTTCACAATTCTATAGGAAGAATAAATTAATCACTTAAATTGGACGGCAAAACTTTGAATGTTAAATTGAGAGATTCAGGACATTTCCCAAGAGGCTATATGACCAATCTAAAAGCTGATGAGATGATATGCCAAAAATTACACTTTAAGTTTTTTATTTATAACAGATTTATATATGTGCTCATTAGTCTTGCTGATATTACATAGGAACATATGCTGAAACCAAATTAAAATTTATAAGAAAACAAAATTCATCCTATCACCAATCCTGAAAATTCAGCAGAGCCCAATAAATAGTATGCTCTCCCAAGAAGGGAGTTTTAAACGCTTAATAATTTGTATAATTAACATGCTGAAAATGAGAAACTGAAATGGGCATGGGAATGGGGAGTACATATAGGAAAAGTGATTTCAAAATTTTCTTCCTTTTGATGGTATCACTTTCCTGCCTTCAGGAGGTAAGAGTTTGACTTCAAAAGTAACAAAATATTTGAGAAGGGATTTTACATCTTTCTGTTCTAGGTAGTATTCTTCTGCTATTTTCTCAGCAGTCCACGTTTCTGGATAAAGTTTATGATTATTGAGAAGTGTCAATGCCTCTACAATGGAAATTTTGCCTTTGGGAATGTTTTTGATATTCATGTTAAAGTCACGGCCTTTCGCCAATCTGAACTCCTTTTGCTCTTGAGGTGTTCCAGAATCTTTTACCTAGTATCAAAAAACAGAAACAAAAGGCTTTCAAGACAAGAGAAAAGATGTGACATCTACTTTCACACTTCTCAAATCTCCACTACTTCAAATAAATACTACACATGCTTCTCCAAACTACATTTTCTCATCACAATGACACATAGTTTGATGGCAATTTTGCCCCATTGCCTTTATGTAACTATAGCTCAATCACCGTTAAGAAATTAAGGTAGTTCTAGAAAATAACAAGTGAATGTATACCATCCACTCATCATATTATTTCATGTATATTAAAGAAAACATGAATTAATGGATTAGACATGAAACTCTTCAAAGACTTCCCATTGTCCTCAAGATAAAACACAAATTCCTTAGCAAGACAAATAAGGACCTTCATGATTGGGTCCCTATTACCTCCACCCTACCTCATTTCTCCCAAATGCATTGCTCATACTTCCCCCAGACTGTAATGAATTCTGTTCTCCAAAGGCATCACACACTCCTACCTTTATACTGTAACTTTGGTTTGAAACACTCTTCCCAACTTCTTCAATTTCAAAAATTCAAAGCGTCTCTTAACTTTATATTCCCAGGTAATCCTTCTACTCCGTATCTAGTTTTATTCAAATTTCCCTTCTGATTAATACTAAATACTGAAATTATTAGGACACTGAAAAAGCTTGATAAAATTCAGCAACCTCACGATTAAAAGCTCTTAGCAAATTAAAAATAAAGCCTCAAGTGTGACAGAAGTATTTTTTAAATCAGAAACCTTATCATTTTGTTATAATTAATGCTGAAACATTAGCACGTACAGGAAGAACAGGATAGAATACCAACTTTCACTGTTGTGTTAATGCTACAAACAATAAAAGTAGTATAAAGAGTAGAATGGAAAATTGTAATTCTATGCCAATAAGAGTATCTTCAGAAACCTAATGGAATCAACTGAAAAACTAACAATAACTCAGTAACGTGGGTAGCTGCAAGACAAAAATCTCTCACTTTCTGACACACTGGCAATAGTTTAAAAACTTAAGGTGAGGGCGCCTGGGTGGCTCAGTGTGTTAAGCCTCTACCTTCGGCTCAGGTCATGATCCCAGGGTCCTGGGATCGAGTCCCGTGTCAGGCTTTCTGCTCAGCAGGGAGCCTGCCTTCCTCTCTCTCTCTGCCTACCTCTGATCTCTGTCAAATAAATAAATAAAATCTTTAAAAAAAAAAAAACTTAGGATGAAAAAAGATCCCATAGTAATAGTCTTCCCTCTATCTTCCAAAGATTCAATAATAGAAAGATATTAATTCTCAAATTAATCTATACATTCCAATTCAATTACACTCAGAATCCAAATCAGACTTATTAAAAAACAGGACAATTAGAGAGGTATCTGGGTAGCTCCATCAGTTAAGCATCTGACTTTTGACTTCCACTCAGGTCAGGATCTCAGGGTTGGGAGATGAGCCCTGCATAGAGCTCTGCGCTCAGCAGGGAGTCAGCTTGAGAATCGCCCACCCCTCTGCCACCCTGAGCATAAGCACAAGCACAGGCATGCTCTCTCTCAAATAAATAAATCTTTTTAATTAATTAATTAAAGAACCTGACAATGTGATTCTCATCTGGGGAAAAAAAAATGTGGCCACAGCCATGAAACTTTTGGGGAAAAAGAAAGGTCACAACAGATATCAAGACACATTACAAAGCTCCATTAATTAATATAATATGATCCTAGTGTCAAAATAGAAAAAATTAACTAGAACTGATGAATCCATAAACAGATTGTATATATTAGTATTTAAAGTGAGTGGAGAGGCCCCTGGGTGGCTCAGCTGGTTAAGCGTCTGCCTTCAGCTCAGGTCATGATCCCAGGGTCCTGGGATCAAGCCCCGCATGGGGCTGCTCCATCTGGGGAGTCTACTTCTCCCTCCCTCTCTGCTGTTCCCCCTGCTTGTGTACTCTCTCTGTCAAATAAATAAAATCTTAATAAAAATTAAAAAATGTTTAAAAAAAAAAATAAAGTGAGTGGAGAAAAGACTGGGTTTTCAGTAGACTGTATTTAGACAACTGACCATCCAGGAAAAAAAGATATCCACACACCAAACACTACATTTATTGCCAAATAAAGATTTTAATATAAAATATACAGTCATATGGGGAGCCTCAGTGGCTCAGTCGTTAAGCGCCTGCCTTCGGCTCAGGTCATGATCCCAGGGTCCTGGGATCAAGCCCCGTATCCGGCTTCCTGCTCAGCGGGAAGCTTGCTTCTTCTCCCTTTCCCACTCCCACTGCTTGTATTCCCTCTCTCGCTGTGTCTCTATGAAATAAATAAATTAAATCTTAAAAAAAAAAAAAGATTAAAAAAAATAAAATAAAATATACAGTCATAAAAGTACTAAAAGAAAATACAGAAAATGGTTTTCATGTTAGAGTGAATCCAGACTTCCAATACCATGAAGAAAAAGGCTAACGTATCTGACAGAACTCTGAAGAGCAGTAAGTTAAAAAGCCACACAAAAATAAATTACTTGACATACAGTATCACTAATATCTAGAAACATCACAAGTCATTAAGAAGACTAGGAACTACCCAAAAGAGAAAAAGGGCAAAACATAAATAGGTACTTCAACTTTTTCATTGCCGCCCATGAATCCTTGTAGACTTTTCCTAAGACCCCCACACAAAATGTTAATACCATTGTATATCTCTTCATGTATTTTATCTATGCAACTACTCATAAAAACTTAAATTTTTTTCACTCCCCAAGGGCCAATTTTTGAATGCATGATTTAGTATGGCATGAGAGAAACAACAGTTGGAAGTATTATTCAACACCTGTTACTGATGGAAGTATGCAACACAAAGAACATGAATACCAACCCTTCTACCTTTTTAATGGGAACATCTGGTGATAAATGAACCCTATAATTGCCATTACATGCAACAACTCACAGACCTGATTTTACATGAATTTTATTTCACTTATCTAATGAAAATTACATTAATAACTCTATCTGTGAAAACAGTATTGTCTATGAAGACAGAGTACCAGTGACTTTAAGAATGGAAAGAAATCTGGGAGTTGTCATTAGCACTTCTCTCCTTTAATCAAACTCTTCCCCCAACTTAGAACATTCCTGCCCCAACAAACTTATGTAGTTAACTCAGACTCATCCTTCAAAATGAGGCTTAAATGTCACTTTCTCAGAAGCCACCCAGTCCAATCACAAACAGTTCCCTCTGTTTAACTCACAGTGCCCATGCTTGTCCTTCACAGACATATCAAGTAATTATGTACTTATGCTTGCTCATCTCTTTAATGTCTGTATTCTTCACAATATTCCAACCGAGAGTAAGGAGTACGTCTGCTTTGTTCAAAACTGTATGAAAAGCACTTGTGGGGGCGCCTGGGTGGCTCAGTGGGTTAAGCCTCTGCCTTTGGCTCAGGTCATGATCTCAAGGTCTTGGGATCTAGTCCCGCATCCGGCTCTCTGCTCAGCAGGGAACCTGATTCCCCCTTTCTCTCTGCCTACTTGTGATCTCTCTCTCTCTCTCTCAAATAAAATAAAATCTCGGGGCGCCTGGGTGGCTCAGTGGGTTAAAGCTCCTGCCTTCGGCTCAGGTCATGGTCTCAGGGTCCTGGGATGGAGCCCCACATCGGGCTCTCTGCTCAGCAGGGAGCCTGCTTCCTCCTCTCTTTCTCTCTCTGCCTGCCTCTCTGTCTACTTGTGATCTCTGTCAAATAAATA
This sequence comes from Lontra canadensis, assembly GCF_010015895.1. NCBI lineage: Eukaryota > Metazoa > Chordata > Mammalia > Carnivora > Mustelidae > Lontra > Lontra canadensis. The sequence continues at coordinate 14,504,043 of NW_022631008.1, forward strand.
AATAAAATCTTTAAAAAAAATAAAATAATAAAATCTTTAAAAAAAAAGTACTTGTGTCTGGCATTTATATATGGCTGTACATAAAAGTTCCCATTCCCAACGTATTCTGTAATCTCCCAATTTTTACATTTCCTATCTGAATATATCTTTAAAAAACAAAAAATACCAAACACCAACACAATACTAAAGGAATCCCTCAAATTAGAACAAAACTCAATCCACTGAAGGATGAGAAAATAGTATTAAAGCTTTCCTTTGGTGACTCAAATGACAACCACTAGAAGAACTTTACCAAATCCTATGAACTGTGAAATAATATCACCACTATGCTTAAGTTTTGCCAATGCCCTGTATTCTGGTCACAACCACACTGACAGTATGAAACGTGCCAAGCACTCTCTTTTACTACCCACCACACTTCTCCTGATCATTTTCCGGGAGCACAGAAAGGTTAAATTACTTATCTGCCGAATTAAAACACACATTACCTGCAAAGAAGACACCGGATCTTTGGAATCAACATACACATCTTTTAGTAAAGAAAGCAGTTTGTCATCTTTTCTAGCTATTTCTCCCTTAATTTCTGGATGGCCTAAGGAAAGAAAAAGAAGGTCACAATATGAAAACCAAACAAAATGCCCTTTAAGATCCTAACACTCAACACTCGTCAGCCACTTTCAATTTTTTGTTTAATAAACGATCACTCGGACAATACGGGAAGTACTGGGCACGTAAATCAAAATGCCAGGCGGGGCTCGGCGCCCATCGTTCCGTGAAGATACCCAGAGGGCACACCGGAGGAGTGCTTCCATTTTTGGATTTCCCGCAGCAAGTCGGTAGATGGTAAAGGTAAGAGCTCTGGAGGGCCGGACTGGGGCAGCTGGGGCAGCCGCCGCCACCTCCGGAACTACGAAGTGGGCGGAGCCGCCACTCCACCGCGGGCGCAACAGGACTCTCAAAGTCACCGGCCCGGGGGCTCCACCTTTCCGCGCTCGGCTGACAAGTCACTGCCGTCGACCCCGGTCACCTCTGCCACGGGACCATGACCCACGGGCGCCGAACCGCCCAGCCCGCCCCGGGAGCCCGCGCGGACTTCTGACATGCCCTTGCGCCACTTACGGCTCATCTGCTCTCGCAGGAGGCTCTTGGTGGAGGGGTGCCTCGGAGCCGCAGAGGGCTTCATCTTGCTGATTTCTCGTTCCGCCCGGTTCTCTAGATTGAAATTACGGATTGCGCGAAACACCGCAGCCCCCATCTCCTCACAACATGCTGTCCTCCACTTCACGCTGCACGTGGGGAAAACACCGGCACGGACGACCTCCGGGACGCAACGAGCATGCGCACTGTGGGGTCGACCCTGCTCCACCCCGGAAAACGGGCGCTAAATGCGTCTGGGTCGCCCCCTAGCGGTCGGGAGGGCGCACGCCGCGTCTCCGCCCTGAGTACCGCCCTGAGTCTGTCAAAAGGACCGCCTCCCTCCTGGGCAAGAGGCTGACGCCCGCGTTTGGCCGCTTCCCGCGGGAGGAGGCGGGGCTTAGGCTCCCACCCTCAATGGTTCTTACCAGTGCAGACTCGGCTCTCCGGCGGGAAGCTTTAAAATAGAGAGGGGCCTCGCCCGGGCCTCGCCGCAGACTTTGGGATTTCATGCCTTCGGAGTAAGCACCCGCGTTGATTCAAGCTTTCTACTGTGATTCGACAGTTGCAGGCTGAATAGAGAATCAAAGTCATCAGGAAATTGACCTTGAAATCCTTTCACAGGTCAGTGTAGCCAAAGAAAAGCCAATAAATATGGAACTAAGTGCACCAGAATAAGGGAAGTTCCTAAAATACCCTTTCCTGTTTCCTGAGGGGAAAATGATGAAGTGTATTCGCGGGGGGTGGGGGTGGGCTCGCAGCCTGACTCCCAGGGTGCAGCGTGGGACTCTTCATCTCAGGGTTGTGGGTTCTAGCCTCAGGCTGGGTGCAGGGATGACTTAAAAAAAAATAAAAATAAATCTCAAAAAAAAAAAACCACAACAAAAACCTCAAAAAAGAAAGTGTCCTGTTTCCCGACGAATATTTGTTCTCACTCTTTTATTTAAATGTCTTTAGGTTCCTGTGCCCTTGCCTGATGCCTTTCTGAACTACCTTGTCCTCTTTTTCTAGATCTTTTACATCATGCTCTCCTAAGGCAATTTCACTTGGTTGTATTGATGTGGGAAACAAAGGCAGAAGAAAAATTACTAAATTTCCTTACTACCTAGAGCCCACTGACAAGTACTTGAAACAGGCAGAGTGACGTTCTTCTAGGGACTCAACTGCCTCAGTGTTAATACTTTGCTAAGGGCAAAAGGCAATCCTAGCCTGAAACCACCTCCCCACCAGGATCCTGTAAATTCACTTTAACATATACAAATTCCTTTGGAAACCTCCTTTAGCTCGAAATCCCCCAAAATACATGTTGGCAATCGGCCCCCCGGGGCATGTGGCCCTCTGATGTACATCTGAAGGGTCTCATAACTAGGGTTTTATTAGACGGTAATAAATGAACTTTTCCCAAAATAGCTAGCCCCCTCAAGGTCCTGGAAACCTTGCTTCCAAAATTCCTTAGAGACTTAGACTACCCCTAACCCCCTCCCAGTTTGAAAGTGTGCAATGGGCCACTCCTCATGACCCCAGTGCAGCTCCTTCTGCCCACGGGTCCTGTCCCCATGCTTTAATAAAATCACCTTTCTACACCAAAGACTTCTCAAGAATTCTTTCTTGCCCCTCGGCTCTGAACCCTAACGTTCTTTCCTACATCAATATTGGTTTCAATCGTGTTGTCCTTTCTACTCTGTTTATTTTTTAAACCAATCTGTGTTATTTCTGTTTACTATTAAGTTCTAAGTCACCACATTATTCTCTAGCTTATTTCTCACTTGTCCTGCCTTTCTCATTCTTTTTAAGTCAGGGAGACTTCTTTGTAACTTAGTGAAAGAAATAATTAGATATTAGAAAAAATAACACCACTGTTGTTACACAGTCTCTCTCCCTCTCCTTTCTATCGCTCTACATTTCTAAGCAGATTACTGTGTTGCTTCTATTTATGATTCCTTAGAAATGTCATTAATCCATAAAAAGGACCTACTAGGAAATAGCAGATTTTCCAAAGTTACTATATTTTCCATAGACTGTGGCTATAAGATTATTTTTAGTGTTCTCAGCTCTTCTGAGGAAAATGAATTTGTTTGGTTGGTTTTAGCCAGTGAAAAGCAAGGAAAGAATTGATGTAAAGGTAATTGAATAAAAATAATTTTTTTAAAAAAGAAACAAAGAAAGGGGAAAACTTATTTAAAGAAAACAAATATAATTATGAAATATAATACTTAATCATAGTAAAAGAACTTCAAGGAACATAGCTTCCACCATTGATTATCATGAAATATGTTTTTACTGGGATTGGTCTTTGAAATTGATAGAGACTAAAGCAAGTTTTCTCTGGTAGAGTTAGTTGGGAAGTTATCCTGAAGGTGGCAGACTGCTCCAATATTTCCATTTTTGAGACTTAAGCATGGCTGTATCAATGTGCTTCCTAGGCCAGATAGTCATTGTTCTATGGATACTAAGAAAATTTCATCTTCCTCATTATGTCCATGAGCTTCAACAGTTATGGTTGCACTTTCTATTCACTGCCTGTTAAAATATTTTGAAAGTAAAAAATTCGTGTTTGTAGAAATTTTGCCATTCTTATAGTAGCATGTTAGACATACTTCTGCAGCATAAAAGTAACATGAGACAGAAGTTACAGGAAGTGTAGGGGGTGCTGTGGAGATTACTGAATGGAAGGATTCTTTGAATTCATACATATAGGTAGAGTTTACATCCTGTGTTTCAGGAGCCTCCAACATGTGCCAGTGACATTATTGCCTGGTTCTGGCCTCTAGCTGCTCAAGCTCTCAAAAAAGCAGAGCAGAAGTGAAGGTACTCCCATTGGAAATGCACAGTTGGCTGTCATCACTTGGGAGCCATCATGGAAATGAAACCCAAATCACAAATGCATACTTCCAGCTCTTCTTGTCAAAATATGTAAAGTAATAGGAAGTCTGGGCTCAGAACTCTCTTGGGCTTCTGCTAAGGGTTGAAGTCAGGTCCCCAAGGAAAGTATAACCAGGATTCTGCTCAGAATGAAGCATCTTTCTGAATGGAGTGTTATGATGGGTTTGTATTGCTAAATATCTTAGGTTACTAATGAAATAAACCCAGGATGTTGCCAGCATAATAGAATATAAATTCTATGAGGACAGAAATTTGTGTCTTTTTTGTTCACTGCTGTATTCATCACGTTGAACAGGGCCTGGAATATACTAAGTACTAAGCAAATGTCAAGTAAATATCAAATAAACCCAAAGGCAGGTAGGCCCCTGAGCTGGATGCCAAGCCCTAGACAGATTCCCTCTGCCAGATGTCAATCCTTGTGAAAGTCATTCACTCTCGTTGAACCTACTCTCCTCATCTTCAGTTGAGACGATAGTAATTAATGGGTTTGACAAAGTTTAAAAATATAAAAAATATATATAATTATAGATAATACATTATATCTATATCTATATCTAAATGAAGTATCTAATGCAGGTTTATTTCCGAGCTACATTCTGTTCCATGGATCAGCATGTCTGTTTTTATGCCAATACCACACTTTTTTAATTACTATAGATTTGTAATAAAGTTTGAAATCAGGGAGCATGATGCCTCCAGCTTTGTTCTCAAGATTGCGTTGGAACCAATACATTTTTGAAAAGCAGCAGTGAGGGAGGACTTACCCTGTAAGATATCAGAACACAGTATAAACAGTGTGATGTTGATACAGAAATAGGTAAATCAAACAGTAAATACAATAATGATAAGACAGATCTAGTTATGTACAGCATGACATTTAAAATCACCCTGTGGGGGCGCCTGGGTGGCTCAGTGGGTTAAAGCCTCTGCCTTCGGATCAGGTCATGATCTCAAGGTCCTGGGATCAAGCCCCACATCAGGCTGTCTGCTTGGTAGGGAGCCTGCTTCCTCCTCTCTCTCTGCCTACTTGTGATCTCTGTCTGTCAAATAAATAAATAAAATCTTAAAAAAAAAAAATCACCCTATGATGTAAGGATCCGCATTTCTCCCCCAGATGGATAGCTGTACTTCCAACGGCGTTTATTTACCAGTCCACCATTTCCCCTTGCTCTCCGTCCCGATTCATCACTCATTTCCTTGTTCCTCTCCAGTTTCCCTTCATCAGATTGCTTTCATTGTGTATCCACCCCTCCATAACCCCACGATCCTGCTTTTTATGGAACTAAGGAACATTTCCCCTTGGTTAGGTTTGGGGTTGATTCTGAGGTCATTTTGTTTTGTCCATGAATTTAATCAGTACAGTAATTATCCATCATGGCCCCAGCTACAGAAGGTAACCCTAACAATTTGGCCAGAGGGGGGAGGGAGCAAAGTCATAAATTATAAGCATATCCTCAAGAACTAATTTTCATTTCTAAGATTATAAAAACAGAGAATATGAAACAGAGACTCCCAGATGTTCTCCTTAAAAGCTGTGAAAAGCAAATTGTAACCAGAGCAGTTTACCTTAGCTAGTGAACCCAACTCAATAACTCCAGAGGTAGGGACTATGTTTGTTCTCTCCATCTGTCTGTCTGTCTTCAGGTCTGCCCCTTACTTTCTGATTGTAACTTTCTCTTTCTTTAACATCCATAGATTAACATAATGTTTATAATGTTTATAGATGACTTTAATGTTTATAAATGTTTAATATGTTTAATGTATAAAGTTTAATGTTTATAAATGATGAGCGGTAGACAGACCTGCATTTGAAACTTGGTTCTATCTTCCTGACAGCATGATTTCTGGGTAAGTCTCTAAATTTTCCTTTTAATCAGTTTCTTTACCTGTAAAATGGGAATAATGATACAACTCACCTGACAGGATTGCTGAGAGACATAAGCAGTGTGAAGGTACAGGGCTCGACATATAATAAACATACAAGAACTGTTAACTCTCTTACATATGAAAATATTAATATAATATAAAACATTTTAATAGTGATAACTTTATTTAGGTACTTTGGTTAGCACTTTATAGTAATTATTTTTTTCAGATACTTTGTTTCATTAATACATTATTGCAATAGTGTAGTATTTTACTCACATCAGAGGTATCTCAGAGGATGCATTTAGCCTGTTGTTTATAAAATAGTGGACACCCTAGGAGGTATATGAGGTACTCTTACCCATAAAATTTTGGGAGCACTTTCTTATTGTCAGTTTGTGCCCTTTCTATCCTGTTTGTCTCCTTTTTTTGCTAGCTTTCCCCTCCATCTCTAGGAATTCCATACCTCCCCTAGACTTGAGTCCACACGACCCCTTGCTGAGTCTCATTTCTGTTATATGCGCCACTGTTAGCCAAGCATGGAGGCAGTTGTGATAGGCAGAATCCTATGATGCCCAGTGACCCCAAACAGAGAACCAAGAAAAGCCTATCTGGTCTTTCAACCTACAGAACTATGAGATAATAAATTGATATGGTCTTAAGCCTCTGAGTTTGCAGTGACTAACTATGCAGCAGTAGAAAAAGAACAAAAAGTAGCAGGTAGGCTAAGAGTGGGATTGGGCATGAAGTGGGTGGTGGTGGACCCAGGTAATCCCAGAGCCCAAGAAAAGTGTTGAAGCCACAAACCCAGGAGACTTCAAAGATTGTATCCTCCCCTCTCATCTCACTCGATAGAGCAAGTACCTGACAATATAACAAAGCACTGTTTGGAGCACTAAGGATAAAGTCAAAGTCAAATCCTTATGACCAGGAATGACAGTACTGCAATGTAGTGTTATCACAGGGGACAAGAACTTAAGAACGGAAAGAACTTATGATGAACAAAAACACAAGAGGGTAGGGATAAACATACAGGCAGTCACACAAAGGTTTTGCCAGTAAAGGGAGAAAATCACAACTTTTACAAAGATAAAAACACATGCAAATGATTTTGTTCAACTTAAAGTGAGGGAACTGGCAGGATTCATAATCCATTCAAAGAATTGAAATACACACCAACAGGGATTAAAAAGAAGAAATAAAAGGAGAGGGTTGTTAGGAAGAAAGAGGCCCAGAGAATAAGGTGAAGCTATTGTTGAAGTCATCACAGGCCAGCCAGTAGAGGTCTTCAAATGATGGAATATGGAGTTTGGTCTTTTCTCCATGTATGAAGGTCTCTTGAATGGAAGTCAGAGAGTCATAGGCCTGTTTTAGAAAAATGATTGACATCTACATAAAGGGTGATCTGGAAGAGAGAAGCCAAGTAAGATGCTGCTACCACTGTTCATGTGAAAGATAAGGTTCTATGGTCCGTTTTTCTTAGAAACACTGTTTTATCAGAGATCTGTGAGGAACCCTGATACACCCTCTACTTCAGCTGGATGGATAAGACAGCAACTTAGTAGGATTTGTGATTGAGAGACTGGAGCACTGGAGAAATGTAGTTATCTGTCTTAATATTCTCATGCCTCTCCTGGTGTAGGTAATCTCTTTTACAGCTTTTGACTAAATAGAAGCTCAGAATGTATGCGTGCAACCATGTTGACTTACAGGTTCCCAACCCCACGGCCCCAGACACAGCAGCACCTTTGTCTGAGAAGGCTAAAAATATCAGTTCTGTCTACAGATCTCACAGTGTGATCAAGTAAACTAATAGAGGAGGCTTCTGCTTTTGTTGAAAAAGTAGTTCATGTACCTAGCTAGCTACATTTTGATAAGAAGTGTGACCATGTTTTCAGTAAGAAATTGTACATGTCGATGCCAACAAGAGAGAATCTTATTATCTAGCCATGTCACTCTTTTTTTTTTAAGGTTTTATTTATTTATTTGACAGAGATCACAAGTAGGCAGAGAAGCAGGCAGAGAGAGGAAGGGAAGCAGGCTCGCTGCTGAGCAGAGAGGCCGATGCAGGGCTCGATCCCAGGACCCCGGGATCATGACCTGATCGGAAGGCAGAGGCTTTAATCCACTGAGCCACCCAGGTGCCCCTAGCCATGTCACTCTTAAAAATGAGTGGCAAGGGGCACCTGGGTGGCTCAGTGGGTTAAAGCCTCTGCCTTCCACTCAGGTCATGATCCCGGGGTCCTGGAATCGAGCCCCACATCGGGCTCTCTGCTCGGCGGGGAGCATGCTTCCTCCTCTCTCTCTGCCTGCCTCTCTGCCTACTTGTGATTTCTGTCAAATAAATAAATAAAATCTTAAAAAAAAAAAAGAGTGACATGGTCATGCAGCAATGTTCCTAAACTTAACACATAGGACAATTAAGATCTAGAGGTGTGGTAGTCTAAGTAATGGCCCCAAAGACATCAAGGTCCTAATTTTTGTAATCTGAGACATAACTGTAAGAGACATTATAGGTGTGATCAACTTAAGGCTCTTGCCATGAGATGATCTTTGTGGGCCCTAAATGTGGTCACAAGTTTCCTTATAAGAAGGAGGCGGAAGACGATCTGACTCAGAATAAAGTGGTGTTGGCACTGAGGCAAGCTGCTGTCTTTCCTGCTTAAAGATGGAGGAGGAGACCATGAGTCCCAGAATGCTGGAAAAGTCAAGGAAAGAGATTTTTCCCTAGAGACCCCATCAAGGACATCTTGATCTGGGCCAGTTAAACTGATTTCAGACTTCTAACCTCCAGAACTATAAGAAGAGATGTGTATGGTTTTAAGCCATCAGATTTGTTCTAATTTGGTACAGCAGCCAAGGGAAACTAAGTCTTCACTGGCCTGAGATAACCTGACTAAAGTGAGAGATAGCTGCCCTAGACACCATGAATCTTGACTCCCGTTTTAATGGAAAAAGAACATTTTCTAGGCAGCCCCAAGCCTAGCTTGTGACAAGGACAGGGGAGAGAGGGTGGAGAATCTCCAATTTCCCTGACCTGAGTCAGCTCACAGGTCAACTGGTGGCAATGTCTTCTTGATAACCTCCTCCAATAACGTTCCAGGCCAACAGAAAAGAAAATGCCAAGGCTCTGAGCCAGAAGCACATTTAACGTGGTACTCAAGTGTATTGGTGCCATTCCTTCTAGAATAGCTAAGCCACAAAACCCCAAAAAGGGATCACAGGCCAACAAAGCAACCAATGTTGTATCTGTGTCCCTGATGCGAAGCAAATATACTCCTTGGTAGTGTACAAGAAAAACTGGAGGAAATTTCAAGACGAATGAAGGACTTTGTGTTCAGTAGCCCAAGGTACAAAAGTACAAGCTGATGTTAACATCAAGGAATATTCCTGGAAGAGGAAAACACCAAAACTTTTGACACACACAGAAGTGTCCAAGGATAAATATATACATTTAGTGATAAAACTGGGCTTACTTAATGATTTGGCAGGATTAATTTGTGAGATAGGTGAACAATGTCACGTGAGTGTTATTATCAGGGTCTGTCACCTGCACGCCTCTCTGCATTTATAGTCGTGAACTATAGTGCTTGATCGGATTCATGCGTCCCCCTACGCTTCTAAATACTTCTGTCCACTAAGCCCTCGCCAAAAATAGAAAGCCTAAAAAAGAAAAAGACAAAACCTTTTCTCTCTCCATCCCACATAAACATCACACTAATCCTTTGGGCCATGGAGTTGATTACTTCAAATCATAGGATGTTAGAGCTTAGAAATAATCTGGCATAACCAGCTCATTTCTCAATGAGAAGCAGTCCACTGTCCACCCACTCCTGCTACCTCCTGCTCACACTTCCGAGTTTGGGCTCCAATACACATCCTTGCTGCTCCTAGCCAGCTCTCTGGAGGAGCTCGACTACCTGTGAATACCAAAGTTTTTGACTTACGCCTATTTGAATTCTAAGTGTTGGAGCATACGCTTTTGCTCATTTGGTGGAAACAAGAGAAACTGAAAGCCCACTTTAGCAAAAATAAATAAATAAATAAATAAATAAATAAATAAATAAATAAATAAAATTGACAGAAGGAAATGCTTTACAAGGGCAGCTCTAGAGGGTCTCGCAACAGGAGGACTGAGATGTTCCCATATGCTGACTCAAGACCAGCCACCTTCTAGAAGCTGCTGGAATTTTTCTGCCCCAGATTTAAATTCCTAGCAAGAGGGACACTGAATGACCTGACGTGGGTTATTTACCCATTTTTTAGTTGTCATGGAATATTAGGCATCCCTTCCAAAACCACACAGAATCAAGGGCAGTAATCAGAGAGACACAGCACTGAGGAAAACACTCTTGTTTTTCCTGCATGGAGGAAAAAATCTCTTAAAATTAACTGCTCCGCTGTGGAATTGCACTTGTGTGTCATGAAGGCTAATTTTGGGGTCTTTCTGGCTTTAAGGACCCAGTTTTTACACTCAAGACCTTGTATGATTGGTCTTAATTTTGGTTCTGGACTATGTTTTGCATCCCAGCTTATCCCACAATTTTAAACAGAGCAAATCTGCTACCCTGCTCACCTTGTTTTGGATTACTCTTTCGCTAAGGCAGTCTCATCTCTTAGCTCCATAAGGAACAAGTTGGGAAGAGACAGTTTCAGGAGAAAGGGGATCACCTGAGCTTCTACAGACGGTCAGGGGCAGGTTTAGAACTAGAATCCAGGTTATCCTCAATCCTCATCGAGTGCTCTTTCTTACTGGATGGAATTACTGTCAGTCCCCATTTGAGAGCTAATGAGAAGAGGAAACTGGAGCTCTTGCCAGGGAATCAATACACTAAAAAAGGATTTAAAAGTGTTATTTATGCCTTTGGTATACCAGACTGGGGCTGTGATGTGGATACATGAAAAGTTAGACATAGAAAGTCAGCAGTATTGTCCTGCTGGAATTGTATAATTATTAAGAAGATGGATGGGTAGTTTTGAATAGAAAGCTTTAAAGGACTTTAAAGTACTTTTTCATACATGTGACAGGTGGGAAAAGAGAGGGGCCAGGGAGAGGACTGGAGGTATATGCCAGGAGCTGAGAGACCAGGGAAGAGCCCGGCTATCATTTACCCAAGCTCTGTTATGACATGGCATTTCCCTGACCTCTCACTTTGGGAGTGAAGAGCTACACCAGTTGTCCATGTCCACGGCGGATGGACCTCTTTACCACCCACAGCACGCCCCTTCCAGAGAGCTTTCCCTCTTCAGAACCAAGAACTGTCATCTGAGAAGTCCCACCCCTAGGACCTCCCTGTTTTTAATAGCCCTGGTCTTAGGGCCAGAGAAAGAGAAACATTCCAACAGAAGATAATGCAAGAAGGAAACAAAACTTTCCTCTTTCCATGGCTTAGAGAGGTTACTTGAAGGAGACTATCCAATGATGTGTTCATACAATAGGGTGAAGACTGGTTCCCTTGCGAATGAGAGAAAATGTGAAGGGTACTCTTGAGAAGCAGTAGGATCTATAGCATTGTATATGAAGACTCTAACTTGTGTTGTTTCTTGTTTTTACTTTTGCACCTGCTTTTCCAACTCTGGTGTTAAGACTCACGGGGCAGTATCATTATCACTCGCCTCCATATCTCTATAGAACTTTATATGGTGGTTTGTAAACAGTACATGCTTAGAAAATGTTTGTTGCTGATAAGAAAATGTAAAATTACAATTTTTTGTTTATCTTAAAAATCAATTGTATCTTAATGGAAGTTACTGATTTATTCCTCAATCTTTGCTGCATTTCCACATGTAATCCCTTAAGCCTTTTAGGTAAATCCTCAGTATTAATAGAAATATGATTTTAATCTGGATTACCATGAAGCAATTAGAATTGGCACATGGCTTGTTGATAAAATTAGAGACACATAGCAATAGAAGAGACTTAAGCTTTGGCTCTCAAACAAATGCTGTCCTGGGTAAATAATGACTAATTTTATTATTATTATTTTTTTTGCTTTTTTAAGTAGGCACCATGCCCAAAGTGGGGCAAAAACTCATGACTCTGAAATCAAGAGTCATATGCTCTACCGACCAAGCTAGCTAGGTGCTCCAATAATGGCTAACTTTTCTTAAAATACTGCTGTTTACTAAAATTATAGTTATTTGTATATTGTGTATGGTTAATTCTTTGTGAATATGCATTATCAAATGAATATGGTTAATTATATGAATAGTTTAACAGGACTGCTATATTTGAAATATCTTTCTAAAAGTATACAATTCTGTTTTCGTTTGCTGGGACTGACACAGTACCACAAACTGGGTGGCTGACACAGCCAGAACCGTGGCTTTCACAATTCTGCAGACTGCAAGTCCGAGGTCAAGGTGTTGTTGGGGTTACTTCAAGGGCCGGAGAGAAAATCTTTTCCAGGTGTCTCTCCTAGCAGTTGAGGGTTTGCTGGCCATCTTCGGTTGTCCCTTGGCATGTAGAAGCACCTCATCTCTGCCTTCGTCTTCACGTGGTGTTTTCTCTGTGTACACGTCTATGTCCTAATTTCCTCTTTTGATAAGAACACCAGTCATGTTGGGTTAGGAGCCTACTTTAACCTCAGTATGACCTCATCTTAACTACTTATATCTACAGTGACCCTATTTTCAAATAAGGTCAAATTCTGAGGTACTGGGTGGTAGGACTTCAACCTGTGAATGTGTGTGTATGTGTGTGTGTGTGTGTGTGTGTGTGTGTGGCGGGGTAGATATAATTCAACCCATCATACATTCTTTTTTTTTTTTTTAAGATTTTTATTTATTTGACAGAGAAAGAGATAGTGAGAGAGGGAATATAAGCAGAGGGAGTGGGAGAGGGAGGAATGGGCTTCCCGCCGAGCAGAGAAGCCTGATGCAGGGCTCCATCCCAGGACCCTGGGATCACAACCCGAGCTGAAGGCAGACATTAATAACTGAGCAACCTAGGTGCCGCCCCCCCCCATCATACACTCTTAATCATTGAGAAATTTTTCTTTCAACCTAATTAAATGATTTATTCAATCAGATCCCATTTCCTTTCTTCTTTATGGGGAAAATGGACTTGATTCTTCTCCTTACCTATGGCAGAAAAGATGAACCTCACTTTCTACCCCATTTTTAGCTCCTACTCAAAGCAGGAGGAATGACTAATGTCATCTCATAAACATTCGTTAGGCCACTTTCTTTTCAGTGAAATTATTGGAACTTAAAGGCAGGATCCAGGCTGAACTATGTTCTTTCCCTGTAGTTCTACTTGCCATCCTGAAAACAGACCTGTCAAAGACCTTGGTTTTCCTTCCAGAGGAGGCAGCCCTGGCCAGCTACCCTGCTTGGTCAGATCTAGCTCCACAGCCAATAGGCGACTGGCTAGTTCTCCCTGCTGCATCCATTCCCATCACAGTGTTAGGGATGGTGTCAAAGGGCCCTTGCAGACACTGCAGCTTCTGGACCCAAGACTCGCGCTCATCAGTCACTCTGCACTGGGATAAGGGGCAGGGTGGTTTTTACCAGGGGCCTCCCCTGACTTCAGTGACCCCTGAGCCACGTGAATGTGCTTCAGAGTGGGCTTTCTTTCAGCTCATGGCGAGATCTTACACTTAGAGCTTGGGAATCAAATCGGCAGATTCAGGAGAGGAGTTATAGGATGTCTTGGTTTAACCTTAATTCTGGGTTCAGGGCTCAAACTCGGTTTTGCACCCGCATTGAGGTTTCTCAAGCTCTTGATCGAATGTTAGGAAAACTGGTATGTTGTTTCCTACTGGCTCTTGTTTTCCTTGTATGCACCTTTGGTACAAGGACCCAGTGACCTGGCCAGCCTGTTGGCATCTTCCCTTTTACTTCCTCCATCCCGCACTGCTGGAAATAAGCAGAATCTTTCTCCACTGAGAAGAGCACTCCTCTCCAGTATTCAGCCAAATGTTCTGCCACTTACTCCCTGGAGCTTTCCTGGTCTATCTTCCCCTTCTATCCTCTCTCCATCTTTCAAATCCCTTACCTCCATTGCTGGTATCCTTTGGTAACTGCCTCTCTTTGGGTCTGTGGTTCTATAGGGCACTGTCCACGATTCACTGACTGTGGATTTCCACAGAACGCTCAGCTCTGAACAGTCCTCTGTCTTGGACATGCTGTTCAGTTTGTGAAGGCCTCTAACTTAGCCTCAGCTGTCAGGCCAGCCCTTCTTCTCCTTAAGCCAGGACAGAAGGCTATGGACCCTCTGCTATGGACTTCTATTCTGGGTCCTTTGCCATCTGGAGGCAATGGGTGATGGAGAAGCCACAGCTGCACCTTATAGAATGACTGTGTCCAGCTTACAGCACCTGTGGCTCAGCGGGCAGAGAGCCAGGTGGAACCACCAACACTACACTCACGTGTGACTGTCAGTCAAAGCCTTTTGCACACATTATTGCCCCATGTCATGAGAAACACCAACTGTTTCCAGCACTTTCCAACAGTATTACTCCAACATCAGTGAAGATTATATTTTAACAATGGCTGGTGCCACATTTCCTTTTATTCTGAAGTCTTGTACAGGACTATGACCTAACATCTGAATCCATTCCCTTCCTCCTGACCAAAAAATTGTCCTTGTGAGTAGGGTTTTTGTGTGTGGAAATGGACTCCCATTAGCCTCATCTTTCTTTAGAAGGTGGGAATGAAAGGGGATGTATGTGATGTTTGTAAAACCCCTTTATACATTTTGAAATGACAGCACCAAGTGATAAGTGTCCTGGTGAAAAATCTCTGCCTTACAGTGGCATTTCTGGTATCTTCCACCTTTGTGATTAAAGATCTTGGTGTGTTTCGTGAAGAGAAAGAATCCTGTGTGCTTTGAGACTACTGGTCCACCAATCCTGTAACCTGACCCTCAAAGTTGCTCATGGACCCCAAACCTCTCAAGTGCTTTCAGCCTCTCCTCTGGTTCTCATTGTTCTTTTCTTCTCTTTTCCTTTCTGTTCTTTTCTCTTCTCTTCTTTTCTTTTTTTAGATTTTATTTTTTATTTGAAAAAGAAAGAGCATGAGGCGGTGGTGGGGGGTAGGGCAGAGGGAAAGAAATAAACAGACTCCCCAGTGAGCAGAGAGTCTGATGTAGGGCCTGATCCCAGAACCCCAGGATTCTGACCTCAGCCAAAGGCAGACGCTTAACTGACTGAGCTACCCATATGCCCCTGGTTCTCATTGTTCTTAACTCTTTACTCCAAGTTATTCTCCATTGAGAACTGTCTACTCTTTGAACTCTCTGACTCATCTCTTTTCCACCAGCATTTAAATGTGGCCAAGCCTCCTCAAATAATCTCAACACTATCTCCCCCACCTCCTACCCAATAGCTCTTTTCCTGCTAAAGTCAAATCTCTTGAAAGTGTTGTTTATGTTTCCTATTTCTGCTTCCATGCCTCCTATTCATGCCTCAACCCCATGGCCAACAAGCCTCCATCTCTACCACGTCAGCAAAACTACTTCCAAGCACACCACAAAGCCCCAAACTATTAATGGACATGCATTCCTTTTCGAAATGCTCTTTTCCCAAATACCTCTCTGGCTTGTCCTTCATTTCCTTATGGAGCCCATTCTTCCATCTGCCCCTTAAGTATGGAGTTCCTCAGTGCTTTGCTTGAAGCTCTAAACCCTCTTCACTCTATACCGTCTTCCTGGGCAATCTCATTTCATTGCTGGCTTCAGTTCTCACCCTTATTCTGATGATTCCCAAATCCATCACCCCAGTTTCCTTTGCATCAAAGCCAGAGAACCACCGGCTTCCTAGATACCCTCTTGCAGGTGTCCGATGGCCTTTCAGATGTAGTATTCTGAACCTGAATTCATCATCTTCCCCACAAAACTGCCTTCCTCCTGTGTCCGTCATCTCAGTGATGGACATCACCATCTCTCCAGGGGCCCAAGGCTGAAATATGGGCAGTGTCCGCTACTCTCACCCACTGTGTACCCCCTACGTCATCCATGTTCAGCCCCTCTCCTCTCTTTCCTGGGTTATACCCTCCTCACTAGCCTTCCTCCCTCTACTTATAGAACTCAGTTTTTATGTCACTTCCTCCAGGACCTCTTTCCTGACCCAGGAAGTGTCAGTGAGGTGACCTTCTAAGTAACTCCATGAACCAGTCACCCTGTCCTGTAATTCCCTGTTCATTTGTCTGTTTTCTTCTCTCTTTACCACCTGCACATTAACACACTACCAGAGTAGCTCAATGTCATCACAGGGGCCCTTGTGAGAAGGATTTGGCCCAAACCTAGCTTTGAGGATAAAGGACCTACAAGCAAAGTAATGTGGACAGCTTCTAGAAGCTGGCAGAGGGGCAAGGAAACAGATTATCTCTCCTAGTCCCTCCATCCCTGCTGACAATTTGATATTAGCCCATGAGACCCATGTTAGATTTCCAACCTATATACTGTAATATAATAAATTTGTGCTGCTTCAAGCCTCCATATTTGTGGTAATTTGCTATGCAGCAGTGGGAAACTAATACAAAGTATTATAACTATTAAACACTACTGAGGACCCTCTGCATTTGCCAAGAATCTGCTTCCCTTTGACTCCTTAACCAGTTGGCTCCAAATCCTTGGCTCTTCAGCCTTAATTGTGATTCTGCCTTTGGCCCTTTGATCTTAGTCATATTTTGTCTTGCTGGCATTTGAAACCTGGCTTTCTTAAATAGACTGATTTGTCTAACTCCCTTTATCAGAGCCCATTGAGCAGGTTCCCTGCCAGGTCACCCTGCATCATTCTCATGAGGGGAAAGGGTATTTAGTTCGTTGTAGTCCCAACACTGTTCCTCTCTTTTCCATTTTCTCAGTCCCTGCTGTGTTCCACATTTCTAGCACCTAAATCCTAGACAATGACAAGAACCTTTCCTCCAAACCATTAGGGAGATCGACCCTCATATGAGAAAAAGCGTATGTCACTTGTGTTTCCTGATGAAAGTACAAACATCTTGGTTAGCTTTCATGGCTTCCCTGATGTTGTCCCAATCTACTTGACTGAAGGGACATCTAGATATTCTTCAACCGAAATGTGCAATTCAATCACAGTGGTGTCTTAAGATATTTTTGATTTCATGGCTTCTTAACTCATATCCATCATCTAACAAATATTTACCAAGTGCTTTTCTAATACCTGTTCTGGGCATGGGAAATGGTACAAAAAAGTAAGACCGAATGAAATGAGTAAAATAATGGTTATGCTATTAAAGAACTCACAACCTAATGAAGGACATTAAAATATGTCTGCAAAAGTTCAATCAGTTCTGACAGTGAATGAGAGGGATACATGCCAGGTATTCTGGGAGTTCAGTGGAAGGAGGGACCGAGCTTGTCTTCTTTGTGATTCCTTCCTCCACTCAGAAGAAGCTATACTTTCAAAGAAAGAGCTCAGAGCTCGGGAGCTAGAAACCTGGATTTCGACCCCAGTTCTATAATTAATTTCTTGGTGAATCAGTTGAATTGCTGAGTACTTATTCATGAAGGGAAAAAATGGGATGGATAATACTCATAGAATTGGGAGTAGCAAAAGTGAGAATTAATAATGCTCTGTAATCTTAAAAAGAACGCACCACTCCAAAATATGCCACTTTGGCCTAAGGATTATGTTTTTGCGGAGGCAATTAAGACACGACAAACACTTAAGGAGCTTTTTTCCTTCCCTCTTTTGGTTTAAACACAGGACATAAATTTCCCTTTGTGGAGGTGCTCCCCCTCTCCTCTCCTGTACCAGAAAGAGAACAACCGGAGAGAGAAAGTCAATACAGAATTGAATCTGCACAAACAAACCTTTTTAAAATAACCTTACCTCCATTAGTTCTCTCCAGTTTACCTTCCCATAGTTTACCAACCCTAGGTACCCAAACTCCTTTTCCCTTATCTTCTCACTTCCCTGCAATTGATTGCCCTTTGTTAAAATGGTAGATAAATCCCAGGGTAAGCCACTTCTTTAGGCCCTCCCTTCTTTTCTATGAAGGCTTCAGTGAGCATCAACAGTAAAATACTGCCATCAGGGATGCCTGGGTGGCTCAGTTGGTTGAGCTGCTTCCTTCAGCTCAGGCTGTGATCCTGGGGTCCTGGGTTGGAATCCCACATCGGGCTTCTTGCTCAGCAGGGAGCCTTGTTCTCTCTCTGCCTCTGCCTGCCACTCTTCCTACTTGTGCGCTCTCTCTCTGACAAATAAATAAATAAGGTCTTTTAAAAAAAATACTGACATCAAATAAAATTTGTATGCCTTTTGCCCTGTTAACCTGTCTTCTGTCAGTTCCATTCACGGGTCTCAGTCACAGAACATAAAAGGGTAGAGCAAAGACTTTTCTCCTTCCCTACACTTATTCAAATAAACCTATTGTTTATGGCTGGGGCCATATGCCATTTCCTCCCCTTCTTTTATACATCTAGTGTAAATTTTTAGTGGTCATCATTAAGGACTTTTTCTCCCATAAACTGTTTGTACATAAATGTACCTGTCAATGAATTACTGTCAAATGAACAATCTGAACCCTTTCTAGACTCAAAAATAGAACAGACCAATGGAGCCCTGTGTGTACCTCATATAAGCCCCTTTAATGTGCTGCCATATTAAATTGCACAGATTTTGAAGACAGGCATATTAGCCAAGATTCTTATGTTGGAAATTATAAAACTCAAATTAACCTAGTTTAAACAGAAGATGACAAGCTGCCCACAAAATCAAATGGTGGGAAGTATAGGGATGGAGCTGGACTTGGGGAGACCTGGGATGAAAACACTATCATTCTCTCGCCTCCTCTTCTCTCCTTGCTTTCCTCCTTCTCTGCTCCTCTCTGCATCATAGCTTCACTGTTTCAAGATGCTTCCCCCCAAGGCTTCTTACTTTATAGTCTCAGACCAAAAAAGAAATTCTCTTTCCTTGAGTTAAAAAGAGAAACATTCTTGGGTGCCCAGCTGGCTCAGTCAGAAAAGCATGAGACTCTTGATCTCAGTGTTCTGAGGTCAAGCCCCAGATTGGGTGTAGAGATTAAATAAATTTAGAAGAGAAATGGAAAGGAAAAAAAAAAAAAAAGAAAGAAAAGGAAAGGAAAGACAAGACAAGCATACTGGTAGAGGCTTATTATCTGGCTGACTTGAATTACATGCTCACCCCTGGGGTCAAAGTAGGGGGTTTGTTACCAGAAGAAGGATGAGGCAAGAGAAAGTTACTGGTAATGGAAAACAGTAATCACAACCCTGGGACCATTTCCTGTTCAATTGCCCAAATGATCATTATCTTCCCTATAGAGAAGGCAATCCTCTTTAATGTTGCAGGAGTGCTGTTATCCTGAAGGAAGCCAGAGATGAGGACCATGTTTAATATAAAAATATCAGAGGACTGATCTTTGAGGACAGAATAGCTTTTGTTCTTCAGACTGTCCCATTGGCCAGCTCTTTGTAACTCAGTCTAGAGAAGAGTCACTTTTTCCCAGCACAGTTGACATTTGGGGCCAGATACTCCTTGTTGTGGGTGGCTGTCCTTCATTTTGCAGAAGGTTCAGCCACATCCCTGGATTTACTTTCTAGATGATGGTAGCACCCTTCCTCTCCAGTCATAAAAAAACGGTAATGTGTACAGACATTACATCCTCTGAGAGACAAGATTGCCTTTGGCTAAGAACAATTGGTCTGGAAAAAAAGAGCTACTGAAAAAAAAAAAAGGGTAAGTGAAGAGGAAAGAGCTGATGTCCAGGGCACCAGTGGAAGCAGCACTACTGTGTGTTACCAAGGATGTGTTGGGTAGGTTAGCAGAGCTCCTTGGTGAAACACCTCTGAGACTACTTGAAGTGGGGTGGCTGGTTTCTGTTAAGCAGACAGGCTGAACCTGGAGAAACATTTTTGTTATTTTTGACAGTTTTATGACCTATTTTACCTTTGGGTTAAGGTGACTGGTGACTGAGAAACGGTAACGTTTGAATGAAAGGATGATGTTAATGAATAAAATTAATAATTTTTTTTCTTAATGGCAGGGTTAAATTCATACATTACTGCTGTGGAATTAGAATTTTAGAAGTGTCAGTTATATTAGTCTACATTACGCTGCTGTAAAATAGTGATGAATTTCCTGTGAAAATTGATCCCACACAGATCGTTCTAAGATTAGAAATTAAAATTCTCATGTATTACCAAGTGTTCAATTTAAATGCCATGGTAAGTGGCCTAAAGATGAGAGAATGATTGAACCAGGGTCCCTGAGATAGCTTTCCATGCAGTAGGTTACTCAACACTTTTTGTAAGAATTTATATCATTTAGAAGAACTTTCATTATTTTGCCTTAAAATAACAATTCTGATTCAACCTGAATGTGGTTTGCAGCAGTAATGGAGCAGAAGAGAAGATAATAAAAGGAGAAGATGAAATTCTTTAGATAGGTCTCCATTTAAAAGTTAAAGATGACGAACAGCTCTTGTTTTTCAACCTCGGCAACATTCCTGGCCCCTTGTTAAGGTAAGTCACTTACTTTACATCACTGCTCCTTCCAGGAACTACTACTTCCCCTCCCATTCCATGTGGTCCTGTCCTCCCCTCACCCCACCTACCCACCACGTAGCAATGATGGGCTCAGAACCTAGCCTGGGCCGATTAGACTGCCCTGGCAATTTGCATCTTGAATGGAGTGATGTTCCATAGTTTGGCTATTGTGGACATTGCTGCTATAAACATTTGGGTGCAAAGAAGATGTGAGACATATAGATTATAGATATAGATATAGATATACACTATATATATATGTGTATATATACATATATATATATAATGGAATACTTTGCAGCCATCAAAAAACCTGTAATCTTGCCATTTGTGATGACATGGATGGAACCAGAAGGTAGGTATTATGCTCAGTGAAATAAGTCAATCAGAGAAAGACAATTATTGATCTCTCTGATATGAGGAATTTGAAAGGCAGGGTGGAGGGTCGTGGTGGGTAGGGAGGGAAAAATGAAACAAGATGGGATCTGAAGGGAGACAAGCCATAAGAGACTCAATCTCAGGAAACAAAATGAGAGTTGCTGGGGGGGTGGGAGGGTGAGGGATAGGGTGGCTGGGTTATGGATATTGGAAAGGGTATGTGCTGTGGTGAGTGCTGTGAATTGATTCACAGACCTGTACCCTTGAAGCAAATAATACATTATATGTTAATAAAATAATAAATAAATAAATATTTTTTAAAAATGGAGTGATGTTATTTGAGTTCCCAGTCCTCAAAGATGGGCTAATTGGGTTTTCCCTCCCAGCCCTTGATTTCTCTGAGCCACCACTATCCTTCTAATAAAGTATATTCTTTCTCAAGTGATCCAGAATTCTACCACTTAGAAGCCAAGGGAACTGTAACTGGTAGAGGAGACTCCAACCAAAATATTGTGACTGGTTTGTCACTATGGCTAAAGAGAAAGAGAGGGAGAGTAAGCAGAGAGTATAGCATCAGAGCTGGATCTGTCCTGGCCATGTGTTAGAAGTAGGGGATCCACTGACATGTGTTTTCATTTGTTTGTTTTAAGATTGTATTTATTTATTTGACAGAAAGAGAGAGAGAGAGCGAGAGAGAGCACAAGCAGGGGAAGTGGCAGGCAGAGGGAGAGGAGAAGCAGGCTCCCCAGAGAGCAGGGACCCTGATGTGGGACTCAATCCCAGAACCCCGAGATCATGACCCCAGCCGAAGGTAGTCGCTTAACCAACTGAGCCACCCAGGCACCCCCATTTGTTTGTTTTTCAGTCTTCCACTGACGGCAAGCTCATATGCAGACATAGTTATGTAGCTGCCAATGTGACCTCACAGATGTCAGGATTCCCAACATGTTTAAGTAATTTTTTTTCTGACTATGATGCCTATCATTGTCCAATAATGCAATTAAGAGTACTATATCATACCTGTTTTTATAGGTTGATTCTAAAAATTGTTACTTTTTATTTATAAAAACATTTTAATGCTATACATTATATTTGTGCTTGTTGTAAAAAGTATAAACAACACAGAAAGGTATAAAATGAGAAATAAAAGATCCACATGACCCCGTTTCCCAGAGAGAATAAAAATGTCACATCTAGTAAACTCAAAATGGATAAAAGACCTCAAAGTGAGGCAGGAATCTATCAAAATCCTAGAGGAAAACATAGACAGTAACCTCTTTGACATCGGCCACAGCAACTTCTTTCAAGACATGTCTCCAAAGGCAAGGGAAACAAAAGTGAAAATGAACTTTTGGGACTTCATCAAGATCAAAAGCTTCCACACAGCAAAGGAAACAGTCAGCAAAACAAAGAAGAAACCCACGGAATGGGAGAATATATTCACAAATGACACTACAGACAAAGGGCTGATATCTAAGATCTATAAAGAACTTCTCAAACTCGACTCTCATAAAACAGATAATCACATCAAAAAATGGACAGAAGACATGAACAGACACTTCTCCAAAGACGACATACAAATGGCTATCAGACACATGAAAAAATGTTCATCGTCATTAGCTGTCAGGGAGATTTAAATCAAAACCACATTGAGATACCACCTTATACTACTTAGAATGGCCAAAATTAACAAGACAGTAAACATGTGTTGGAGAGGATGTGGAGAAAGGGGAACCCTCATACACTATTGGTGCGAATTCAAGTTGGAGCGGCCACTTTGGAAAACAGTGTGGAGTTTCCTTAAGAAATTAAAAATAGAGCTACCCTATGACCCTGCAATTGTACTAATGGGTATTTATCCCAAAGATACAGATGCAGTGAGAAGAAGGGCCGTCTGTATCCTAATGTTCATAGCAGCAATGGTCACAATCACCAAACTGTGGTAAGAGCCAAGATGCCCTTCAGTGGTCAAATGGATAAAGAAGATATGGTCCATATATACAATGGAATATTACTCAGCCATCAGAAAGGATGACTACCCAACTTTTGTATCAACATGGACAGAACTAGAGGAGATTATGCTGAGTGAAATAAGTCAAGCTGAGAAAGTCAATTATCTTATGGTTTCACAATTACTTGTGGAGAATAAGGAATAACATGGAGGACATTAGGAGAAGGAAAGGAAAAGTGAATTGGGGAAAATCAGAGGGGGAGATGAAGCATGAGAGACTGTGGACTCCTAGAAACAAACTGAGAGTTTTGGAGGGGAGGGGTTGGAGGGGATGGGTGAACCTGGTGGTGGGTATTAAGGAGGGCACGTATTGCATGGAGCACTGGGTGTGGTGCATAAACAATTGAATCTTGGAACATTGAAAAAATAAAATTAAAAAAATTTCACATCTAGGGTATTTCTAGATATAACTGGTATGTTTTTGTTTTTGGTATTTCTTAGACCTTGGGACTATTTTTCATTCAGCCAAGTAGGCATTTTACAAAACTTTCTTCAAAGAAGAGGTGACAGTCGAGACAATATCTTGGGAAACAAACAACAAGCTAGAGTTGGTTTTTTATGGGTTTCAAAAGGGTAGGCCCCAGAGGGAAAGCAGGGTCTCCCGTGCTCGGAAACAGAAACAGCATAAGGGAAAAGCACGACAAGGAAGAACAAAGCTTCCTAACTGGGGAGCCTGGGGAGCCTTCTTTGAGTTAAAATGATGAGAAGACAGTGAAGACATGACAAGAGGTTATGGTCCCTGGAGCCAAGACAAGCAGCCGGGTTAAGAAGAATCCTTAGATGGCAGCCGAGCTGGCATCCAGGGACACCATTATCTACCAGAGTGAGGGCTCCCCATCACCCAGGCTTCATTCAGCTGAATCCAATACAACTGTCACCTGTGTCAAAGAGTATGCTAGTTTTCCTTCCCATTGATGTCCACCACCTTCCAGGATCCAGCAAGAGAGGATCTCATCTGGGCCATGAGAGAGGCCCATCCCTGACCCTTTGGTCATGGCTGAAGGTGTATGGGAGTTCCCTGGATCAGAGGGTCTGTGATAGTGGTGTGACAATGAAAGTCCCAGGATCTGCATGTAGGGGGTTACTGAATGAGGCCAGCTTGAGACTCACCCCTTTCTTTCCTCCAAAGCCAGTAAAATGAAAAAACACATGATCACACACACATCTCTTTCCTGCACTCCCTCTCTTCCTCTACTTTTACATAAACTAGATCATAATTCTATTGATTTTCGACTTGCTTTCTGCCTCCCTCTAAGTGATAACGTCTTTGGCTTCAGTGTGTAAAGATCTACTAAATATTTTTAATGGCCACTTGAAATCCTAACTGTTTGACTTGTCTCCACATGTTGGACTCTAGTTCTCCCACCCTCTACCCTCATCCTTTTCCCTCTTTCCCTCTGTCATGAGTACCCGTTCACATAACTTTTTGGCGCTTTCTTTGAGCTAACTATTGGAGGAGATCATGGAGAGGACGTGACTGCTGGTTCACCTGAGAGCTGGATCCAGGCAATTACAGGCTCTTCACCACCTCTTCTGTCTTTGAAAGGTACATTCAGCCCACCTTTCCCATAGTGGGAGCCACTGTAGGGACATGGTCTTGGATGGTACACATGACTGAACCCCGTTAAGGCCTCTATACAAACTTTTAAGATTCTGGCAGGCAGGTGCAGAGGTCTCCTTGTCTTGTGGCCACCAGAGACAAGCCTCTTAGGTAAGTTCCTCCGCATCAGGCTCCTTGCTCAGTGGGGAGCCTGCCTCTCCCTCTGCCTGCCACTCCCCCTGCTTGTGCTATCTCTCTCTGTCAAATAAGTAAAATCTTAAAAGAAAAAAGAAACCTCAACATAAATTCCTGCAAGTGGAATTACTATACCAAGAGGTATGTGCATTTTTAAAAAAGATTTTATTCATTAATTTCTGAAAGAGAGAAAGAGCATGAGCAGGAGGAGGGGCAGAGGGAGAGGAAGAAGCAGGTTTCCTGCTGAGCAGGGAGCCTTACAAAGGGTTGGATCCTAGGACCCTGGGATCATGATCTGAGCTGAAGTCAGATGCTTAACCGACTGAGCCACCCAGGTGCCCCGAGGTATGTGCATTTAAAAAATATATATATAAATATTGACAAGTTGTAATCCAAAATGTTTGTATTCACTTGCATTCTTGAAAGTTATTTACCCACATGCTCCCAAACACTAGGTATTAAAATCTTCTTATATCTTTGCTAATCTGATACATGAAAAATAATAATTGATTTTAAATTTACCTTACTGTAATAATGACTGAGAATCCCTTTGCATTCTGTTTGTACTTGCTTAGTACTACAATTAAAATATTCTGTTTTGTGATTAGGGACTATTTTCTATTCAGCAGAGTAAATATTTACTAAGCATCCATTATGTGTCTAGTTGCTTAGACTGAACTAGACTAAAAACAACATAAACAACAACAGTGCTTGGCACCAGAGAATGTGGCAAAAAAGATAAACAATCAAATGTTAATGATAGAAGATTTTCCTATGGTATAAGTAGTTTTGAGTGATCCTGGCTCCTGAAGAATAGCGTGAATTAGCTACAAAATGTACCCATAGGTAATTGAATAAATTGAGGTGTTAGCCAGAGTTATTTCATATATTCTGCTTGAAAACTGGATAATATCAGCCCCAAATAAAATTCAGTATTGGCCTAATTTATAACGATCTGTTCTCTGGAAGTACGGTCATTAGAAATCTGGCTCAGTGACTCCTTAATGTCATTACTGGTTTGTGAGAGAAAGCCATGAGTGTGGCATTAAGGATGACACTTTCTCATTTGCTACGGGACCAGGCAGCTATAGCAGGTGTTTGTTCTGGAGTTGAAGAAGGAGCTATGCTCTCTTTTATGATGTAATTTTAGGTTGAAATCTGAGCTGTGTAGAGGCAATTTCTACTCTGATTTTCACAGAGCTATTAAAAATACAGGTTTTGTAAAACCTTGATAACACTGAATTTATGCTAGGCTTTCACATCTTGGTTCGTGGGCAAGCTGATGAGAGATGAGGGGAGAGAAAGCTACAAAAATGCACCATGTTCCAAAATGTTCCTAAAGTGTGTTAAGGGGGAAGCTAAAAAAGGAAAGAAAAAGTGTTTGTACTCAACCGAACTCTAGGATAGTTTTTTTTTTTTAAATTTTTAAAAAAGATTTTATTTATTTATTTGACAGAGATCACAAGTAGGCAGAGAGGCAGGCAGAGAGAGAGGGGGGAAGCAGGCTCCCTGCTGAGCAGAGAGCACAATGTGGGGCTCCATCCCAGGACCCTGAGACCATGACCTGAGCTGAAGGCAGAGACTTTAACCCACTGAGCCACCCAGGCACCCCTCTAGGATAGTTTAAAGAAAAGTGAAAGAGGTTTCTTTACTGCAAGATCTCAGAGTCTTTAATATAATAATGTGAGAGGGAGACAGTTTTCAGTGTTACCCCAACTCATTTGACCTGGGCTCCCTATTTCCTCTGTGAATTTCTGTGGCTTTCCAGCCACCCAACTACAATTTAGGATGGCTAAAAGCTAGGGGTACACTGGGGTGTACCCATTGCAGCAGTGGAAGATACCCAATCATGACATTTCTGCCCCAACATGATCTTCTTATCATGGCTTCTTTGCCTTTGGGAATTGCTCTAATTCCTGTGGTTTTCTGAGCCTGGTTGTATGGACTGACTGCCCATTGATTCTTAGAACTCCTGTTATCCTTCCATCAACTTCCTTTTTGCTTAAGTTGGTTGGAGTAGTTTTTTGTCACTTTGCAACCAAAGGATCTACACTTTTAATTTTTCTTTCTTTAGCTTATATCTCACAATATCATTACATTGAAACAGGGACAATGTCTATTTATTGACAACTGAAAGCCTTACACCAATGACACTGCTTAACACATTCTAAGAGTTCAAAATAAATTGTTGAACAAATGACTAGTATTTCAAAGAAAAGATTTGGGGAAGCATTGTTTTAAGCTATTTTCTCCCTAAGGAAAAGACCATATATAATGGTATCAGCAGAGAAATAGTCCTCAAATCTGCTTGCTCTTCTAGTAACAGAGTCTACCAGAATACACATTTGTGTTGGGTTCTGATGGTTGTCTAACAAATTATGGAGTCCCTTATTTTAGAGACATAAAAGTTCTTTTTTTTTTAATTAAAAAAAATCTATACTTTAAACCAAACTTAAAGAGGCCCTTAGGGGAGGAAAATGCCCTCTCTGAACTAAATATTTTACTACACATTTAACGTATATTTTCTTATTTGGTTCCTCAATATCTATGTGTTAGCCAGCAATATTTATTGAACCCCCCAAAATGTGACGGGCATTGTGCTAGCAGGTAGGACTACCTAGGATGAACAAGACAGACCCAGCCTGGTCAGTAAGAGACTTTACCATAGCCACACAGATGGTAAGTTGGTGGCATACAGACTTTTTTTTTCCCCCCTGTAAATACAGTTATATTCCTTGTTCTTTCAACTTAACTATTTTTAGTAAGTACCTTTTGTTTATTCTAAACAAATAGATAACCCAGTCAATATAGATGGGTTAAAATTTTAAATGCATTCACTTTAGTGACCAATATTTTATGAATCTTAAGTGTTTATTTATTGACAGCAGTAATATAGTATTACGGGTTTAAGCATGCTTTCCCATTTGAGCTTCTGGTATAAAACACCCAATGAAAAATTCAAATTGCATAAGGAAAATTCTAGAAAATAACACTGCAACTAATGTTCTCAGTCAGCTGTCATTCTTCCAGGGCTGCTAGCTAACTAGGTCCCCAGTTTCCTAAAGTGAAAATATCAAAACCATTGGAATTAAGGACTGGAATCCAGACAGGCCCCAAGGCGTGGGGGGAGCAAAGGGTCCCACGAAATCTGCGGTTCTGAAAGCGAAAAAAACTGAACCACTGACTTGAGACTAAAAAAAAAAATTAAGGACATCTCCAAGTAGATCAAGGCACTGTTCCTAGTTCAAGTGTAGAAGAACACAAACTTGCAAGAGTTAAGAGACAGGACTTAAACGTTCTGTGAAATTCCATCTTTGTAGTAGTTAAAAACCTGAACTTCTACAAAATACAGTTTACTCCAATTTAGAATTTCATTCTTCTTTGACCTGATGGCTTAACTCTACATTGGACCAAGATTTCCAATGCAAAAGTGGAATATGGAATATTTTTACCTATTAAAATTATCCCCTTTGCTCCAGTGTATGTTGTAAGCATGTTTTACACAGGAATGACATCAATGACCCCCATCTGTCACAAGAGTGGGTCCGGCCCTGAAATTCAACAGAGGTGTTCTGGGCTGTGGTCTGTTTGTAGTATTAACGCTGAATTACCTGTAACCAATACCCCTCCTCGTTACAGGTTCAGGGCTACCGTCCAACCTCAAAGTTACTGTGAAATCACACTCAGTACTACCATAAAGACGGAAAGGGACGGCTAGGAATGGGGCAATGTGAACAAGTCTAGGGTCAGGGTCACGGAAGGAGAGGGACAGTGCTCGTGGTCACACCGTCTGCTCCCAGAGGTTGCTTCCTAGCCCTCTGAAGAGAGCCTAGGAGCAGGCAAGTTGGGTCCTGGGTCTGGCCCGTCGCAGGCGGGGACGCAGCTTAGGAAGCACGCTGTGCTTAGGACCCAGCAGCCCCACAGCGAAGGTGCCAAAGAGCACAAGCGGGGGGGCTGCGGGGAGGAGGGGGGGGCCTGCGCGGAGGAGGGGGACTTCCGGGGAGAGCGGGCGCGCGCGCTGGCTCGCCGTCGAGAGCGGGGCGGAGAGGGTGGGAGGTGGAAAGCGCGGCGTGCGCGCCTCCCGGGTGGCTGGTGTAGGGGGAGGGGAGCGTGCGCGCGGGCCCGCCGACGGAGGGGGAGGGGGCGGGCGTGCGCGCAGGCTCGCCGGAGGCGGGAGGGGGCGGAGTCGCTTCACGGTGTGAGCCAGCCCGGGGGTTCGCCAAGGTGCGTCTCCTGGCAGCCGCGGCCGCCTGGGGCTGAGTGATTGAGGACGCGCCACCTGCTGTGCTGGCTGCTGCTTTTTATTTACTAGCAAACACTGTTTACCCGCGGGAGAGTCGGGGAGCGCGCAGGCACACACAGACGCACACGCTCACTGACAAATGCGCACAGACACACATAGACACACAGACACGCTAGCGATCTGGTCTTCACAACTGCATCCCCAAACCGACAGTGCGAAGCTACTGCGGTTTCTCTTAACCTCAGCATCGTGGGCAGAAGCAGAGCCGTTGTGCATCAGGGAGCGCCCGGTGCCTGCACTGCCGCCTGGGGTACATACATAACCCAGCGGACCGCTCACCCCATCGGGTAAGCCAGTCTCTCCTTGTAACCTCTTCGGGGTAGGTGCCTGCGGACCAGAGGGAGGGGGTGGGAGGCTGCTGGTGCGCCATTGGGAGCGAGACCCGAGTTGAAATTTCGGGGGTTTGCCGCCGGTGCAGCTCGACCAGCGTCGTCTAGCGGGAGCAATTACTACTCCCGTTACTTATTCTACCAGCCCTGGAGTTGCTCCCCCGCCTTCTCCCCTTCCCCCAGCCCGGGATGTACTGTGCATCTTGGTTGCCAAGGAGACTTGCTTAAACATCGGCCTTGGGACATTTATTGAAATAACCACTTTTTATAAATGAAGCTGTTATTTATTTTGATTTTTTAAAATAAAATACACAATGAGGGCCATGTGGTAATTTGGCAATCGTTAATACGTATTCTGGGCATGGTTTCATTCAACTTCAAGGAAAGCGGTAATGCACTAGATGGTATGCTTTAAAACGGATTCGTCAGATGAATTTTTCAACGGATTATGTTTTGAATCATAAATTACTCCCATTTTGGTGATCTTATAAAGAAAAATGTGCCCAATGAAAATCCCTTTCCCCCTCTAGGTCTACATTATATCTTGCAGTTCACTCAAGCATGATGATTTTAACGTTAAAAGTGAAAGAGGAATTAATTGTGGTTCCTCACAGAAGGATGATCTGTTGTAAATTGACCGGATCAGGAGTACATCAGTGAATTCCTAATGTAAGGAGATAGCGCTCATGACAAAAATCTTTGCTAACATTTCTATGTCCACTGCATCATTTAACTGCAGTTTTCTGCCCCTCTGCCCATTTCTAAGAAGATTTTTTTTTTCAGGTCCCTTACTGTTTTGCTTTTTTACATATACATTTATATGTTGATAGATACAGATGTAGAATTTGTGCCAGGGCTTATTATTCCAGATTCTAAGGTTTTGGAGCTTATATTGAAATGTTGAGAAGAAGGAGGCACAGAGAAAGCTTTATAGGTCCTTTTGGGTTTTTGTTTGTTTGTTTTTATTGGATTGGATCCTTTACTGGAGCACTGGGTGAGGCCCAAGGAGGAGGTCATTATTCATTATCTCACAGGTACCTCTAAAGACTGGGCTGTCAATTTTACTTTGAGGACTCAGGTGCCTGGTGGATGAATTTAAAAACAGCGCTTGAAGGGATCAGCAATCCAATAATTACACTTTGCCCTAATTTCATACCTTCATTGGGAACAGAAATGACCTAGTAAAGATCCACTGACATTCAATAATTCATTTTGTTTTCCTTTGATATTTGTTCATCTTTTTACCTCTCATTAAATGAGGCAAGGAAATATATCACATTTTTTTTTCATTTAGATTTTAAACTCTGTCATACAGAGTGTAGTAATATGAAGAGCAAGGAAACTAGTAATAACTGAGGCAGGTAGGGGGCATTTATGCAACTGACGGGGGCTGAGAAATGAATAAAGATGACAAATATTTTATATTATAATTTACAGAGTACTTTTCCTACGCTTCCTTTTTTATTCCCAGAACAACTTGTGAGGTCAAGGAATTACCTTCAGTTTAAAGCTGAGGGACCCAAGACTCAGAGCTTGTGGAAGGTCACAGAGCTAGTGGATGGTGAAACCCTCTTTGAAGTTCTTTGCCTTTTAAAAATTCCTATGTCTGTCTTTCCAATGCACAGGTAAGATAAAGGAGTGCAGCAGGCCCAGTAGGGGCCATGTGGGAGAGAGGTTGTGGACTGTGGCCTTTGGAACATACAAACCCACTATAAAAAGGACAGTTCCAACTCCACTGTAGCTGGTCGTTGTCATCCCAGCTCTAAAACATTCCAGTTTTTCAAGGGAAACAGAAACTTACATATTTTTATGTGAAGTGCCCTTAATTTTATAAACTATAAGGACCACATTAAAAGTGTTTTTGGGCCACATAAGGCCTGTGGCCTGCCAGTTGCAATCCATAGTTACTGCATTCTCTTTCAGTTCTTAACTACTTTTCTCTTACATCCATCAAATACATCCATCATTATATGAGTGATTAGGAGTTCCCTGGTTTTGATATTAAAATCTAAAAAATGTGCAAGGGACGCCTGGGTGGCTCAGTGGGTTAAGGCCTCTGCTTTTAGCTCAGGTCATTATTCCAGGGTCCTGGGGTGGAGCCCCGCATTGGGCTCTCTGCTCAGCAGGGATCCTGCTTCCCCTGGTCTCTCTGCCTGCCTCTCTGTCTACTTGTGATCTCTGTCTGTCAAATAAATAAATAAATAAATCTTAAAAAAAAAAAAAAGTTAAAAAATGTGACATATCCCTTCTTCAATAGACAGGTCCAAATTTGTTTTTTAGGGTTCCTAGGCCTCTCTCTTATACCTCAGATAAAATAAAAGACCACGAAGTATCCCAAAAGAGGAATTTTTTTAGTCTAGTGAAACAAAAGCCTTTATGACTTAAAAGTTCTTGTGTTCCTGACTTAATTTTTTTTTTTCTGGGCATATACTATAAGTGATATAAAAAATAGATTGTGTACGTGACATTGTAGGAAGAGGTAGAATAAAAAGTCAGAAAAAGGAGCATCCTGAGCCTTCCAATAAAAACTTCCCATTAAGGTTTTAGGTAATTAACTAAAACCCACCATAGAACACAGCAATATTCCAAAGGAACAAAAATATGAAGGGGAATGCCAAAGGATATTCATTTCTAGGACCCCGACCTAGAAACTGTTGTTTCCTCCTTCAATAACAGCATCTTGTAATGAAGCATACTCTTTGTAAGAAGCTGCCACTTTCTCATGTTTCTACTAACACTACAGAGATGTCAGTGGGCTTCACTGAGGAAGACCTGGTGGGGTCAGAAAGGAGTTATTTTATTTAGGTCTTTTATTTTGTGGATCCAAAAAGGTGTAGTTTAAAAACAAAAGAAGCCAGGATTTGCGCAGTGGCTTCTAATAGTTCTCTTATTTTAAAACCCCCCTCTAGAAGGATGCTTTAATAGTAAAGAAATGCATTTCAGTTTTCAGTTCATGGAAGTATGTTGCATCTCCAGGAAAACGCTCGGCAGATGTTAGTTAATGTGACAAAGTCCTGGCTTTTGCTATAGAGATAAGAGCTCTGCTCTCAAGGATTCAGAGCAAACACACATACTGCTCCTGGCAGCTTCCATGTTTCCAGCCCCTTCTATGCTTTCCCTATATGGAAAACTACTTTCTATATTGTCTTCCTAACATCCCTATTGAGCAGGTAGGGATCTTATTTCTGATGTATAGATAGAGAATCTGAGACTATGTGACATTAAACCAGACCCATGAAAGACAACTTCAAACCTCAGCAGCTCTCCTCACTTCCCACCTCTCCTTCTCTGCCGACATTATAGACAAGTACATAATTGTGATTTTGAGGCAGTTGTGTGTTAAATGCTGTAATAGAGACACCAGATGCTATAGAAACACCATTATAGGAAAAAATTAAAAAGTACGCTGATTAAGGAGATCAGATTATTCCTGTGTAGGAGAAGGATTAGTGCTGGACCCTGATGGCTAGGTTTGATTCTAGTAAATGAAGATCCCTTCAGCTATGGGAAGAGAGTAGGCTCTTGAGACGGTCAGCTGGAAATGTGAATTGAAAGGATCATGCTTGTGATTTCTGATACGGATGAGCTCATCCTTGTTGCTGAAGGGGTGACGCAAGCTGTGATAAGAAACATGGTCTCCAAGATGGAGCGCATCAAGAACACGGAAGTAGGGGTGTGTGGCAGGGAGTAGAGCAGGACGTGGTGGTGAAGGAGACTCAGAGGGGAGTTGTAGACATAAAGGAGAATCTGAAGATAGGACTGATTCTTCTGAAAGACTGACATAAGGACAAAGAATGAACAAAGTATTATGTTCTCTATACACAGTCTGGTATACAGCAAATACCCATTAACTATTATGATATATCTGTATTCTTTTTTTAAAATTAATTAATTTATTTGACAGAGATCACAAGTAGGCAGAGAGGCAGGCAGAGAGAGAGAGGAGGAAGCAGGCTCCCCGCTGAGCAGAGAGCCCGATGCGATGCGGGGCTGGATCCCAGGACCCTGCGATCATGACCTGAGCCAAAGGCAGAGGCTTTAACCCACTGAGCCACCCAGGTGCCCCATGATATGTCTTTATTCTTAACATCCAACATCTGGCACATGATTTCCTCTCATGATACCACTTTTCTGTGGAAAAATTTCTATTTTACATTAATTCACTTGGAGTGGACAAATTTCTGAATTTTCAAGAATGGGCAGAAGATTTTGTAAATTAGGTGAGAAGAACATATTAGTGTTGACCTTTCCTAGGCCATAAACCTAGAGGTCAGGGAGGCTCTAGCAGATGTGGATTTTGATGTTGGATACACCTTTGATGAAGTCTCATGTGTGGGACAAGTGAGGAGAAATGTAAGCTGCTTTTTAGCTATTTGAAAATATATACTTAAACTCAGAGTGACCAATAAACATACTCTGCTCTTGAACTTGTTTGGGTCAATATTTTTGTTATCTGAATGGAGATATGAAAAAAATGTGACAACCAAGCAGCAGTCAGATTTTTTTTTTTTTTTTAAAGAGTTTATTTAGGGGCGCCTGCGTGGCTCAGTGGGTTGAGCCGCTGCCTTCGGCTTGGGTCGTGATCTCAGGGTCCTGGGATCGAGTCCCGCATCAGGATCTCTGCTCAGCAGGGAGCCTGCTTCCCTCTTTCTCTCTCTCTCTCTGCCTGCCTCTCTGCCTACTTGTGATCTCTCTCTGTCAAATAAATAAATAAAATCTTAAAAAAAAAAAGAGTTTATTTACTTGACAGAGAGAGAGCAAGAGAGTGCAAGCAAGAAGCAGAGAGAGAGGGACATTCAGACTCCCCTATGAGCAGGGAACCCGACGTGATGTGAAGCTCAATCCCAGGGCACCGGATCATTACCTAAGGCAGACGCTTAACCGAGTAAGCCACCCAGGTGCCCCCCAGGTACCCCCGTACTAGACCTGTAGCGAGTGGCTGGGAGAGCTACCTGTTAGAATGGTGGGCACAAGGTAACGGGATGAAATGAGTTAGATACATGTCATAGCTAGCTAGAGTCTAGCACTGAAGACATTTGGCATGAGAGGAGTTTGCTTTAAAGTTGGGAAGATTTGAACTCCCATCAAGTGTGATATATGCCAGTATGATGATTTGCTTTTCACGGATATATGTGGCAAGTAATGGAAAATATTCTGAACAAATGATGTGAGGATTCTGTTTTTCTTACCTAGCTTTTTGGTGATAGTGACAATAGACCAGCAGAGATAGTCTCTATGCTGGGTAGTTAATATCTTATTCTCCTTTCCTTGTCCTAATATACTGGTACACATTTTTTCAGAATTTCTTTCAGTGTGGAGAGTAAAACTTGAGAATTTATCCAAGAACATCTTACTTTCCTTCTTATTGGGACTTAATAGATGGGATTTATTTTGTTCACCTTTCCTGGTTCTGTTGTATTTAAGCGGGATATTCATTCCCATTCCCTTCTCGCTGAAATCTTTCCTAAGCTGAGGAAGCACTGAACTTAACTTCATTTTTTTGTTGTTGTTGTTCTTGCCTTGTTTCATACACACACTGCAATATATTAATGTATTGCATTTAATCAGATTTAGACGTATGGCCTTGTAAATTTGGGGCTTAAAAAGAACTGTCTATAAAAATGGTTTTGCACACTTGACTTGGAGTCAGATTAGTTCTGCATTCAGCAAAAACACAGAAAACTGTAAATTTGTCTAAATTAGTTCTGCAAGGTTGAAATTACCGACCTGATAAGATGACTTTTTAAATGAAGAAGGAAAATCTTTGGCAGTTTTCATAGACTCTTGACTTTCTCCTACATGTTTATTTGAGGCATAATATATTCCTTATTTCCTGCCAGATGAACCAGTTCCAGCTACTTAGAAACAGGGCTCCCCCGCCCCCCACAACCGGTTTGGCATGCAGGATATTGATCGAATAAGTAGTCCCATTCTAGCTGATTGCTTCAGTGGGAATATGTTCAATGCTAATGGAACAGAAGCCAAGAGCAGTGGAGGAGGCATTTTGCAATTATTTATGACATAAGTTCTGATACCTCATTTTAAATCATTACTTAGAAGCCTTATTATTTACGAGTTTTAGTTCTCCGATTGTATGCAAGGTAACATGGCACAGCCCATAGAACATGAGCCTTGGGGCCTGGATTTGACACTAAATCTGCCCCTTCCAGGCTCTGTTATCTATAAGTCTGGCTACATATCTCCTGGGAGTCCGGTTTTCCTCATCTCTAAAATGGGAATTCTATTACCTAGATTATAGGGCTATCCTGAGATTAAATAAATAATGCCTAAGGAACGTGTAGCACAATGCCTGAGGCATAATGAAAGTTGAAGTTAATTCTTTCCCTTTGCCTCTTCTTACGGCCCTACCCTTGCATTCCTCAGCATGAGGGTAGGATACACTTAAATTTCATACCGTATAAAATGTCGTAATCTGGTCTGCCAGCCTTAGAGAGGAGCTAGCTAGCCTCTTAGTATAATGGAGTTTTGAGTGAGTGGTGGGCTGCTTGGGTGGGCCGTCAGGGATGTGCATCTTGGTGTCTTTCCTCCCTAGCAAGCTACCTCCCCCTCTTTTCTATGGGCCCTTGAGGCCCAGCCTGGTTATAGGATAAAGTGGGGAGGGTCCATTTCCTCCTGCCTAGGCAGCTCAGGAGGGCTCTGGAGGGCTCTCCTCAGGGGTGCCCATCTGTAAAAAGCTGAGACACCCCTTGTGTCCCCTGTGGAATTAATAATAGCAGTACCCATTACCTGGTCGGTACAGACCTCCTAGCCTTTCTGTGAGGTCACGCTCTAGTTGCCTACATTTTTCTGGACAACCAGGGGTTTCCCTTCATGGAAAATTATGTAAATTTTATGAAAAGGTCAAGAACTCACCAGGCTCAAAGAACAAACTCCTCAAATTCACTTTCAAGTCAGATAGGATTAAAGGCATCCGGAGGAGAATACTTTCCAGTTAAGTCTGTTTTTTTTACCCTTTGTTGTCTGTACCGCTCCCTGCCCTTTCCCCACCCCCACCAAGCAACAACTCATCCTCACAAGTGGTAGAGTCATTTTTCTACTTTTTTGTTATCATCTAGTTCTCTGACTACCTAGGAGTCCAGATGAGGTCAGTGTGTCTTCACTTTTTTTCAAGGTCACCCTCCTATAGCTTGTAGACTTGGAGTAATCCAGGGAGTGGTGGGAGCTGTAAGCAGTCCACTGCACTGGTGACTTTTGTAGTAGGGATGACAAAAAAAAAACTGTAATTAAAGGAAGGTAACATGGATGGTAAATTTTACAAGTCCATACACCAAGCTAAATTTTGTTTTTAAGTCTTATAATCAATCACAGAACAACTCTTTCCAGAAAAGACTATTTTTTGTGCCCCACATGCTCTGGTGCATGTGTTGTGTTTCTTTAAATGTGTTGCAGTTGAATAATTCAGATGTATTTTTAGTAGTTGGTGAGTAATATTAGTTCCTATACTTAAATTAAAAAAAAAAGCTTAGGGAATTGTTAATGCTAAATTTGTGATCGTTTGTCAAAGATAGACTATCCTTTCCCTGTTTCTTTTATCTCTATGCATCCAGAAGAGAGAACATATGAAAAATAAATTCAAAAAAGATTTGATGGGTAGTGGCGTATTAATTACAGGAAAGTGTGGATTCTACCATGAGAAATACAGTAGCCAACGTGGCACCAGTGGCAGCAAAGTTACAAAATCATATTACGAAGAAAAAAAAATGTCAACTTCAAACATGAAGATCTTCTCAACCACTCCCCAAGTGATAGCTGTGGTTATGATTTTGGAAATTTAGGTTCAGCATTGAGGTAGATATCTGAATGAAAGAGATTTATTTTGGTAGAGTCTCTTTGTGACTTGCTTCCTCATCTACTCTGTTTGACATTCCCTGAAAGGAGACATTTTTTAACGCTGTCACTGTGATAGGCAGTTGTGGGGATAGAATCCAGTAACCCTCCTGCTTCACAGATTCACTAGTCTTTCCCAGACTGATGTCCAGGAGCTGATATGGTTGATTGGTTTTCTGAACATTTAAAGCCTAGGGAAATATGGAACAAAAGTTTTGGTTCTTTCTTCTGTGAAAACATTAATTACCTACAATCTGATTTAATTTGGGACCAGCTTATCTTCTTTAGCTTTGGGTCAAAGCTATTTATCATTTCTTGAAGGTATTTAATATCATCTGTAGATAGGGCTTCTTAATTGATCAAGTGTCATTTGAGAAACCCATGCACAGCCCTTAGGCCTTTCTACACAGCATTTAATTAGGTTTTTTACTGAAATCCTAATTTGTGAATCTTAAGTGTCATCTGTAGGGTTTTATGACAAATTTCCCTTCTCTGACCTTGTAATCTTTTACAAAGTTGTCCATTTTTGATTTCTGTGTTTCATGGTGTTCTCTCAGTGTTGCTCACCAGAAGTCCACAGTTAATTTATTATTGTCACATTGTATTGCTTTAAGACAGAATATTAATATATGTGATGGATGTAACTGTCGTCGGGTTTGCAGACGTGGGTGAAAAGTCTTTGGCCAGCACATTCTCTCCTGGGGCTAACGGTTTGTTGAGCATAGAGCTGGGACAGGAAGCGTTAGTTACATGGTTTAACTGTGTGTTACCAACAGCCCTACATATTGTCTGTGAAATTCAGAATATGCTTTACCTCTGTGTAAAGGACCTAATGGGGCATAAAATTCCTAGACCGTCTAACTATGTGCCTTGATTACTGAATTTTTCTTTTTTGGTCACTGTATTATTAGAGTTCTTCTGCTTCCTCTATATTGACCTCTTTTTGAAAAACCGTATCTGGTGATGGCTTCAGAATTTTATTGCCATCATTCTTTGTTCATGTGTGAGCTTTTGCTGTCCCTCAGTCAGCAGTTACGGGTAGACTGTTACCTTTTTGACTAAAAGAAGAAAAGATGTGAGAGCACCTCGTGTGTCACAGTATAAAGTGAGACCCCCTCATGGGTCAGACACATTGTTAACCCAGGTATTTGGGAAGCTCGGGCTCACTGACTCCAGAGCTTTTCTTAGGATCAGGTGCCTCTCCTTACCTGGAGCCTCACGGTTGGCCTCAGGGATGGGTATGTATTGAGAATTTCAGGAGAGGGTCACCCACTAGTATCTCCACCAGGAAAGAGGGTCATCTCATAAGCCCGCCGCATTTCCCTCCCTGGCCAGCTTCCAGGCTTCCTGATGGCAGTGCCAAAGTTGATAAAGCCTTTTCGAGGTTGTTCTCACAGAGCAGAACTGAAATCCCTCACTGGTAGTATTTCTGTGAAGGTGGTGCTTGGGTCATGCACAATGACATGAACTGGGAGGGAAGGGGCACCCAGAGTCAGACTCCTTGAGTTTCTGCCTGGGGAGGCTTGGTTTCAGAAGTCTGTGTCTCCTTCTGTATAAACTGGGGATAACATTAAGAATCACGAGGACAAAAGAAGATATATTTTTAAGATGCTCTGTTTATGTTAAAAACACTTTGTTAGTGCTTTTGAGTGGCCGTTCTGGAACATTGCTTTATAAAATCATGCATTCTGGGATCTTGCTTTAGAATGTTATGTATGATCACTGTTCTACAAGTAAGTCTAGCCCAGAGGTTTGCAGCCAGGCCAAATTTAAAATTTCAACAATTTCAGGAATTGTTTTAAAAATGTAGGTTCCCGGAGCCTCGGTGTTTATTGTGTTTGAATCTACATTGGTGCTGAGCTGCTGAATATTCAACTTTGCCTGATTCTCAGGATAGGTCTAATTTGGGAGCTGCATGTCTGGAGCACAGTGACCCGCTTACTTTCTGTTTCTTATTCTTACCTCCCTGGAATCAGCCATGCCATCTGGATCTGGGCCTCAGCTTTCTTGTCATTTACATGCAACAAAAAAATGGCAAGTCCAATCCGTTCTGAGGTCACACAGCTCTCTGGATACGCAGTGCACATTTAATCTTCCCAGGAGATTCTTGACTAATCCAGTTCCCCGTTTTGATAGAAGTCATGATGTGTGAAAACATCTTCCCTGCTAAAAGGGAGAAGTTATGACTTTCCACTTATATTTGTGCACAGCTAATCAGGAGGATGGCTGTGGAGAGCGTCTTTATAAATGTCCTCTTTATAATGCCCTGCACCGAAGTTGTTTGATTGATTTTAAGAATGTACATTTCTGCGTAGAATAAAATCAGGTGCTTTTAGTTTATACCTTTTTAGATTTAGACCATTGGTGGTAATTCCATGGAGTTCTACGAGCCAAATATGTAGAATGAGGTTTCCACGGTGCATGAAATTTTATGAGCCATTGATCTCACAGGTCAGTAGTGAACTGCGGCAGCCTAGTCTAAGATTTTTACGGGAGGATTTTGGGAGAAAAGAAGTTGCAGCTTTGAATTGTCATTTGCACTTTATTTTTGGGAGGGGTCAGAAAGTGTGTGCAGGTTTTTAATAGGCTTTGGAGGGTAATATTCTGTTCTTAAGAGACTGGGTGAAAGAGTGTGTTTGTGTGCATCTTTTATGTCTGAGGGGAATTTTGTGACCTTCTTAATGATCCTCTACTTAAAACATCAAAACATTTGAATTAGCAGGCATTTTGGACAGATATGTAAACCATTAAGCATCCATATATAGATAAGGAGATAAAGCAACCTTGCCATTAGACGGCTTGTGAAATTATAAATGAATTTTAGGCAGCTATGCAAATGATCAGAGTTATGCATGGTGAGAATGTTGCCTCATTATAACGTTAAGAGAAGTCATTTTCAGGTGTGTGTGTGTGTGTGTGTGTGTGTGTGTGTGTGTGTGTATGAGTGAAGGGCAGTACCATGTATTTATTTGTCTGTCCCTGGTAATGTAATCATCCTCATGATTTTGTGGTGGTTTCTCTGACACTGAGTTAGGGACAAACCAACTTAATCCCTATTGCAGGAAGGTTTTTGTTTTGTTTACAGGAGAGTTTTTATGCTTGGGCATATTTTTGAGTTGAAGAAAAAGGTCTTTTGACCTTAAGAATGACCACTTCAGAACTGGAATTGTTGTATTGAGTTACTTTTTCCTCCGTAGAAAATCAGGTAAAGGGGTGTCTGGGTGGCCTTGTTGATTAAGCATCTGTCTTTGACTCAGGTCATCATCCCAGGGTCCTGAGATTGAGTTCTGCATTGGGCTCCTTGCTCAGCAGGGAATCTGCTTCTCCCTCTCCCTGTGCCTGCTGCTCCCCCTGCTTATGCTCTCTCTCTCTCTCTCCCTCTGTCAGGTGAATAAATAAAATCTTAAAAAAAAAAAAAAATCAGGGGCGCCTGGGTTGCTCAGTGGGTTAAGCCGCTGCCTTTGGCTCAGGTCATGATTTCAGGGTCCTGGGATCGAGCCCTGCATCAGGCTCTCTGCTCAGCAGGGAGCCTGCTTCCTCCTCTCTCTCTCTCTGCCTGCCTCTCTGCCTACTTGTGATCTCTGTCTGTCAAGTACATAAATAAGATCTTTAAAAAAAAATCAGGTAAAATGCTGTGTTTAGAACTTTACCAAAAAAAGAAGGTGTACTTTTCTGCCTTTTATGTCAAGGGCTGGAGGGAGAGAGAATGAGAGGAGAATAAAGGAGAAAGAGAGAGAGAGAGAGAATGACAGGGAATGAAGGAGAGAGGACAGGGGTGAAATAACTGTAAAATTGCATCTACTGTCCGTTAGTTTTGAGGCTGCAGCCTCATTAGGTGGTTAGCACTTGGCCCTTCTGCCAAAATCATCTTTTTGGCCATCTGTGCCAAATGTTAGGAAGTAATGGCCCTGGGCACAGCTGCTGAGTCTAATTTGTATTTCTAACTCACGTATTAATGATAATGATCACATAGAGAAGTCTGGTGGCCAAATGTGCAGAATAAATAGAGAGAACCAAACACACACACGTAAATTTAGAAGTGGAAGAAGGAAAAATCTGCGTTTCACATCATGAAATGAGAGTTGGTATTATTTAAATCTCTATTTGGGAATTCAACCTTTCCTACCTTCATATCTTTTTTTTTTTTTTTAAGATTTTTATTATTTATTCAACAGAGAGATAGAGATCACAAGTCGGCAGCGCAGCAGGCAGAGGGAGAGGGAGAAGCAGGCTCTCTGCTCCGTGGAGATCCGGATGCGGGGCTGGATCCAATGACCCTGGGATCATGACCTGAGCTGAAGGCAGCCGCTTAACCGACTGAGCCACCCAGGCGCCCCCTACCTTCATATCTTTACAGTAGCTTTCTCCTAAGGAGAAACTAGTCACAGGAAGGATAGACCTGGAATTCTGGCACTCCTTTGAAATTCTTCATGAATTTTGCTCTGACACTGATATTTTTATAGGAGATGGATTTTGTTCATATATCCCAGCATCCATTGATGGGGCCTTTTTCTGGCTCAACTGGTACCTTTAGGAAGACTTGCTCCGGGATGAGTGACTGCCATTCGGTGTCACTGTACTTTTATTGGTTAGCTTAGACCAGCAGCAGAACCTTTCCAGGCAAGGTTAAGTCTAATGTCATTAAAAATATAATTGCATGGAGCACTGGGTGTGGTGCATAAACAGTGAATCTTGGAACACTGAAAAAATTAAATTAAAATTTTAAAAAATGAAATAAATTTAAAAAAAGAAATATAATTAAGAAGTTATAAGAGAATAAGCTATTCAGCAGTCCTCAGGATACAAGGAAGACCAAGAATCAGGATTTTATTTTAATTTTATTATTTTTTTTAATTTTTAAAAAGATTTTATTTATTTATTTGACAGAGATCACAGGTAGGCAGAGAGGCAGACAGAGAGAGGGGAAGGGAAGCAGGCTCCCTGCTGAGCAGAGAGCCTGATACCGGGCTCGAACCCAGGACCTGAGATCATGACCTGAACCGAAGGGCAGAGTCTTTAGCCCACTGAGCCACCCAGGCGCCCCTATTTTTATTTTTATTTTTTAAAAGATTTTATTTATTTATTTGTCAGAGAGAGAGAGAGAGAGCACAAGCAGAGGTAACAGCAGGCAGAGGGAGAGGCAGGCTCCCTGCCAAGCAAGGAGCCCAATGTGGGATTCAATCCCAGGACCTGAGCCGAAGGCAGAGGCTTTAACCCACTAAGCCACCCAGGCTCAGTGTCTTTCTAAATGTTTGAATACTGATCTTCTCTA
Organism: Lontra canadensis; assembly: GCF_010015895.1. NCBI lineage: Eukaryota > Metazoa > Chordata > Mammalia > Carnivora > Mustelidae > Lontra > Lontra canadensis. The sequence goes on from NW_022631008.1 coordinate 14,546,278, forward strand.
GCTTAGCACGGTGCTCAACTAGTGTGGGCTAAAGGAGCCACGTGTTTGTGTAAAATTAAAACACTATCATGTTTCACGTGTGCCTGACCTTATTTGCAGATACCAGGTGTGCTGTCTTAATATTCAGTGATCCGGGCCCCTCAGTTTCTCCTTCCCAGTATCTTGTGTGTCCCCTTCTCTCCTTAAGATCTGGCGGCTGCTCTTCTGATTGAGGTCCTCAGTTCTGTAGCTTCTTTTCTTGTCTCTCTCTGCCACTTTCTTTTTTCTTCCATCCTTTCCTGTGAAGGCTGTTGGAGTATTATCTTTAAAAACTTGGCTCCTGGGGTGACCAGCTGGCGTAGCGGGTTAAGCATTGGACTCTTGGTTCGGCTCCGGTCATGATCTCAGTGGGGAGTCTGCTTAAGATTTTCTGGCTCTTGGGGCGCATGCGTGGCTCAGTGGGTTAAAGCCTTTGCCTTGGGCTCAGGTCATGATCTCAGGGTCCTGGGATCGAACCCCGCATCAGGCTCTCTGCTCAGCGGGGAGCCTGCTTCCCTCTCTCTCTCTGCCTGCCTCTCTGCCTACTTGTGATCTCTGTCTGTCAAATAAATAAATAAAATCTTAAAAAAAAAAAAAAGATTTTCTGGCTCTCTCCCTCTGCCCTTCCCTCCTCCTCTTCCTGTGCTTGCTCTCACACTCTCTCTAAGATAAATTAAAAACAAAACAAAACAAAAACCAACAACAACCCAAAACTTGGCTTCCATTATCTCACTCTTCTTTCTAAAAGACCTGTGGCTTAAAAGTCTCAAAATGCATTTCTCCACCTGCCTTCTAATTGTTATGAAAATCTCCCTTTTCCAGGGTCTGTATATAAACATGCTCTTAGGAAATACTGATTTTTTTTCAACCTCCAGTGTTTTGTATGCCCGATACCTAAGCCTCTTTGTCAAGTAATGCACACTTTGTTTAAAAACATACAAAAAAACCCATGAAGCCTGTGGACTAGGCTGTTTAAAGGAGTCTCGTGATTTTATCTCCGTTTTGTGTTCCCAAGTTGGGTATTCTCAAAACAACACACTCTCACATTTGCTTTATACGAACATTTTTGTTTGTTTGTTTTTTGTTTTTAAGTCAAGGGTTTCTTTGGCTACCAGTGTAGAGAAGGAAAGTTCTAGGATTAGTTCCATAATAGAAACAAAACAGCAAAAGTCTGGCCAGGGCCCTCCAGCATCAGGACCAGACCCTGCTCTCATTGGTACACTGTCCTCTGCCAGAGGGTCCTGGAGCAGGACAGGGTCCCACCATGGAGAACTTTTCTTCTGGGATCCAGCCTTGCCACATGCTTCTCATGTGCTACAGATGCCACACCCAACTTACTCCATGCTGTTGTTACTCCTTTCTGGCTGTTCTTGATGACTACTGATATTAAAACTGCTTGTGGGCTGCATTGTTCACCAGGCACGCACCTCCCCGCAGCTGCTAGACTTTGGCTGTTTGCAGCTGCCTTTCTTTGGGTAGCGACATCAGCGGGGTGTGTCGGTGGTGGAACGTCATTGAAGACAGCCAGCCTCAAGGCTGAATCCTGGTTCTTTCATTTACTGGTTATTTGGCCTTGGGAAAGTTATTTATCTCTTTGAACGGAGTATCCTCATTTGTACTGTGGGGACAGTTATATCTACTTTGCAGTATAAATGTAGATCAAGTATAATAATATATATGTTTCCTTGTCTGGCACAAAGTAGGCACTCAGTAAACTTTTGTTATTTACTCTTTTTTTTTTTTTTTAATTAACAGGTAACGTATTATTTGCCCCAGGGGTACAGGTCTGTGAATCAGCAGTCTTACACAATTCACAGCACTCACCATAGCACATACCTTCCCCAAAGTCCATCAACCAGCCACCACCCCCCACCCCTGCACCTCCCTCCCCTCCAGCAACCCTCAGTATTTGTTTACTGAGATTAAGAGTCTCTTATGGTTGGTCTCCTCTCTCCCTGTTCCCATCGTGTTTCATTTTTCCCTCCCTCCATAACTCCCCCCTCAAATTCCTCCTGTGTCTCTCTCCAACCCCGCCCCCCCTACAAAACCATGCACACAATGCTTAGACATTTGGAGAAGGAAATTCCTCATGTCTTCAGGCTATCCTTAAGCTGGAAGCAGGAGAGCCTGGAGGAGCTAATGATTTCTCCCTTTTCTCTGGGAAGAGCAAACCTTTCTCCCATTATCACCTCACCCTGGATGTGGGGTTAATGAGAATGTAGGCATTACCTATGATTTCCACAATTCAGTCTCTCACTCCAGTGCTAATGAACAGCTTTGACTCATGGACCGCACCTGATCTACTGGGATGGGCCCTCCCCCCACCATACTCACATTTCAGGATGAAAGCTATGAAAGATTTTGTGTTGTTGTTGCTGCTTGAAGATGCTTATAGAAGCATTGCCGGTTTTCTCATGAATATTTTTCTATTTCTCATGAATATTATTCATTCAACACACAGTTACTAGGCATCTGTTGGCCATCAGGCACTGTGCCAGGTGCTGGTGAGTCAGCGGTCAGAGGGTTATCATTTTGGAGCCGATGCTCTAGTAGAAGAGATGGGCATTCGTCAAATGATCTCACAAATAAGAGTAAAATTGCCATCGAAATAATTAATGGGAGGTTTGTGGAGTTATGAAAAGTGTAAAAAGGGTTTTGACCTGCTCTGAGGGGTTGGTGAGGAAGTCTTCCCTGAGAAAGCAGGGTTAGGGGTCTAAAAGATGCGAGAAGTTCATGAGGTAAAAGCCGGGAGATAGAGAATGCTTCGGGTGAAGGAGAAAGAAATCATATGCAGGGACCCAGTGCCATGATGGGAAGAAACACAGCCTCAACAAGGTACAGGCTGTGCAGAAGCTGGGGACAGTGTGGGGCGAGATGCTGCGGGAGGGCGGGAGGGTGGGACCAAACCTGGACCTATCACAATACCAGGTTTTCTCCTGGGAGCAGTGGGAAGCCATTGCAGAAGAGTTTTAATCAGAGAGCGACAGGACCTGGAGGCTAGCCACGGCTTCCGACTGGAGGAGAGCGCTCGTTGAGTATAGGGAGGCACTGGAGTCCATTGTTCTGGCTCAGAGCAGAGTTGATGGTAGTGGCTCAGCCTGGAAGGGTGGGGATAGAGAAAGAGAAGAGACTATATAAGACCTGTTTAAGAGGTAAAATTTTTAGGTCTCAGAAATGGATTGGATATGGAGAATGAGGGAGAGACCTACGTCCATGAGGGGGGTGGTGCTGTTCCATAGAGCTGTGTGGGGGAGCTGCATTTGCATGGATGGTTCTGTTTCTCCGTACAAGTGTGTGATGGTGACATTTCATGCAACTGGATGTACTTTGGTACTGTTCATGGAGGAAAGAATTCTACAAGAGACACAATTTGGGGTGGATAAGGACATTATCAATGCAGTTATGGCAGTATCAAATTTGAGCTGTCTTTGAGATGTTCAAATGAAGATGTCAAATAGGAGGTTATTGTATGTTTGGATATCATAGAAGACTTGGCCTGTGATACTATTTTTGATTGTAGTATTGGGGTTGGAATTACCTAGAGATAGATCATTAAACTGAATCCCGTAGAACTACAGCGCTTAATGATTAGGTAGAGAAGAGAGAGGAGCTCAAAGGAGCAAAAAATGTGTAGCCAGAGAGGAAGGAGGAAAAGTTTCTTCCTTGAGGATGAAATCTTAGAAGCCACAGAAGTAGTATGATTCAAGGAGAGAGTATTAGTGCTAATATCCAATAAGTCAAGTACTGAAAATGACAATTAATTCAGTGACAGTGGAATAAGGTAGGCACGGTGACTTGGCACCCAGAGGCACCCAGCAGCTCAGCCCTCATCCGTTTGCCAACATGTTAATCCCCAAATCATATCCTAACCCTGCTGAGCAACCCTAGGAAGACAGAGCTTCCCAAGTGGTAGAACAGAAATTAAATTTTGGTTATAGAAAACAGGGAGATGAGGGATGCCTGGGTGGCTCAGTTGGTTAAGCATCTGCCTTTGGCTCAGGTCATGATCCCAGTGTCCTGGGATCAAGTCCTGTAGAGGGCTTCTTGCTCAGCAGGGAGCCTGCCTCTCTCTCTCTCTCTCTGCCAGCTACTCTCCCTGTTTTCCCGTGCTCGCTCTGACAAATAAATAAACAAAATCTTGAAAACAAACAAACAACCAGGGAGACGAACTTCTAATTTTCTTGCACACCAGAATCTGCAGTAAGATTTGTACCTAATCTCTAAATGATACGTGCTTATTCATTCAGCAAACTTTACTGGCTACTCTGTATGGAAGCTGGGTCAGAGATGCTCCCTGTCATGAAGATACTCCCTGAACAGTAGAGATGAAAGACAGAGCTATAATTTTACATCTGTAACTGTCCTCTCGGCCTAATGTAAGCATCTCTAAAACATGCACAAATTGTTGGAGTTTGGAAAGGGAAAGCTTAATAGATGATGTGGAATGCACAATCAAAAATTGAGCATACTTCGGGGTAAGAAGCCTTCTGGAATTCTGAGATAATTAACACCTTAGGATTTACTTTAGAGTACCACTGATAGCTCATTAGTCTTTCCTAGGTGTCAGTGCTTCCTTTATACTTTTGCAAACACATTTTTCAAGTCTTCTTCAAAGATTTGCTTACCAGGTGGAGATTTCAAAAAATAAATTCCTCTGAAAATGCTTTTAAAGGTACAGCTTTTATGATTCACATGTTCCAATAACAAACTAAATTTAACCAGAGTATCCAAAAAGTCAGCACTATTTCGGGTGCAAAATAAAGACCAAAAAAGGCATATTTTTTTCTCTCAACCTGGCCTGATGCTAGTTTCTAAAATATTAATTTTGGTAAGCATCCCTACTAAACAATGATTCCTCTCTATTTAGGAAGTGGTCAGATGGGAATTTCAATATTTGACTTAAGAAGTATGAGGATTGTTACTTTTTTTTGGAAGCCTATGTGCATCCCCATTGAGAATTAGCCATGTTTAACTTGATTTATTCCTTAAGTTTCCTGAACGACTTAGATACATTTTAGTCAAACAACACTATAATTCTGAGAAACTGATTTTATTATGTAAAAGAGGTTTGGTATGAGGTGGTAATTATAAAAATATTCAGAGGAAGCCTGGATATTGTGGCCAACTTTGTACAGTCCATGAAATTCCCTTTTACCAACAGTTCCCTGAAAAGCAAGCCTGGGAAAGTGCCTTCTCAGTCTGCGCCTGGGGCCGTGGGGTCCTCTGTGGGGTCCCTGCCGCACAACGATGACCTCAGATTGTGCCCTGTAGCTGCTTTTTTTCTCTTTTTTACCCTCTACTCCTCTGCCCTATCTGCACTCTGAGAAGACCCCAAGGAAGGTTTGCAACACTTTGTTCTACTGAGGTCTCAGTTCTCCTGTGTTGTGTGTAGGTAGGATATGGGTTGGGTAGGGGAAGTGGCTGTCATATACCTTTCTAAGAATCTAATAAATGATGTGGATCCTCCTTCTTGTGCAAAACGCATGTCATATGGATTCAGAAAAAAGAATGGCATATATTGGCAGGGGCTGTTGCGTACTTGAAGTCTGTCATGGATCCCAGGTTAGACCCTTCTCTTCTGAGCCATCCTGGGCATCAGAATCTGAAGGAGCCTTTTCAGTCCCATGTTTTGTTCTTTTTTTTTCTCAAAGATTTTATTTATTCATTTGACAGTCAGAGATCACAAGTAGGCAGAGAGGCAGGCAGAGAGAGAGAGGGAAGCAGGCTCCCCGCTGAGCAGAGAGCCTGATGTGGGGCTCGATCTCAGGACCCCGAGATCATGACCTGACCTGAAGGCGGAGGCTTTAACCCTAGTCCCTAGTCCCATGTTTTTTTCTATTAGTATTCTGCTTTACAGCGGTGGTGATTCTACCTACAGTCACTGCTGTTCAGTTCAGGCTGTGTTGCTGTTTGCAGCCTGAGGTCAGCCAGCCCCACTAATCCTGGTCAGCCCCACCTGGCACTATTCCCAGCACTGACACCGCACCCCTCACTGTCTTTCCAGCTCGTGACCCCCTGCAGCTGGTTAGCCCTGTACATGCCCCATCCCTGGCACGCTTGTTTACCTCCTCCTTAGTTCAAGATCTGTGCACCAAGTTTAGTTCAGTACCGGCTTCCTCCAAGGAACTACTGTCGATTAGCCCCATGTTACAATGTTTTCCCCGTTTTAGAAGTCCTCATCGACTCTGCCCCCCAGTTTTTTGCAGAGTTGTGCTGTGTTGCCTTCTGTTGCTCTCTGGTTGTGTGTTTCCTTAATTGGAAAGTATTACAATGGCAGAAGCTATGTTGAAGTGTGAGAGCAGGAAAGGACATGAGCAGCAGAATCCTTCATCTTTATTCCACCTCAGCAATCAGTAGCAGTGTTTGCTGCAGCTGTGATGTGTGTGGGCCTGGGCACATTAAGAATATCCTCCAAGGGTCATATTAGAATCTCCAGGATGGAGGGAGAGAGGAGAAGGCACAGAGAGATGGAAAATCCTTTACAGGTGATTCTGATCCCAGTGCACCATCATTAATCCTTTGGGTCCCCATTCTGCAGAGAATCACTCACTAATGCAGAATGCTTTCTGACCTAACCTAAGTAATAAGTAGGCAACCTGTTTCACCTCTTTCTTGCCCACATGTCTTGGTAAAAATTAAATTAAGCACTCAGTGTAAGAGATTTAGAGGAAGTACAGTAGGCAAAGGGGAAAATAGAAATGAGATGGATTTTTCATGCCTCCCTTTTATGCGCGCGCACACACACACACACCTACCTACCTACATGTACATATATATACACACTCATGCACAAACATGTATGTGTATACACATACACAACCTTATACATGCATGTGCACACATTTACCTACCCATACACACTCCACAAATACATTTGTACACACATATGCAAACGCACGCACGCACATACACATATTCTCATTCCCCCATCATGGGGTAAGGGACTATCATGGAGCCATTATTTTTTTTCTCAGAATTTCCTCAAAATGTTTTTGGTTTATGGTAGATGCAGATTCGGGATTCTAGAACCATCTTTTAAAGGGCTGGGTGTCTTGGTGGTTTTCACACAGGATCCATGCAGTAGTAGGAATTTTACTGCTATTTCAAAGAAGGAAAAACTTTGTACTGTTTTGCCGGGAGATGACTCACCCAGACAGTTTGACATCTGCTTTACCTATTTCTGCTGACCCCCAACGTTGGATAATTTCACACAGTCTGCAAAGAACTCTCCAAGCTGATTCAGTTGGGTCACTACTTTCCACAGAGAAAGAAGCCCAGAGAAAGCAAACTGGATTGCCCAGGGAGCCAATGGCAGAGCTGAGACCAGGACACAGGTCTCTGAGGCCTTGCATTATTCATTGGTTGGCCTTCTTTGGTTTTATGGCCCTTATTGTGTCTCACATGGTACATGTTTTGTAAGCCTCACTTCTTTTTACAGTTAAGTACCTTGTGCTTCCTGCTGTTTTCCCCTTGCTATATGCATAGACACTCACCCCAACCATCTGGGGAAGGGAAAAGTTGGTATCTGGCAGAGAATGAGTATGCAGATGCATTCTTTTTATAATTACGCAAAAGAAGGTTGTTGAAGGTATGATTTATTTAACCAGCTTCTTCAGAGCCAGGTTCCAAAGCCATTCTCATGTTCAGAAAATGTTTTATTTTGTGGAAAACTCTCAGGACACTCATTTTCTCAATCTGTGCTCTCACTTTCCAGCATGCATCTCTGACTTCAGTAGCTCCCTGAAAGCTAGTACAACACCAGCATTAATTCGACCCCCCAGCTGTATTCTTTCCTTGTCAGTTCCTGTCTGCCAGGCTGTTGCTCATGGTTATATCAAAGATGGGAGCAGCTGGAATCAGATGCCTGTGATTATTAAGATGGTAATTACTGATCATGCCGACACCGGCAATATTAACTAGTGCTTAAATAATTGAAAATGTTACCTATGAGGCAAGCATGGATTCACGGTATCAGAATAAAAGTAATTCTCCAGGATATCCTATCCGCAATAGTGAACGCCATATCCGCAATAGCAAAATGTTTTCATTCTCGTTTTATTCAGATATTCTGGCTAAAATGCTGTGTAGAGATAATGAACTTCACGTGTAATCAGTTATCTCTTTTAGCTTCTTTGCAAAATAGAATTATGTAAGAGCATCTGGAGGAATGCCGTGTTGGGGGAACAAGTCAGTTTTCTTAGATTTCTCAGGTTGTTAGGGGAGAAATGCCCCATCTGCCACGGTAGCAGAATGAATTTGATGATGCTCTGTGCTTATCATGTACCTCATGGTTTGGAAAATACTTTTATATTCATCATTTCATTGAATGTCTCCGCAAGTATGGTGGAGGAGGTAGTTTTACTCCTGTGTGAGGAAGAAGTCGGTGTTGGCTGAGAAAGGCTAATTGATTTGCCCAAGTTACACTAGTAGAAATTTGTGAGGTTGAGGTAGAATCTGAGATTTTTTTTATGATTTCATAACGCTTTCCAGATCTGTGAGGTGGCAGAAAACTCTATAACATACTCTTGGTGTGTTTGGGAAAATATCAGAAATGCTGTTTTTTTCTGGTGAAATCTTTTGAGCCTAATCTTCATCAGAAGGGTAAATGGTCCCTGCAAGGAAAAACTGTTTTTAATGGACAGATAGAATTTTCTTCATTGGAAGAATGATTGTCTTTACTCTTAAGTTTATAACACTAAAAATATAATACTACTTTGATAACTCTTCTCACATATAGGATATGACTCTGCCCTATATTAGATACTTCCAATATTTAGGTATTAGGTATTTAATTTAGGTATTGAATTTAGGTATTCAATTTCTAGAGCTCTTATGAACTACCCTGAATATTTTAATTAGGAAAGCTTTTCCTTGAGAACTTTGATGTAGTTTCATGTACTTCTTTTTTATCTGTCGTTGTTTTTAATTATTACCGCCTCACCAGCGCATTGCTGTGGCAACTCTCTGTGCGAGTTGTGAGTAGTGCATACCAAGGGTAACTCCAACACTTTTCCATTGCCCACCATGATGCCACATAACCCAGAACTACACTTCCCTTCTAAAGAGCTAGAATAGAAGCTTATGTCCAACTTTTGTAGATCAAAAGTCCCAACAGGTATCCTAAGATTGGGGTGTATCTGGAGAACTTGCAACATAAGCCCTTCTGGAGATCACAGACCCTGTATAGAACACAGAAGCTTCCAAGCTTACTTCTGACTCAGTGGGGTATTGTCAGAGTGAAATTTGGTTCCAAGTACAGCACAGTGTCTGCTGCCCAAATTGCTGGACTCAAGTCCAAGTCCTAGAAAGAGGGGGATCCTTTGCAAAGACCAAGAAAGATACAGAAGCACCACTTGACTGAAACCCCTGTGGCATTCTGAGTGGACAGTGGCAGTGCTGGCACTTAGAATTTGGGTTGCTTTAGGAAAGGGCACTCTTGGGCAGTGGCTCCTTCAGGGAAGTGGTTTTGTGGCAACCAGGGGGTGGCACAGGTTTACTGGCATTGTCAGTGATTTTGGCATGAGCTTGCATCCCTTCAGTGTGCACACCGGTAGGCTAAGCAACAGATATTACTGCATAGAGTGGACATGTGAGAATGATGGCCGCTGAGAGCACAGTCTGGTTTTGAGAGCCTGTGAGACTAGCCCTGGAACGATGAGCTAGTCTTCCCTGGGTAGTGGGAGTTTCTGTGGTTAACTGGTATGGGTGTGGCCCAGACAAGGAATGCTTTTTTTTTTTTTTTTTTTTTTTTTTTCCTTTTCCAAAATTAACATTTAATCTATTATTTGTTTCAGGGTACAGGTTTGTGAATCCTCAGTCTTATGCAATTCACAGCACTCACCATAGCACATACCCTCCCCAGTGTCCATCACCCAGCCACCCTATCCCTTCCCTCCCCACCCCCCGGCAACCCTCAGTTTGCTTCCTGAGATTAAGAGCCTCTCATGGTTTTTCTCCCTCCCCTGTCCCATCTTGTTTCATTTTTTTTCCCCTCTCTACCCTCCACGACCCCCACCCTGCCTCTCAAATTCCTCATATCAGGCAGAGCATATGATAATTGTCTTTCTTGATGGGCTTATTTCGCTTAGCATAATACCATCCAGTTCCATCCACATTGTTGCAAATGGCAGGATTTGGGGTCTTTTCATGGCTGCATAGTATTCCATTGTGTGCATGTGCATGTCTATTATATATATATGTATATTTTATATATATATAACAGTTTCTGGGAGTACTGTTCTTACTCAAGTGGTTGGGGAAATAAGAATGGCACAAACAATAGGGTGTGACTTATTTTGATTTACGAGATGAGATTCATTTTACCAAAGACATATCAACATAATTAGTAAGTTTTCAGACATTTAAAGTATGAGTTTATTTAGGGCAAAGAAATCTTCTTAAAATTTTGTTTTAATTGATATATACCATTCTAGTCAATCTAACAATTTAGGATTATAAATAATATTTATTTTTGGTTTCTGATAAAAAAATTAACTTTTTACTTGAATGTTTCATCTGGATCTCATTACCTCACTTGATTTTTTTTCATAACACTCCCTCTTATAATTTATACCCTATAACTTATTACTTGCCATGTTTATTATTTGTGATCTGTCTTCCTATGTAGAAAGTAAGCTTAGTGGGCTAAGCATTTTATCTGTTCTGTTTGCCAATGTATCCCAAGTGCTAGTGATGGGTAGGCGCTCAGCAGATACTTGCTAATTATTGAGTCAAGAATCAGTCATTTTACTGCCTATCAACTTGGAATTATTACATGTGTTTTATTATTTTGTTTTGTAAGGAATAGGGGCCTGGAAAATATTTTTATGATATTGATTATTGGGTAGATTAAGGTATGGGGGAGTGCCTGTAGTGGAAAGTCACTTCTGAATTTGTGATTTTCATCTGATGTTTTTGTCCTTCCTAGGCCATTAGCTCAGAAGCAGTTTCCAACCGAGCTCCCACAGACCTGAAAATAGGTCCTAATAAGATAATCACTCTTATATCTTCCTGTCTGTCCCTTCCTATTCTTTCTTTCTTTTTTTTTTTTAATTTTACTTATTTATTTGAGAGAGAGAGAGAGAGAGAGAGACAGAAGCAGACTCTCTGCTGAGCAGAGAGCCCAATGAGGGACACAGATGTTGAAATAGGTTCTAGTGAGATAATTACTTTTACATCCTCCTGTCTGTCCCTTCCTATTCTTTTTTTTTTTTTTTAAGATTTTATTTATTTATCTGACAGAGAGAGATCACAAGCAGGCAGAGAGGCAGGCAGAGAGAGAGGAGGAAGCAGGCTCCCTGCTGAGCAGAGAGCCCGAGGCGGGGCTCGATCCCAGGATCCTGAGATCACGACCTGAGCCTAAGGCAGCGGCCTAACCCACTGAGCCACCCAGGCGCCCTGTCCCTTCCTGTTCTTGAAGACAGATTGTTTCATACCTTGGTTATTTAAAAAAAAAAAAAAAAGTACAGTTTAACTTAAATGAGAAGCGACTAGCCAGGGAAGAAGTGAAGGAATGATCATGACATGAACCATGAACAATAATAGAAAAGTGTGTACCATTAGGTTCTGGATGCTTCCTAAGAGTGGGAACGCATTTCATTCTAGATGTTACTTTAAAATGTGAAGCTGGATTAGTTACTTGATTTAAAGTATTTATGAATAAAACAAAATCAATTGTTCGGGAGCATCAGTATAATCCATTTCTTTATCCTAGGATTAGGAAGAAATCCCTCTCAAGATTCTCATTAAAAGGACACTGCATAGTGAATGTAATGAGCAATGTCTTCCAGGCATCTTTACAGGGTTACACATCACCTTCTTTGAGGCTTTTTATTTCCCTTAGACCTCAGTACGTAGAGTGATGGTAATTCAGGGTTACAGACAGGAGATAATAATAATGGCATAATGGCATAATAATGATGGCAGCTAACACTTTTATAGATTTTATTTTCATATAGATTTCATATAGATTTTATTTTCATAGCACCGTTCTTAGTACTTATATTGACTCATTAAACCCACCCTTGCACCTGTGTTGTGAGGTAGGTAGTGATATTAACATCATTTTACAGAATGAGGAAACTGAGGCAGAGAGGAGTTTCCTTGCCCAAGGTCTTATTGCTTGTGGGCTGGGAGTTGAAACCAGACAGTTTGACCACAACATTTGCACTCTTATCCTCATGTTAAATGCCTCTCTGGAACCCAAGGTAGATTTTAGAGGGTCCGAAAGAGAAATAGTTATGCTGAATATTTTCCAGAAAATCAGTTATTATAGTCAACATCTTGGAAATTATTAAGCAACTATGAAAGAGATTTTGCATTCTGGAAAGCCCCTGGAGTCCCAGTACTCTTTGTTGCTAATACTGGAGGCAACTTCGTGCATGATGAGGGATGTAAACTCTGGTCAAACTTGCCTGGCTTCCAGTCCTGGCTTGGCTGCTTTCTAGCTTGCTTTCAGACTTGAGGCTGGATTCATATCCTTTTCTTGGTGGATTACTATAGCTGGCATTCTTAGCAATTTCTCCAAAGAGACCAAACATTTTTTTTTTCTTTTTAATGGTATGGATTAAAAAAATATTCTGAGACATTAGTTTCTGATATGTAGAGAAAATTTTTGTGATATAGGTAGGCAAGCCTGTTTTACTGTGAGAGCCAGTTATTGAAATCATGGGACCTACCTTTGGCATGCTTTCTTCGTGAAATAAACATGATGGTTTTATTTTCACTAATAGTATGTAAAACTGTGTACTCTAGAGCCCATTTATGGCTAGGATATCACCAAAGGGCAATAATCGCTTCATTAGAATAGAACTTAAAATTGAACCCCAACATGATATGATCTTAGCTCTTGCGCATTGGGGAAGCTAGGATTGATAAAGGCAGGATGCTACTTCAGTCATTGTGAAATATCAAGCATGATGGCTTTGACAGCCCTTTTCCCCTCGAGCTCCCCCACACTATTCTGAGATTCATCCTCCCACTGCTTGAGCTCACCCAAGCCTATTGACTGAGCCAAGAAAACAGACTCCACTCTCCTCCTCTTCTTCTGACTCATGCCAAAAAAGTCATGTAGCAATTCAAAACATGTCTCAAATCACAAAACAGAATGTGGAAAACTCTCTTGTCCCTGACTTTGGAACATTCTTTACTATTTGGACATTTGTATAATCAAATGATATTTTAGATTTCGCTTCATTTCCTCAGAGGCTTTCCCTGACCATTCACACTGATTGCTCTTTGATGCTGTCTATCACATTGTGTGGTTTTATTCAGTGTGGCACCCAGTTGCTATCCAGTGTGTTCTTGATTGCCTATTTGCTGTGTCTCTCCCCTAGAATGTAAGGTCTATCAGAATAGGGGCATTGTCTCTCTTGCTTTAAACCGTGTCTCCTAGAGGAGGGAGCGGCACGTAAGGGCAGTTAATATTTTCAGACACATGAGTATTCTGAAAATCCTCCTGCATTTTGCTTCCTGGGAATTGGGTCTTCAGAGCTCTAGTTCTGCTAGGCTAGTTTTTCAGGGTTCTCTTTCTGCTACACTATTTCTGCTCTCTTTCACATCTGTCCACACCTGTTATTGTTACTCATTAACCCAGACCCAGAGTCTCTGAGTCCTCTTCCATTGTTGCTACCATCTTTTTATATAATGTTGACTCTTTTCAAATTTGTTGAAATTTAGAAATTTTGCTTCTATTTTTTTTAAAAGATTAATATTTTCCCCTTGACTGAATCATAACAGGGTTGTGCAAAGTGCTAACGACATTTCTCATATAATTTCACAGGGCAGTATCTTAAGAGTTCCCCACTGAGATTAATGATTTTGTACTGTTTACAGATATTTCACAGTGTAGTTGGTATTGTGAATAGGAAGCACAACATTCCTCTCTTTATTTCCTCTCGAATTTGAATATTTCTCAAAGGTACTTAATGGTATTAGTTAAAACTAAGGGCAAAAACCTCAGTGTAAAAGGTTTCTCTCTGATGATTGGAATGAAATGCACTGACCTTAAAAATTTTTACTCAAATCAATATCCTGTGTTCTCCTTAAGTGTGAACTTTTGATTGTAGTATTTCAAATACTCTTTATAATTTCATAGTGCCTCTCATCTTGCCGCTTAGCTATTCTGTAGGTAGAGGAAGAAAAATTTTTTTCCCTCTGCCTTTCTGAGTTCTAGGTCTTTGTATCGGTAACAAAAGACAGATTAACAGGGTGCCTGGGTGGCTCAGTCGGTTAAGTGTCTGCCTTTGGTTTGGGTCACAATCCCCAGGGTCCTGGGATCCAACACCATGTCCAATTTGCTCAGTGGAGAACCTGCTTCTCCCTGTCCTTCTGTCTGCTGCTCCCCCTGCTTGTACTCTCTCTCTCTCTCTGTCAAATAAATAAATAAAATCTATTTAAAAAGATTAACAATATAAAAGCATATAAATGTATTTGATATAAGTTTTCCATGACATGGAAGCCTTCATAAGGAAATGAAGACTCAAAGAAGTGATTAAATCTGGGCATTTTTTATGCTAGGTTTGATGAAAAAAGACAATTCTCGGAAAAATGTGCTAGGATAAAACATGGTTTGAACTAAGTGTGGTAATGTGGGAGAAACAGCAAAGCCTGTTCGTTGAGGCTCCTCCTAGCATCTCAGAGATAAGGATGTTCCTTTCCTCTGTGTAGAGGGAGGGTACCTTTCATATCAGGCTTTTATGACATGCTTCTGGAGAATGTCCCTCCTGCACACGTGGTTTCTCAGCTTCCTTCAGCTTGTCATGTTCAGTACTCCAAGGTGTCATGTTTTGGTGTAGTATGTCCCTAACCTCCTTATGTACAAAGCAGGACAATGGGATATTGTCTTAAAATTGAAAACTCTCCGCTACAGCATTTTTGTCAAAGTCAGAGTTTTAAAGTGATGTTATTTTTCAGTGAACTTGAAATTTGAATTTCTTTTTGGTCTTTATATCTTGAAATTGTTAGGATTATCTGACTATTTCATGAAAGACTTAAGATGCCTTTTGAATGACAGAGGAAAGGGCTTTTGGAGGTGTCTGGAACTTCTGCATCATTAACTCCCTAACTCCCTAAATCAATGAAAATTAACTTATTAGCAAGTCTTCTAAGAGCAGAACTACTTCTAACACAGAGATGAATGGGACATGGTCCCTGCCCCTCCCTATAAGTCACAGGTAACAATGTCAGTTAATGTGTAGCTTATCCCAGCTAATGGAACTTAAACTCATGCCCACCTCCTTCCTTTCTCTTCTACCTTACATTTTTTTTTTAAGAAAATTATGCTTTAAGAAGTGATAACTTTTATCACTTGTCATGTTAAAAAAAACCCAGACATTTTGCTTTACAAAGTCATTTTAATCTTACTTCTTTGCAGAGATTCCTGGTGTATGGTAAATGTTATTTAAATGTTATATTGAAACCTTTGTTACATTGTGACAAGAGTGAGAAGATGGTTAGTGAATGGTTGGAGTAAATTCTCTGTTACTTATCCTGGTCAGGTCTGTGTTTTCAGGAAAAAACAAATATTTTGTCTGAGAGAATTAGCTCGTTTATCACAGGCTTTCCAGATGAGAATTCAACACATCCAAGAATGTGGAGGCTCCAAAATTATGCTTTTGTACTAGCGGGAGATGCGGGAGAGCTTACTGGTTAACAAGGGTAGGTTCTGGAGGTATACTGCATAGGTTTTCACCCTGGCTTCCCTACTGGTTGTGTGACCTTCCTGAAGTTCCTGATTTCTTTTAACTTCAATTTCATAATCATTAAAATGGGTATAAAAATGGAACTTTCTGTTAAAGGGCTTCTTGTTAAGGACAGCAGATGGAATACACGTCTCTTCCTTTCTCCAGCCGGTATAGGGTTTTGCTTTGACAAAAGCATAACTCAGAAGTCTTTGCATGTGTTGTATTTCTCATTTGAAGGACCTTCTCCTTCCCCTCTGTGTCTTCAGGGCTCCTCCACTTAACCTCCCTCCATCATTCTAGCCGACAGCCAGCTAGCGCTTAGAAGGGCAGTGTGGGGCATTGGGGTGTAACAGGGCTGGATTTGAGTCTGGACTTCACCAATTACCACATTTTTTGTTGTTGTTGTTTTTTTACTTTAAGCAATTCAGCTTGCTGAACTTCAGTTCTTCTTCTGAAAAATGGACCCATTTAATTCTTATGTTGCTACACCATGGTGAAATTGTAGATCACTCAATAGAAGAAAATTCAAAATGTCTTGTACTATTAGGATACTGCAAATGTGGACGTTATGTCTTACTTTGTAAGTTATTTGAAGGGTGGAGTCTATTTTTAATTCTTTTGTATTTGCCATCACATCTTGTTCAGTGATTGCTGGAAATATATTAAGCCTTTAGGAGATATTTGAATGAATGAAGAGTCTGTGTTTTAAAATTCAACAGGAAGACTGTTTCTCCTTTTGAAAATGGAGTTTGGATTATATCTAGATTATAGGTTGGGGAACTGTAAACTACATATTTTCTATCTGTTAAAAGACAATCATTCATCAGAGGAGAGTGTTCCTTTCCTGTCTGATGATGAACTTTTTCACAGAGAATTTTCTAATGAAACAAAATAATAATGTAAATGAGGCATACTGATTACATTTTGCCATACAATTATTTATCATCCATATAATTTGTATACTAGAAAATGCTCAAGATCTATCTTGTGCCATCTATAAAGATGCAGATGGATGATCTCATTTTTGGTAGTGTAAGAACTATAAGAAATTCTTTAATAAAAAGTTTTTATGGCAACATTTTTTAAAAGCACCTTAAGATGTTATAATTGCCCGTTAGGTTATTTTGACAAGACAGTGTAACTGATCCAAGCATTTTATGTTTCTATTCATAGACGAGTGAAAGAGCTAGAAATTAAATTAAAGTGAGAGCTGGAAAGGGCTGTGCTAATGTCATAGGAGGAGCTGCCTTAAACACCATATTTTAGTCTGCTTCCCAGGCTCTCCAGCTATATTCATGAGATGACTAGACGCTTCATCCTTGTT
Source organism: Lontra canadensis (assembly GCF_010015895.1). Classification (NCBI taxonomy): domain Eukaryota; kingdom Metazoa; phylum Chordata; class Mammalia; order Carnivora; family Mustelidae; genus Lontra; species Lontra canadensis. The sequence goes on from NW_022631008.1 coordinate 14,563,303, forward strand.
CTTACTAGAGAAATGTTTGATATTCAGTGCAGTATTTTAATCTTCTTAGGGCATAAATTTCATAATGTAAACCAAAACAGTGTGATTCAATATATGCAAATAATCTGGCATTAAGATCTCATGTTCTTCATTCTAAAATGGAGATACACTGTACTTTTACTTTTCCTGACTTTGGGAATTTGGGGAGCATAATGATTGTCCCAAGGGAGTCAAGATAATGAACAAGATTGATGTGAATCCTGCCCATATAGACAGGATGATGAAATAATTTGTCATACAAAATGGGAGATAAGAGGACAATTAAGGGTGCAATTAATAATTACACTGGGACAGTAGGCAAAGCTGAGATTACCCTTCAGGTGATGGTCACCCCACTTAAGGAGCTCACTGCCTGGGGCTGGGGCTATGCGTAGAAATGAGGCTCAGACAATAGATTCTGCCTCCCCAAACAAGTAATTACAGAGAGTGCTGAGTGTGCTGTGTGGATGCATCGGTGCTGTTGCATGTCCAAGAGTAGTTAACTAGATGGGGTGGGGAGAGGGGATCAGGGAAGGTTCCCCCAGAGAAAGTGACGTCTGAGATTTGCAGGATGAATGGGAGCTAACCAGGCAAAACAAGGGGTAGAAAGTCCTAGGCAGAGAACATAATAGGTACCAGTGCCCTGAAGAGAGAACAGTTCAGCATGGGTGAGTAGATCTGCATGACCCACCAGAAATCAAGAAGTCAAATGGCAGGACACAATACTGGCAATGTTGGCAGGGGTCTGTGGAAGGGAATTTGACTTTATGCCAATAGTTTTAAGCAGACCAGTGAGATGATCAGATGGCTACAGTTTTAAGCAGAACAGTGAGATGATCAGATGGCTGAGGGCTTTTGCCGGTATTCACCGGAGGGCCGCGTACCCAGGTATCTTGGCTGGAGCTGGGTCTCCACATCCGCAGCATGTGGACATACGTGGTTGTTCCTTCCTTCTGTGGGTGGATCCAGCAGCAAGACTGAGTTGGAGAGAGTGTGGACATTTGTGGTCATTGTGTGACAGACTGGTGGGGTTACCTGTAGAAGGCAGCCTGGTAGAAGGCACCCCCCGGGGAAGATAATCACATGAAGTTAGGCAGAACGCTTACAGGTACACACGGACTGACCTTGGAGACAGAGGTTTGAAAGGTGGCAGGTGCTTTAGGCACATGACCAGTTCTGCCACACTCTGGACCCTCATCCCTGTGCTTGGGCCCCCACAGTACTTATGAAACTAGGAAGGAGAGGGCTCTGGTGGAGCGCACAAACTATATGCCTAGAAGTCTGCACAATTCCCCAGAGTGAATGTCCTCAAAGAGTGTGTGTGTGAGGTGGGGGTGGGGGGTATGGTTATACATGGAGGAAGATGAGCATTGACGAAAAGTGACAGCAGGGAGCCAGGTACTCCTGGGGAGCAGCTGCCTCAGGCCAGGGCTTCTGTAAGATTGGTGGGTTTTCAGAGTCCCCGGTGGCCCGCGTTGAGCAGAGCATGTGCTGACCTGGAGACAGGGTGGTCAGTGGGCATAGCACAGCCTGTGAGCTGAAGAAACTCGGAAGAGAGTGGCAGGTGGAGTCAGCAGTGGCTGGAGAAGGCTCATCTCCACCATGGAGCAGATGATGGCAAGGCCCCACTCCTGCTGGGCCGTGCCCATCCTCAGGAACTCAGCTGCCCTAACAAATCCCAGTGACTGGGTGACTTAAATGGCAGAAATTTATTTTCTGTTGGTTCTAGAGGCTGCAAGTTGGAAATAAAGATGCTGGCAGGGCTGGTTTCTTCTGAGGCCTGTCTCCTTGGCTTGGAGATGGCCATCTTTTTGCTCTGTGCTCTCATGCTTGTTTCCTCTGTGCTGGTATGTGTCCTAAACTCTTCTCATAAGGACTTACATTAGAGCTCACTCAGGTAACCTCATTTTACCTAAATTACTTCTCCAGAGGCCTTACCTCTAAACATAGTCACATTCTAAGGGAATGGGGTTTAGGGCTTGGATGTGTCAACTTGGTGGGGACACAGTTCAGCCATAACAGGGACCTCCTTGGGAGATACCAGTGGGCGGTGGTTGCAAGTCCTGATCCCCTGCTGGTGGTTTCTGTGGGTCAGGTAGGCCTAGGGCCATTTGAGTTCCCTTTAGAACAGCCTCAGGTGTATTATGATCCCATTTTTTACTTCCAGTGATCAAGATACTACCTTGCACTAACTTATCCTATCTTTGGCCACTAATTTTTAAAAAATTTTTAAAAAAATTTTAAAGATTTTATGTATTTATCTGAGAGAGAGTGAGCATGAGCAGGGGGAGGAGCTGAGGGAGAGAGAGAGAGAAGCAGACTCCCCACTAAGCAGGGAGCCCGATGTGGAGCTTGATCCCAGGACCCTGAGATCATGACCTGAGCCGAAGGCAGAGTCTTAACCAACTGAGCCACCCAGGAGCCCCTCTTTGGACATATTAGATTATTGGACTTCATTTCGAGTTGGAGTTGATGTTGCCTTAGCTCTCCAGCCCTGGTACTTGGTGCTCACAGCTATAAGTCTTGATCTCTTCAGCATTAACGTGTGTGACTGTGTTCTGCAATATATTCCCTTTGTCAGTGCCTTTGTTAGCCTTAATTGTGTTTAAGAGGATGGCCTCTGAAGCCAGTCTGCTGGGTTGGAACCTGGTTTCACCACTTCCCAGTTGTGTGGCTTTCAGCAAATTACCTGATCTCTTTATGTCTTAGTATCCAATCCATTAAAAGGGGATAGTGAAAGGCCTAATGAATTAAAGAAGATAAGGAAAGCACTTCTGTGCGGGATACTTGCTAAGTGCTGTCACCTTGATCATCACCATGGCCTCCCTGTAATGTGACACCGAGGGACAACTACGCTGCCACATAGGCCATCACCTGTGCAGGTGGGAAGGACCAGCCCTTCCCCCACCCTTTTCCTGATGGCACCTGAGAGTCTTAGCAATTTTTCTTTCTCCTGCCTCTTTAGAACTTGTCTTTTATTGGACTTTCTGTCAGCTAGTAAGAACAACCAATGTTTCTCAAGTACTTTACAGTTTCAAAGTGCTTTTTTGCTTTTAGTTTTATCCCCATATTGGCCTCAAGAAGTGTAGTTTATTATTGTCCCAATTTTGTATATGAAGAAGCTGAGTCTTGGAATTAATTGACTTGCCTAAAGTTATTATGCCTGTTTAGTACTGAATCGGGACTCAAATGGGAACCTCCTTTTCTTGTTTACCCTTGTTTTTAATTACACCCATCAAAGTACATGTAATTACTGTAGAAACATTAGAAGAATACACATGACCAAAAGTTTTAAAATCTTGCACATGACAGTAACAATAAAGACAAAAGCAGTTTTACATACTACAATATGTATTGATTTATTATGTTTTTCTCTTAGAACTTGTATTTTTCATGTTAATAAGTATGTATCTACATCACCATTTTAAATTATTGTTTGCTTCTCAATTGAAGGATAAACACTGTTTAGCTCATTCCCTAATGTACAGATTGCTCCAATTTTTGCTCATATAAACTACTCTCCAGTAAACTCCTTCATACATAAGCCTTTGCACAGCTCTGATGATTTCCATAGGGTGGGTTTTGAGATGTGGAAATTCTAGATCAAAGACTTTGCCAATTTTAAGGCCTTTGATACATAGGTACAGATTGCCCTCTGGAATGAGTACCCATTTAAGCACCTGTGTAAGAGCATCATTTTCCTTGTTCCCATGAGCCATCATCATTCTTTATCAAGGCAATTGGTAGGAATCGCATCTTATTGTTGATTTATTTGCATTTTTATTACTAACCAGAGAGAACATTTTCATGTTCCCTGTTCCTTTATATTTCTACTTGGGTGATTTACCTGTTTATGCTCTTGTCCTTTATTTCCTACGGAACTTCTCATCTTTTCCTTAGTGTTGTGTAAATACTTTATATATTGAAAATATTAACGAATCGTCTTCTAGCCTGTGTTCTTTTGACAACTCTTCAGAGTTGTACAAATTCCTCATGTGACTCTTGAGCTATCCTTCCTCCATTCTGATAATTATATTTTTAATGAAATACTGGAACTTTTCTTGATCCCTGTTAACCTCCCCTGTCAGATTCTACCTGAAGCTGACTGTGTCATCCAACACGTTTAGTTTCTCTCCCCACTCTGCTCTTATCTCTACTTCTGCCAAGTGTGCCATCCATCCAGTATTTTTCCACCCAGGAGGCGGGGAAGGAGAGTCAAACCAATGTTGACTGAGTACCGCTATGTACCAAGGTTGGCTATAGATGCTTTGCTTTCACAATGTCAACATAAATTGTGCAGAAGGCTTGGAAGCTCTCTGCTCTGTGTGTTTCATGGAGGTTGGCCCTCCTTTCCTGACTATTAGAGGTATGGTTACATGTCTGTCCCCTTGTTTAAAATAATTGATGCTCCAGTGTGTTCCATAATTTATAGAGTTTGCTCTCTCCCATTATAAATATCTATTTATCTGGGGTGATTATGCAGGACCAATTTACACTGGTTGTCTCCTGGCAACCGTTGGTGAGGTCCATCTGGAAAAGATATTTAACTTTTCCCCTCTCTGTCATAGGATTGTAACTCAGCTTATCATTATATACATAATTATGTCTTATGTTGTTAAGAACTTACTGATCCTATTTCTTCTATAATTTTCATTGAATCTGCGTATTTTGATCTTAGATAGTTGGTAAAGTTGGTAGTTTTATGGTTTTTGATAAGGTTTGGGAGTAGAGCAGAATCATTAAGACTACAAGCTTTGGAATCAGACAGAGTAGGATTTAATCCCCAGCACAATCAATTTCTTCTCAGTCCTGTCACTTTTGGTGAGTTACTTACTTACCAGATTTCTTGTCAATAAAGTGACTGTAATAATATCATCCACATAAAGTTATTGGGAGGATTAAATGAGATCATGCATGGAAAGTATAATTCTTATGTAAGAAAGTCAAAGAAAGCTTTTGGCTTGTGGTAGTAGGTGAAATGGTTATTATTTTGAATTATTTTATTTTTATTTTTGATTTATTTTTTTTTTTTAAAGATTTTACTTATTTGAAAGAGAGAGAGAAAACATGAGCATGTGGTTGGGAGGGACAGAGGGAGAAGCAGGCTTCCCACTGAGCAGGGAGCCTAACACAGGGCCTAACCCCGGAACCCTGAGATCATGACTTGAGCAGCTGCTTAACTGATTGAGCCACCCAAGCGCCCCTGAATTATTTTTAATTAAAACTTATAATAGCAGTTGTTTAATAGAAAAGTCTTAGAGTTATGATCAGGACAATGTTCTGAATGATTAAATCTTTTATATATTAAAATGGTGGTAGGGTTTTATAAGAATGAGGCAATTTTGTTCTTTTGGCTTAAATTTATGTTTAGGTAGGAAACTGTACTTTAATCACACATTGGACCTTTTCTTATATAGTTAAGTCATCTTGCTTCTTTTTTTTGGGAGAACTTAGTTATCTTTACTCTCAGAAAGGGCAAGCATCCTTGTTAATTTTCAGGAATGAATATTCTATACAGGAAAGTGTGCCAGTGGGGTACCCTTAAATGTTCGCCTTTCAGACTAAAGGGATAACTAATATCATTTTTTAGATACCACACAGTAATGTACCGGTATGAAAAATATACAAATTTGCTGGTATTAAAAATACACCAATTTATGAAATAATAAACATTAAAGATAAATTATCACCATACGTAATATGTTAATAAAATAATGATTGGGAGCATTGCATGTGTCCTTATTCTTTTATGCTTAGAAGTAACATTTCCTTTTAAGACACATTAGCTTGATATAATTTATTGATTAGAGTCAACAGCCCTTCAGTTTATTGAATCATCTCATGTAACTAGTTTTTCATAGTAAAGACTTACACCTATAATTTATATATTTTTTAATCTCTTGGCTTTCTTCCTATAAACCAGTTTTGTGTCTCTTGCATTTTACTTCTGCCTGCTTAAATGTTGGCGAGGGGTTCCTGGATGGTTCAGTCAGTTAAGCCTCTAACTCCTGATTTCAGCTCAGGTCAGGATCTCAGGGTTGTGAGATCAAGGCCCAAGTCAGGCTCTGTGCTGGTGTGGAGCCTGCTTAAGATTCTCTCCCTTTCCCTTTCCCTCTGTTACTGTACTTTACTATTACTATAAATTGCCAGGATCAAGAATAACTAATATTTTTTGAAAATCCAAAAGTATTTTTATTTTTTATAAAGATTTTATTGTTATTTATTTGGGAGAGAGAGAGAGAGAGCAAGAGAGAAAGAGCATGAGCAGGGTAAAGGGGCAGACATAGAGGGACAAACAAACTCCCCGCTGAGCAGGGAACCTGACTCAGGGCTCAATTCCAGGACTCTGGGATTAAAAAAAATAAATAAATAAAGCACAATACTAAAATATTGCTAAAGAAATACACAGTAGTAGCAAGAAAAAACTTCTTATATATTGGTAAGATTGGTGTGATCTTAATTATACTTAATTAATATAATTAAGGTAACTTAATTTTTAGTTATGTTTGTTGATTATATTAACCAAGATTAGTCCATTTAGGCTTGCTTTCTTTGCAAATACATGTAATTGGTGTGATTAATGTAGCTTAATTTTTGATATCTTATGTTTGTTGATTATATTAACCTAGATTACTCTATCTGGTCTTTCTTTTGCATATAACCTATAAGATACTTACTTTTTTTTTCTTTTCCCTTTCACACTATTATGGTTTAATAAGATTTTTTTTTCCTTTGAAAATACTGGTTTTTCAGTGTTCCCTTCAAAAAAACCTAAGCAAAGCTCTTGCAACCTTGAAACATTTTAATGGAAATAAAACTATAAAGGTTTAACCTTATCAATCTTGTGTACCAAGTAGATTATATTTGAAAAGAAACTCACCAGTAAAAGAGGGGATTCTACCAATGAACATTTTCTGGGCGTGAGAACAATGAATAATTTTGATAGGTGGAAGAATTGCTATAGTTTTGAGAAATGTTTTCTGCATTTCCCAAGGTGAATGCAAGCTTTAGCTGGAGAGCTTGGAGTGGGTCCCTGCATCATCCCAAGCTGTAGACTCTTCTAGAATAGTCTTGGGAGGGTTTCTATTATACATAATTTTGGCATTAAAAAAAATTTATACTTAGCATGTAAACTACATTAGCAAAAAATGAAACAAAAGTAAAAGTTCACCTACATACCTGTCATCTGAGCAATTCACTGTGTGATTCATATTTGTGTATATAATAAAGGGAGACTCATTGATGTTTACTGAGAGCCTTGATTTATGTGCCATGCATTTTAACAGCCTTGTGACAAGTTGGTATTATCTGTATTTTTGGAAAATGACAAGATTGAGATTTGAAAAAGGTTAAGTAACAAGCCCTTGGTCACATGACATCAAGTTGACATATGAATGTGGCTCCATTTTATAAAGTATTTATTTCGTTTTATGTTTGCAGGTTACATTTATTTGGTTGTATTTTTAGCTACAAAGACTGAAGTGTGTGTTACTACTCTTTGGAGGGACAGGGCATGTTTTAAAGAATATCGGAGCCAATCTTTACACTGATAAATGGAAAGCACTGTATCTGCCTTGTGTTTTTATAGTAGTTATGCTACAGAGGAAATCTCTTCTTTCTTTCCCAAGTTCATTAAGCTGAGCCAGGAAGCTGATAAAAAGGTATTTAAAATTTAAACACGTTTCTTAACTATTTTTATAAATATATTTCATGCCTTTAAATACTATTTAGTGATGTTAGTAAATTCTCTTTTTACCAAAATAATATTTTTATACATTCGGTGGTTGACCACTAAGCTACAGGCATAAATAGCATTTACCTCTTCATATAATGTATTTATGTGGAAAACCATTTAAAACTGAGTCTTCAGGAGCTTGGCCTTTTAAAGAATGTGGAGGAAACAGCATTAAATGTCATAAAAATATGTATATTACTTATCTAAACCTGGTTTCTGGGAAGTCCTTGGAATTCATTTTCCTCTAGAAACAATAGCTAAAATTTAAATCATGGTCAGGTTTTTAGATAAGCTCAAAATAAATGAATATATATATCTCCTCTGTTTTTAAAGCAGCAAAGTTCCTCCCTTTTTACCCAAACAAAATCTTATATAGGACCTTAATTGAATTTCTTGGGAATCTGCTAACCCCCAGTTGTGTTAGCTTAAATAAACAAGGAATTTATTATGAGGATCTGAGTTATTTCATGAACCACCATGGGGAGGAATGCATGGAAGATCCAGAATGTCCTCTGTTAATATCTCTTGCCTCTTTTTCTCTGTATACCTCCTTCTTTTCCCTGCATAATTACTTTCTTGGTTTCCTAATCCACATGGCAGAAAACAGAGCTGAGACCAAGGTGAGACAGGTGAGGTGCAGAATTTAAGAGAGTACTGGAAAACTCAGTGATCAAGGTAAATAATACACGTATTTCTAAGTCTGTGCAGTTCTACCAATATCTGATTTAATTGCTTCACTTGATAAATCATCTGTTCAGCTTCAGCTTTTGCTAAGCAGATAAAAATGCTAAATTCTACAAAATAAGCATCTTACTTTCACTTATTTAAATGAGATTTATACATATTAAAAGATGATTTAATTGTGGTTTTAATAAGACATTGATATTTTTCAACTTTTAATCAAGTACGATCTACTATACATAGATTGTGCAATATCTCCCTAAAGTTCATATATTAACTTGCATTTTTTAAAAGTTTTTGTTTAAATTCTGGTTAACATATACAGTGTAATATTAGTTTCAGGTGTACAATTTAGTGATTCAGCGATTCCATACAACACCCTGTGCTCATCACAAGTGCCCTCCTTAATCCCCTTCACCTATTTCACCCATCCCCCCCCTCTGGTGACCATCAGTTTATTCTCAACAGAGGCTGTTGCTTGGTTTATGCCTCTGTCTCTCTTTTTTCCCTTATGTTAATTTGTTCTGTTTCTTAAATAACACATAGGTGTGAAGGCATATGGCATTTGTCTTTCCAATTCTAAATCCCAGAGAGGGGCTCTGATTAGCTCAGCTTGCGTTAGGCCCAATCTCTTAGACCAATCAGCAAAGTCTTGGTGGTGGGAGGTGCTTGATTGTGAATAGAACCTTGTAAGAGGCTAGGCAGCCACAATACCAGGTGTCCGCTCTACAAAAATACCAAGTTCATGCATGTGAGGGGACCGACTGGGGTCTGGTGAGATAAGGAACTTGACACTTGGTCTCTCTTTCTCCCTTCCTTAAACTTTCTCCTTAGACACCACCATTGAACTTATTACCCATCACTGAAGGGGAGAGTTGAGTCCACTTGAACAGGGAATTCAGTGTCAGCCAACTAATGGGTTAGTGCCAGCCATGTATAAGGCCCAGGAGACAAGTACTTGGCATATTTGTTCAGGATAATATCTGATGAGGGCAAGTAGGTGCTATCCCTCGGACAGGAAACCAGAGGGGTTTTGATGTTGGGGAGAGGTTGATTTTGTGAACTGGTGATTATTCTTATACAGTGGGCCAAAGAGTAGGAGGTTCCCTCTTGTTCCTTTGGGAACTCTGGCACCTTTCCAATAACCTTCAAACCACAGCCAGAACCATCTTTTTAAAATGCAATCTCATCATGCCAGTGTTTTGCTTTAAAACCTTCTGTGGACTTCCACTGACTTTAGGATAGAGACCAATATTCCTTTTTTTTTTTTTTTTTTAAGTAATTTCTCTGCCCAATGTGTGGTTCAAACTCATGACCTTGAGATAAAGAGTCACAAGCTCCACCGACCGAGCCAGGTGCCCTGAGACCAATATTCTTAATACTGCTTGTGTGGTCTGCCCTCTGGCCTCTAATAGGTCCCTGCTTCTTTCTGCGCAGGATGTTGACTCAGCCCAGGGTACCTCCCAACCGCTACCACTCCCTCAGGCAATAATGATCTTTTAGAGATCAGCGCAGATGTTCCATTCTCAGGGAAATCCTATTCCCTGATTACACAGGATGAGCCAAGTCCTCTGGTGTATTAAAACAACAATCAATCATAAATAACAATAATAACAGCTAACATCATGGGACAGGTAGGTTCTGAGAATTTCAGTTTGTTTAATCCACACAACAATAGTATGAGGGAGGTGTTACTACTTTTAGGGTGAGGAACCCAAGCTTAGAGTCCATTGCATTTATCACAATTATGATGAAAGAATGAATTATATGGACCGTGGCAGTGGCCAGGATGGGGCTAAGGGAAGGCAGCCTTTAGTTTAGAAGGAAAGGGCTAGGAGTTGCTCTTGAGGCTGTGTTTGTAAAGCAGAGCACGCAGTGGTCTGGACAGTGTGCTTACTTGGGATGGCTTTGAGAAGAGATCAGTGCTGACTGCTCAAGCCACTGCATGTGTCCACCATGGCCCACTCTCCACCCTATGAAAGGAGGAACTCACGTATTAGCTGCTGTACCCTAGGAACTCAGCTCTTGGCCTTCCATAAAAAAGTAGTTTCTCAATAAATATTTGTTTTATGAATCATTAAAAAAAAAAATCTCTGAAACTTTGGAGGTATTTTTGAGCAAGCTACATCTGAATGCTATCCTAAAGGTATAGCACTGATGATGGGGTTGTTCCCCAGGGGTTTAATCCAATCTTGGGCTAACTGGTGGATGCCCAGGACTTGAGGTAGACATATGTGTGGACTCTGTTTAGGGAGCAGATGAGCCAAGGGCGCAGCAGTCCGACCTCAGGAGTGCTGTCCCCTAAAGTGAGGCAAGGCTGGGAGGAGCATTCTTCCCCATGTGGAAGTAGATTAGAGTCTCATGCTCTTTACACAGGTGATCACAAAGGCTCATTTGTGGAGGGGGGTGTATTACCTTTAGAGTTTTGGAATCATGCATGTGGGAGGCTGAGATGAGTACATTCTAGAACTCATAGAATAGTCTGGTCCCATGATGCCACTGGGTTCAGAAAGGGACCTTGAATGTAATTACTCTTAATTCACAGAAAAAGAACCACCTCGTATGCTTCCAATCCCATATAGCACTACCCTTTGGGCTTGTGTGATTAAATCTTTAATGGGCTATGAGCAGCCCTGAGAGCTAGATGCCTGAGGACCAACTCTAGCCTTTCTTCTTACCATTCTGCTCCTGGGGTCCTGCCAATCCATTTCCGGTCTTGCCCTGAGTCCATTTCTGGATTCTGAGGAAGGGAAAGGCAGGAGACTGGGCTGGAACTCTTTGGGTTTATGGGAAGAGGTAAGTGCCCTGAGTTAGGAAGAAATCCACGCCCACCCCCCAGCCCCACAGCAAAATGCAAGGAAGCAGGAAAAGGGAGATAGGTCTGGCTGAGAGAAGCAGACATGTAAGGGAAACTTAACATATAAAGTATAGTTAATAAACTTAAAATATAAAAACAAATGTTACTTCTACCAAACCAAGATTATAATCCAAGGACACAATTTATATGAAAGTATATATGGTAAATGGTAAATAACATAATAAAAATAGCAAATAATAAATAACAATAACATTTTTTCAGAGGTGATTCATCCTTTAATTCATTTTAATTCACCTTTAAAATGGTGTCCCTTTCACTAAACTTTGTAGAATATAAAATATTCTAATTAGATAATTTATTTTATTTTTTAATATTTATTTTTTAAGTAGGCTTCATACCCAGTATGGAGCCCAGTGTGGGTTTTGAACTCACGACCCTGAGATCAAGACCTGAGCTGAGAACAAGAGTCTGATGCTTAACTGACCAAGCCACCTAGATGCCCCTAATTAGATAATTTCTGAGGAGAGCTAATTTAATGAGTTGGTCTCCAAATAGCAAGGGAATTTAATTTATCTTATGATTTCTAATTATGTTTGGAATGCCTGAAAAATATTAAGTTAAATGTGTCCTTTAAGTTTGGATTACTTTAACTTTTAGGATTATTGTTCTCCATTTGTCCAGTTATTGGGAACATTTATAAGACTTTCAGAAAGATAAGGGTTTTTTGTTTGTTGTTGTTGTTGTTGTTGTTGTTGTTTTTGCCACCTCTCTGTAATAATAAATATTCTTTTGCCATTTTAAAGATCAAGTATCCATCTCTGTTAGTGTTTGTGTTAGCCTGTAAGAGCCTGGAGTTTATAACCTAGATTCTGGAAAGAAACTGTAGCAGTGATAGGTTGCTAAGAAAGTCTCTCTGCTAATTAAAAAAACATGCCTTGAATTATCCTGAGTCTCTCTACTTCTCAGTCTTACTGGATCAATTAGAAATGATGCTCATTTTTAGGTTTGTCAAAACTTAAATTAGAAATAAATGTAAGTCTAGACATCCTATTTTCTATAATTAAAGAAAACCAGAAATAAAAAATATAATTGTATGAAAATGTTCAAAACAACCAAATGTTCAGGAACAATTGTAATCTAATTAAATTGTAATCTATCCACATGAATTACTATATAGGCATTCCAACTGCAGGTTTGTACACAATATAACAAATACTATATTTTAGTTAGGTTGGAAATCATAGCTCTCTCTTTTATATGAATCAGCAGAAATAGGTGCAGTTTAATATATTACTTTCTTAAGTGTTTTCACCCTTTTATACTTTTCAAAATAAAATTGAGACAGAAGGGGCTTGTTTAAGATTATCCAGATTAGAATTAATTTTGCTGCTTGAGTGTATTAGAAAACAGAAACTAGACCCACTAACAAGAATTGTAAACCACAGTCGGTGGACCACGTCCCAGCCTATTCAAATAATTTACTTTTCTGTTTAGACTTAACATCAGTGACTAAAAACAAAGGCTGGGAGGGGGTGGTGAGGTGTGGGGGGAATAGGATTAAGAGAGTATATAGCCAAGGAGATATTTGATCAAGCCTGAGAACTTCATTCTATTGTATATTTTCAGTTATGCTAATCCTGAAGCTCCTATAAGAATCTGTTTTTCCATTTCCCACTAATTTTTATCTTCCCTCTATATTATTTTTTTCATCGAGTTTTCAGAAATCTGCACTTTGAATAGAAAATTGTCTTTCTGGGGGCATCTGGGTGGCATAGTCAGTTAAGCATTTGCCTCTTGGTTTTGGCATCTCAGGGTCATGAGATCAGGCCCCATGTTGGGCTCTGCGTTCAGATTCGAGTCTGCTTAAAACTCTCTCCCTTGCCTTCTGCCCTTCACCCCCCCCCCAAATAAATAAATCTTAAAAAAAAAAAAGATACTCAAAGTACTTTAAAACAAGAAAATTATATTTCTGTAAATACTTAGCCAAGACACATGTGATTTTAACCTAATTTCACTAATATTTACTTTTGGATGAAAGGTAAAATTGCTGTAAAGGATAAGACAACTAGAATTTGTGGTTGAAAACTTTGTATCTCTATTTTATCAAATCTCATTTTTTTCCCTTTGGCCATCGGATATTTTAATTTTTGCTGTAACCCTTAATTTAGGTATTGTTGGTTCTCAGACACATTTTACTAGTTAGTCTCTGAAATTCCAGTGAGGTGAAAAAAACTCAAAAACATCCCGAACCATCACTTATTAAAGAGCATTCAGTTGAAATGTTGAATCTTGACTATAAAACTCCCCCGGGTGCCTTCTTGGGGTTCTAAAGCATTTGCATCATGAAAGCCCAGAGTGGTGTTTTTTTTTTTTTTGTTTGTTTGTTTGTTTTGTCTTTAGCTCACTGTGCTTTTCTTTCTTGTCTTTTTATTCAGCTGGAATGCTTGCTAACTGCTAAGGCTGAGATCCTGAGGAACCCAGCTGGAGAATGCCGTCTGAACGCTGCCTGAGGTTGGCCCTGTGGGATGCTTCCTTGTTTGGTGTTGTGAGCCCTGAAATAGTCACACTGTGCACCCCAGGGCTGAGTGCAGAGCAAGGCTCAACACAAATTTGAAGGAATTAAGCAAACCAGTTTAGTATCGTAGCACATGGCTTAACCACTGTGATCTACTTATTGGTCTTACCTAGGTACATTTCATGGTTCTTTGAATGATACGACTTATTGTCCTTTGCTTATTTGGGATATCTCAAAAAAAGCATACTTCCATAAAGGTATATGATCACTATACTTTTGTATGACTATCATCCCCTTTAAAGCAGTCACTTTGGGGAGTGTGATATGTATTCTGAAAACACTCATAGCATTTTCTTTTAATAATTCCTTTAACAGATATTTATTGAGCCAAGCACTGTACTTGATGGAGAAGATTCATCAGTGAATGAAACAGATAAGCTTCCTGCCCTCATGAAATGTATATTCTTTGGGGGAAACAGATAGTAAGCAAATCACACCTAGTAACAATACACATATAATTGGGAAAAGTGCTTTTGAAGGAAAAGTACAGGGCTGATAGAAGGAGGAAGTGTCATTCTGAAGAAGGCTCTATAATCTGGGATCTGAGGGATGGGATGACTTGGGGAAGGGCTCTGGAACAGGAAGGAACTTGGCACATTCCCAAAACTGAGGGTGCAGTCAATAAGAAAGCAGAGGGCATTTTTTTTTTTTTTAATATTCTCGGTGGAGGCGTGTCTACATCATCCTCTGAGGAAACAGTCAATAGGATCTTCAGAGCCAATAATAAGAGAAGTGTGAGACATAGGAAATACTTCTCTTTTTACTAATTAAGAACTTGATATGTCTATGAAATGAGGAGACCAGCTTTCTTCCACAACCCTGAAGCTGTTAGAGTTGACCAGTTGCAAAAATATGTTTAGGAATGGAGGGACGCCTTGTGACAGCGGGTATAGCTCGGAGCCTGTTGCTCCAGATTGGTGATTCTCAGGGGGGTGATGATTATGCTTCAGTGTACATTGCGCAGTATCTGCCAACATTTTTGGTGGTCCCTGGGGTTGGGCGTGCTATTGACATCTACTAGGGATCCTGTTAAACATCTTATAATATGCAGAACAACTCCCATAGCAAAGAACAATCTGGCTCCAAATGTCAATGTGACAGGATGGGAAATCCTGCTCTAGATCAGGCATCCAGCCAAAATAGCACGTAGAGACCGTAGCACATAGAGACCATGGTATCTGCCACCACCTCAGCCAAGTGGTTCATTTCTGGCTCTCAGGACCTATGTGCATTTGTCTCAAAGTTATTTTTTATTTTAAGTCTTCTATCTCTGCTTTTATTGATCAATTCTGATCCCACTGCCATCTGTCCTCCACTACGCCATTATCTCCAGAATGGTCTTTCCTTCTCTGCTGTGATGCAGACTTCTCCCTTCCCCACTTTTCAAACTACTTTTGTGCCCTGAGGAACTGTCGCACCACAATTGTGTGTGCTGCTGTAACCCCTCCATCACCCTGAAAAGCTCTTCGCACCTTGCTGACTTCACTGAGACCTGTCCTCTCCTGAGGTTCCACTTCTCTTGTCATCCTGCCAAGGGTGACATTATTATCTCCTCCCATCTTGTGTATTTGGGGTCTGGGTAGAGAGATTGTTGTCTCCCGGGACAGTTTTGCTTCTCCATCCTTACTCCTTGAGCTGGTTGTCTGAGAAGGCAACAGTAACGAAACACAACAAAGATATGCTCATCCTGGTGCTCTTGGACTCCTTCCCTCTCTCTCCTCTCCACAGTTGTCAGGGTCATTTCCCCTCATTTGCTGAGCACCTGGAACCCAGCTTACAGTGTTTTTTCCTCATCACAAACCCCTTACAATTTCCCAGTGTACTCAGTGCTTGCATGGAGAATCTGTCCAACTTGTTGACCTGGGATCTTCAACCTGCTTATCTCCAAAAACTGTCTCCTAATGTTGAGCCATCCACTCCCACAGTCGCCCCTTGGACCTTGAATCCCCAGTATTTGCTCTATTTCTGATCACCTCATCAGCCACTTTATTCTCACCAGGACCTCCTCTCTGTCTAGCCTGCTGGTTTACCTTCCCCCACTGTGGCTGTACTTTGACCTCTTTGCAATGTCTCATCTACTGGCCTTGCTACTTTCTACCAACCCATCATCCCCCCTCTTTTCCTCATTTCCCTTCTTATTCAGTTGAGAGTCTATGACTCTTTTGAATCCTTAATTTCTCTTGCTTCCTGCATTTTTGATCCATTTGACTGACAATATCCCAACCCAGATGAACCCAGGTATCCTTGTTTCCATGGCTACATTGTCCAGTGGAGAGTAGTTCCACTAAATCTTCATATTCAACAAACCAAAAAAAAAAAAAAATGCTGAATTTTAATATGTTTCTTTTTTTTTTTTTAAGATTTTATTTATTATTTATTTGATAGAGATCACAAGTAGGCAGAGAGGCAGGCAGAGAGAGAGGAAGGGAAGCAGGCTCCCTGCTGAGCAGAGAGCCCAATGCAGGGCTTGATCCCAGGACCCTGGAATCATGACCTGAGCCAAAGGCAGAGACTTTAACCCACTGAGCCCTCCAGGTGCCTCAGGAGTTTTAATATGTTTCTGGTCCACCTGTTCCCTCCCTCCTGCTACTCAAAGGGCAGTCCCTTCCCACTGAGCCCAGCCATCCTTCTGTATTTTGAATACTATCACTTTCCTCTGGAACATTTAACTGTTGATTGTCTCTGAACTGTGTTCTGGAGACACAGGTGTGCTTTTCCTACCCTCTCTATGTGGATGAGTCCCAGATTTACTCCTCTAGCCGAATCTTTTTCTGAGCTCCAGAGCCTAGACCTGCCCCCACCACTCCTCTCCCCCATCCCACCCCCCAGTCCTCAGGGTTTGAACAATTAACATTCTGTGTGAGGGCCATGCTCCCTCCTACCTCAGGATCATACATGGCACTTGCTCTTCTTCCCCATTGGAAAACTCTTCTCTCCCCTTTTTGCCACAGTAACTCACTCTCATCCTTCATACCCTCTCCCCTACCAGCTCCAGCATTACTTCCTCTGGGAGGCCAGATTATTAGTGTAACTGCGTCGCTAAACTGAATGTTTTGCAAGGGTTGCTACCAAGTTTGGTTTGTTCACTGTTTTATCTCCAGTACCTAGTACAGTACCTGGCATAGGTTAAATAAATGTTTGTTGAGTGAATGAATAAAGGGAGGAATGAAACAAAACCATTCATTTATCATTAAGTTCCTTTCTGTATAATCTCTAATACTTCTTAAACATTCTCTAAGCATATTGTGTCCTTTTGCTTATTATTTTGACCATTGCTATTAGTTGTTTAGCATTCATTTGAAGGTATTTACAAATTTTAAAATGTTCTATAAAAAAGAAAATTGAGTTCCATTATGGGGTTAACAGCCTATCCTCTTAAGTAATAGGGCTGTTTTAATATTAATGTTATAATTTGCATAGAAATATTTTGACTGTGGAATTGAAGTGATTAGGGTATTCACCTGATAATTCATCAATAGATTGAATTGAGATCATCATGAATAATTTTAGTACTATCGGTTTTTTGTTCGGGCTTTTCTTTCTGATATAGTGTATTTGGGAAATGAATCCTTTATGCTACTTGACTGCATTTGATTTATAAGTATGTAATACCTTATTGGTGGTCTTACTTGAAAACTAGCCTGCTGGTTTGCATATTATTTGCATATTATTTGTATACCTAAATAGTAGGTATACATTGACACAGGAATTGACTTGAATTTTATTTTATTTTTTCTTATTTTTCATTTTATTCTCTTTTTAAAATATGTTATGTTAGTCACCATACAGTACATCATTAGTTTTTGATGTAGGGTTCCATGTTTCACTGTTTGTGTATAACACTCAGAGCTTTGTGCAATACGTGCCCTCCTTAATACCCATCACTGGGCTAACCCATCCCCCACTCCCCTCCCCTTTAAAACCCTCAGTTTGTTTCCCAGAGTCCATTGTCTTTTGTGGTTCGTCCCCCTATGATTTCCTCCCCTTCATTTTTCCCTTCCTTCTCCTAATGTCCTCCATGTTATTCCTTATGTTCCACAAATAAGTGAAACCATATGATAATTGACTTACTCTGCTTGACTTATTTCACTAAGCATAATCTCCTCCAGTTCTATCCATGTTGATGCAAAAGTTGGGTATTCATCCTTTCTGGACGGCTAAGTAATATTCCATTGTATACATGGACCACATCTTCTTTATCCATTCTTCTATTGAAGGGCATCTCAGCTCTTTCCACAGTTTGGCTATTGTGGACATTGCTGCTATGAACACTGGGGGGCATGTGGCCCTTCTTTTCACTACATTTATATCTTTGGGGTAAATGCCTAGTAGTGCAATTGCTGGGTCATACGGTAGCTCTATTTTTAACTTTTAACTTTCCACACTGTTTTCCAAAGTGGCTGTACTATCTTGCATTCCCACCAACATTGAAAGAGGGTTCCCCTATCTCCACAATCTTTCCAACATTTGTCCTTTCTTGTCTTGTCAGTTTTGGGCATTCTAACTGGTATAAGGTGGTATCTCAATGTGGGTTTGATTTGAATTTCCCTGATGGCTAATGATGATGGACATTTTTCCATGTGTCTGTGAGCTGTATGTATGTCTTCTTTTGAAAAGTGTCTGTTCATGTCTTCTGCCCATTTTTTGACTTGATTATCTGTTTTTTGGGTGTTGAGTTTGAGAAGTTCTTTATAGATCTTGGATATCAGCCCTTTATCTGTAGTGTTATTTGCAAATATCTTCTCCCATTCTGTAGGTGGCCTCTTTGTTTTGTTGACTGTTTCCTTTGCTGTGCAGACTGTTTTTATCTTGATGAAGTCCCAAAAGTTCATTTTTGCTTTTGTTTTCCTTGCCTTTGGAGACATGTCTTGAAAGAAGTTGCTGTGGCCAGTGTTGAGGAGATTATTGCCTATGTTCTCCTCTAGGATTTTGATGGATTCCTGTCTCACATTAAGGTCTTTCATCCATTTAGATTTTATCTTTTTTATGGTATAAGAGAATGATCAACTTAAAGATGGAAAAACATTCCGTGCTCATGGATTGGAAGAATAAACATTGTCAAAATGTCTGCGCTGCCCAGAGCAATCTATACTTTCAGTGCCATCCTGATCAAAATACCAATGACATTTTTCAGAGTGCTGGAACAAACAGTCCTAAAATTTGTATGGAAATGTTGAAAAGGGAAAACAAAGCTGGGGGCCTCACGTTGCCTGATTTCAAGCTCTATTATAAAGCTGTGATCACTAAGACAGCATGGTATTGACATAAAAGCAGACACATAGACCAGTGGAACAGAGTAGAGAGCCCAGATATGGACCCTCAACTCTATGGTCAACTAATCTTTGACAAAACAGGAAAGAGTGTCCAATGGAAAAAAGAAAGTCTCTTCAATAAATGGTGTTGGGAAAATTGAACAGTTATATACAGATGAATGAAACTTGACTATTCTCTTGTTCTCTCTCTCTCTTTTTTAATGATTTTATTTATTTACTTGACAGAGACAGCGAGAGGGAGAACACAAGCAGGGGTAGTAGGGAGGGAGAGGTAGGCTTCCCATTGAGCGGGGAGCCGGATGTGGGGCTGGATCCCAGAACCCTGGGATCATGACATGAGCTGAAGGCAGACGCTTAACGACTGAGCCACCCAGGTATCCCTGACTTGAAATTTAAAATCTGAAATGCAGATGTTTAAAAACCAGATAGCTGTTTTGGAATTTCCATCTTGAAAACTGACTAAATTCAGTCAAAATTTACTTTATGTAAATGAGACCCTGTGAGATTTCTGTGATCAAAACGTTAACTGTATAGCCTAGAAGTAGTGATTTGCACTCTGGCAGAGCTTCCCTCAGAGTTGGGTGTACCACGTTATGAACATCGTGCTCTGCATTTGATTTCTTGGTTTTTGCCGTCAATTCCAGAATGAAAGTTAAAGACTTGAAGTCATGAATAGTCCTGTTCCCTGAGAACTCATTTATTTATCTCCCTGTTACTGAACGCTGACATATGGCCAATCAAATGCTCTCTGGCGTCCGGAAAAGAAAATCTGCTGCTCAGAGAGTCTGGGGCTTCCCCTGTTGTACCCACAGAGACTGTGTCCTGTGAGACACAGGAACAGCCATGCTCCTCGGCAGCCTGATGGGATACCCCAACCCCTTATTAGAGTTCAGGTGGAAAGGAATGAGGGACAGGTCCCCCTGGGAACTTGTATACTGTCTGATACGACCATAATGTGAACCATATATCTATATAATGAAAAATTCTCAAGTAGTTACATTTAAAAACAGTATAAGGAAACAGGTGAAATAAATTTAACTATATAGTTTATTTAACCCAGTATACCCAAATATTTTTATATTACCATGGAATCAATATATTGTGCATATATTTTGCAATATATTTTGCATTCTTTTTTCATACTACATCTGACATGGAGTGCATGAGGGCATGCATTGTATGCTTACAACACATCTCAGTTTGCACTACCCACATTTCAAGTGGCCAATAACCCGCTGTAACTAGCGGCTATTGTATTGCACAGTGTAGTTCTAGGGGATTCCTGAGAGGAAAGACTATTAGGGTTGTCCTGGGGAAGCCAGGTCACCTTCTGCACTTACCGGTGAGTTTTAAGGTGGCAACATTGTTTCCCCGGATGATCTTTCCCAATTTTAGGACGACATTCAAATCCGTATACCCTGGGGTAATGTGCTTCATGTTTCATGTTTGTTGTTTGTTTTGTTTTGTTTTCAGTAGCTTAGGAAGTTTTAGGGATATATTTTTCCTTTTTTCTTCATTGCTTTCCAAATAGTGGAGGGACATTGTTGGAAAGTTGAGTGTGCTGATTTGTTATAAAGTATAGATGTCAACAGGGCCATTTGCAAGCAGGTATCTGCCCCTAATCTTAATTTAGACACAGTCCTTTATAGTCTCTGATTCACCTCCTCCCTCATTTACAGTCATTGCCCTCATGAGATGGGCCTGCCACTTTCCAGCTGTGTGCCGTGGTCACACATGCTTTAACATTTAGAGGGTTGAAGTCTTTTGCAGATTTATATCTGAGAGTTGAATGGGAAGTTACTTCCAGAATACAATAAAGACTTGTTGATTAATCGACCTTTATTTCTTGCCAAATGTTGGAGTATTTGTTTCTGCTTTTAAAGATTCCTAACATATTGGTTCCAAAATATTTGGGATCTTGTGCCAAGTGTTGCCTTAAATATTTAGCATGTTGTTTTCTTGAAGCTTGACTATTTCAAGCCCAGCAGAATGATCCTGTGAAATCGTGCGGCATCACCATTGTTTCAGAGCTGAGCCCTTTATTCCTTGCCAAATTTCAGTTTACACCTGCTCTTTCCCTGGTGAGATTTATTCCTTGTCAATAGATAACTGAAATGCAGATACTGATTCAATCTTGATAATAAGGACACGAATTGTGGCACTATATTTGGAAAATGAGTAAGGAAACAATTTAAGGCAATTATTTTAACAGATTCTATTGTTCCACTAAAAATGAAATTTTAAAATACATTTATTTCACTTTTAAGGTGATATTAAAAGAGAGAAAAGTAATGAGTGTTTCAAATAAGTTTGCAATAAGTATTTCAAAGAAATGAGTAATAATTAGAATCTGGTTGTCTGTATTCAAACTTATCTTAGTTCCAGTGCAAAGATACATATTTTTGAAGCCTGATTTCAGATCTTACTTATCACTATCTCATGTTATTATCTTCATGTATATTCTTTTTAAAATGCAGCTTTGATTTTGGGATAACTGTGCATACTATAAATACGAAGTTAATATGGACTTTGTGATTTCCTCCCCGCCCCCGGCAGTCAGAGATTTTTGAGATCTTCTTCACAGTTTATCACTGTGTTTTTTTTTTTCCCTTTCTTTCTTTCTTTTTTTTTTTTTTTTTTTTAAACAGGAAGGGGAATTACATTATTGTCTTCTTGGCGACAGGTTCTCAAAATGCCTGATCTTGGACCTTTGGTTTTCTTATCTGTAGAACAGAGATAAGAATAGTGCCTGCCTCACAGGGTTGTTAGGATGATTAAGTGAATTAATAATTATAAATCACTAAGAATACTTCATGGAACATGGAAAGTTGTTTGTGAAATATATAAAAATGTCATCCTTTTAAGAAAGATCTTTCAAAAACTATCCTAAAGCTTTCCTTTAGCTTTAGATATGATATTTCCTTTTCCTTTAGATATGAAATTTCTGTTACTTTTCTATTTCTTTAATTGAGGGAGGCTAATTAAGCTGCATTCCAGGCTTTGCATAGAAATTTGTATTAAAAAGTTACTTATGCTTCTGAATGTGCTTTTCAGTTACTGATTTTAAAATGTCTGTCGGTAGCTGGAGCCGCTAGATGAATATTCGATGACAGTAACCATTTCAAAACTCATTGCTGCATTTCAACTGAAAATAATCCTCCCACCTTCCCACGAGAACTTCCTATATCATCACCTCCTGTCAAGTTTTTTTTTTTTTTTTTTACTTTCAGTAATTCTGACATTTCTGAGGCTCCCAGTCAGAGATGTCCAGTAAAGCTTACGGGCCTGTACTCTGGGTTTCATGGGAAGTGTTTGGTTCACTGTAAGGTGGTGGTCTGGGTTAAAGGGCAGTTCACCAGCCAAATGGCACCAGTGGCTGGGCAGAGCTTTGTTCAATAAACTAACCAAGCACACTAGGCCAGTGGGGACTCCCTGGCTCCCGTGAGCGGCTCTTTCACACTGAGAGGGAAGAACTGGGTGCTGGAGTTGTCAGGATAGGAGACATGATGCTCAGTCATCCCTGTGGTACTTCCCTCAGCTCTGAGAAGAGTCCAGAGGTCAGAAACAGGGCTTGATGGCCCTTGTTCTCATTCTGGGAGTAACTTGTGACCGGTGCTGCTCACCCCTCCTGGTCTGATGCCAGTTCTGAGATTTTAGAGCTATGGAGACTATACATAGATGTAGGCTAGAGTTGTTCATCGCTATCTACACATTCAGTGTGTGCTATGTGTTATGGCATCACTTCCACATTATTCTGGCAAGATCCGGAGTTTCACTTAGGAGTTCTAAAAGGACATAGGATGACTATTTTAAAATGGGCTCAGGAGTGAAGGGCTAAATTTCCACAATGAGTAAATTTAGCAATTTCAAAAAACAGAACAGAAGACAAAATTGTATAGTCTTCCCTAAATATAGTACAATGACCACATGCAGAGATTGAAGGCTATAATATAGATATATTTTACTTTCAGCCTTAGATTTTTTTTTTTTCATTTACCATGACATTTCTCTTGATGTTCTCCTGTGGTACCTAATTTCCCAAGTTTAGTAATCATCTGTCGTGGTTTAAATAATTGCCTTTTACACAGAATGGTCAGTGGCAGCCCTTTCTTCCATAACCAACATTTACTCAGTATTGTTTTGTGTATTTCTGTTAATACATTATATATTAATGTAGTATTGTCATCTGTGGGCAGACAACTTCCTTTATGTCTAGTGAGTCTTATAGGTCATGTGGATTCTATGCTAGATCAGTGCATGGTGGTGATGATGTTCTGAGCTAGCACGAACCTCACACAGGTGGTACAAAGCTAGGGAAGGAATTAGAGAGTTGATGGGGGGAGTCATAGAAAAGAGAGAGTCACATAGGTACGCATGTCCAGATACACATCCAGAGAAAGCTCTGCCCTCAGAGATATATATGTTTTGACGGGACAGAGGCCCAGAAGCACAGGCCCACAGACACGGGCCAATACACAGACACAGATGGACACACACCAAAACACAGATTCAGAAAGACAGGCACTAGTAGGAAAGAGAAAGGCACCTGAGGAGGTGAGGAAAAGAGAGAATTAGAGAAAAGGAAGGCCAGAGAAGAGTAGAGAGAAGGAAGTGGGACAAAAAGGTCCCTTTCCTGTGGTGAGCTGGGATCCGCACCCCCCACACTGGCGCTGGAGGTGTGAGGTCGCAGGGGGGCGGCAGGGGCTGGCGAGAGGAAGCATGTTGATGTGATTGCTCTCTTCCGTAGTATTCAAGAAATGCTGACGGGCCAGAGGCTCTGCCACTCGGAATCTCACAATGATAGCGTCCTGGCCGCGCTGAATCAGCAGAGAAGTGACGGCATCCTCTGCGACATCACCCTAATTGCCGAGGAACAGAAATTCCATGCTCACAAGGCAGTCCTAGCAGCATGCAGCGACTATTTCCGGGTAAGCAGGGGTAGTTTGTTTCTGTTATGATGCCGACACAAGAAGGATGACAAAGTTTCCCGAAGTGGCATGCAACCACCAGTCAGTTTGATAGCCGTCCCCACACCTGTGAATGTTGGGGACCCTTCTGGGGCAGAATGAGATTGGGGTTCTGGTGCGATCCTCCCGGAGGCTGGCCCCCTGGATGTCTCCTCCAGTGGAGAGCAGACCTCGCATCTGAGCCGAGGGCTGTTAGATATCGTCCCACAGTAAGGCAGTGTGGCATAGTAGTGCCCCATGATGGGGGTGTGAACTGGGGGAGGGGATGTTTCTGGATTTAGGACCAGAAGGACCATCTGTAAAACAGTTTGTTAAAATTTAAAATGCCCATAAATACATGTGGTGTTTGACTTTTTATTTTCTGTGCATGTTCTTGTCTTAGTGCTTTCCAACAATTTGCTCCAGAGAGAGAGACACAATTGGCCTAATGGCCTTTTATGGTTGATAAGTGTGTTGCTGAAGGCATGTGGTCTTGTTCAGTAGAACTTCAGAGCTTGATTTTCAGTGGCTAATGAGATAATGGTGATATGTTTGTTGCTTTATTTTATTTTATTTCATTTTAATTCCAGTACAGTTAGCATACAGTGTAATATTATTTTCAGGCATACAGTCTAGGAATTCAACATTTTCATACAATACCTGGTACCTATCACAAGTGCCCTCCTTAATCCCTATCACCCGTTTCACCCATCTCTCACCCGCCTCCCCTCTGGTGACCAGTAGGTTTGTTCTTAATAGTTAAGAGTTTGTTTCTTGTTTTGTCTCTTTTTCTCCCCCTCCCCTTGATCACTTGCTTATTTCTTATGTTCCCCATATGAGTGAAATCATATGGTATTTGTCTTTCTTCGACTGACTTATTTCACTTAGCATTGTAGTCTCTAGCTCCATTCGTGTCTTTACATGTTTATGGCTGTTTCAAAGACCAAAATAGACAGGATGGTTATAACTAGCTAAATGTCATTTATTTAGTACTTACTGTGATTTAAGTGGTAGAAAAAGAACTTTTTATACAAAGCTCATATAAATGAGAATAAAAATTGTGATTTTTAAAAAAAATTTCTCTTACCAAGGTCTTAAAATGCTCCAGAAAACCAACTTAGGCCCATGAGTAATTTGTTAGTTTGATTTGTATAGTTCCAATAATAATCTTGGTTTTGATGTCTAAGAGATACTATCAACTACACTCAGTTGCCAACCATCAGTTAAACAATTTTCAAAGATGCCAAATCATAAAAGAAAGTCTTTTTTTTTTTTTTTTTTTAAGATTTTATTTATTTATTTGACAGAGAGAGATCACAAGTAGATGGAGAGGCAGGCAGAGAGAGAGAGAGAGGGAAACAGGCTCCCTGCTGAGCAGAGAGCCTGATGTGGGACTCGATCCCAGGACCCTGAGATCATGACCTGAGTCGAAGGCAGCGGCTTAACCCACTGAGCCACCCAGGCGCCCCAAAGAAAGTCTTTTTTTAAAGTGTTTTAAATATGATGAAACCTAATACTGTAGAGGATCAAGAGGGAAGTAGTTAAAATGTCTATAAATAAAGAGTAGGGATTTAATCTTCAACTGCAGAAATGAAGCAGAATATCTGAAAAGTGACCTTTAAGGTGCATTGATACAATGTTTCGTTTTCTACCTCACACTTTGTCAGGCATTCATCTTCCAGAAAGGTTATATATAATTCAGGGGACTTTCAAACAACGTACTCTGTGGTGTTCTATATAACACAGACACTTTATATAATAATATAATATACTAAGTTTTGTTTTCCTATAGACCACAATGTAGTCCTGCTGTTACTTAGCCTCTGCCGGTTA
This sequence comes from Lontra canadensis, assembly GCF_010015895.1. NCBI lineage: Eukaryota > Metazoa > Chordata > Mammalia > Carnivora > Mustelidae > Lontra > Lontra canadensis. The sequence continues at coordinate 14,589,182 of NW_022631008.1, forward strand.
GCTTTTTAATTTAACTTTGGGAAATGGTTTGATTTTGTGCCTGTGTGTATGTGAGAGAGAAAGCATGTGAGTGAGAGCCTGTCAATTGTTGGCCTTTAACAGTGTTTGATGCTACTCCCGGCTTTCGTCTCTTTCACCACGATGCCCCCATACTCTGAGAGAGTGCCTCCTTTATAACACCTGTGGCACAAAGCTCCTGAAGATAGCATTATTATTCCCATGATGCAGATAAGGAAACTGAAGTACAATATGTTTTTGTTTTTGTTTTTGAAGATTTTATGCATTTACTTGACCAAGGGCGAGAGAGAGAGAGAGAGAGAGAGAGCGCACAAGCCAGGAGAGCTGCAGGCAGAGGGAGAGAGAGAAGCAGACTCCCCACGGAGCAGGGAGCCCAGACTCAGGATCAGTCCCAGGAACCTGGGATCATGACGGCGAAAGGCAGATGCTTAAACGACTGAACCACCCAGACACCCCCTGAAGTTCAATATGTTTAAATGATCCACCCAAGATCATTAGGTGAAATGATTGTCAGATCTTAGGTGAAAGAATTGCTTTTCGCACACAGGAACATGTTTCCTGGAGCACCGAATTATGCTTTTGCCCTTTCACCATGTGCCCTGCTAGGTTCACACACAGTTCCTATAAGCTCACAGCCTGCCTGTGAGATGAAAATTAAGTGGCTTTTATAGTGAGTGTTCGGATGGAGAAACCAAAACAAAGCGGGAACAGTTGGTACCTCCAGCTCTTTTCTAGGCACAGTGTTGAGTGCTGGAGTTACAGTATTTAACCAGATGTATGCCGAGCCCTGTGGCATTTGTAATACAGATATTGTACCAGAAGTAGTTTTTGCCTTGTCCTCTGCCCCTTTTGTTAAATTTTGTCACATAACAAACCACTTCAAAACCTAGATGCTGAGTAGTTCTTCCATCAGTCAGCTCTACTCATCAATGCTGGATTCATTCTCACATCAGCAGTTAACTGGACTGTTGGCTGCAGGTTGGATGACCTGAATTGGCCTTGTTCACATGTCTGGTGATTGTGAGGCTCTTGGCTGAGGTGGTAGGGGACACTGAGCACATATTTCTCACAAATAAGCTAGGCTGTGCTTTTTCACTTGACAACTAAATTCTAAAAGCAGCCAGCAAGAGGGTAAGCCTCAATGTATAGGTAGTTTTCTTTCTCTCTCTCTTTTTTTAAAAAGATTTTATTTATTTATTAGACCAAGAGACCAGTGAGAGAGGGAACACAAACAGAGGGAGTGAGAGAGGAAGAAGCAGGCTTCCCACTGAGCAGAGAGCCCGATGAAGGTCTTGATCCCAGGACCCTGGGATCATGCCCTGAGCTGAAGGCAGTTGCTTAACGACTGAGCCACCCAGGCATCCCTCAATGTATAGGTACTTTTCTGTCTTCTATTTGTGTCATGTTTTCTGATGTCCCATTGGCCAAGGAAGTTACATGGCTGAGCCTAGAGTCAGTGTAAGAGGTATACCAAAGGGCAGAGATGCAGAAAGGGAATGAATTTGTTGCCATTTTTGCAACCTCCTGCTTTCAGGGATTGTCAAGACTGAGATTAACTGGCTTAACAAGCCAGCAAGTTAGCCTAACACAGTTTCTTAGATGCTGGTAGAAGACATGAGACTCCAAAGTCAGAGACAGAGGACAGGTTATGACTCACAGCAACAGGAGTCTATGACTCTCAGCTTATTTGCACCTATTCCCTGAGCTTCTGTTCCCACAGATGACATGAAGAGGGCCAGTTTCCATTACTGCACACAAAATGGACTGCCTTACCAGAGAGGAGCACTGAGTTCAAGAAACCCAAAGCTTGTATAATGGTTAGGAAACATGTCTGTTCTGTTGTTGTTGTTGTTCTGGAAGGACACATTATTATACTAGACTGTGAGCATGCGTACCTTTGCTCTGTAAAGAGACATCGTATCTTCCAGGATTGTGGGCAAAAATACCCTTTACACCTAGAAGAGACATCACTCTGTGTTCCAGAGCTGTTTGCTATAGAAATATCCTTGAAAAGAGAGTTTAGAACAAAGGACAGTCAGTGCCTCACTCACAATATGTGCAAAAATACAAGAGACCTATGGAGAATTGTCTTCCAACAACCACATGCCCTAAACTAGAATTAATGTTTGTTTCCCTTGTGTCTTATGCTCTACCACACTGAAGAACCTGGAAACAGTATCCTGCTTTAGTAATTTCTGTATCTCTCACAGTGCTTATAATGTTGCTTCAGGCTTAGTGCTTACTAAATATTTATTAAGTGGATGAGGCAATGTTTTCTAATTGTCATAGGATTCCATGTATATTTCAATTCTTAATATCCTGGATATAAAAAATATGCAAATTGTTGATGGATTTTTCTTTCTAGTGTAATCTGTTTAAGTTAATTAAATACCTTCCTATAAATTAGACTTTGATGCTTTGTACTTTGACATCTGGTGGATTATTCTGAATCAAAATTGCTTTGATTCAGGAAAGGAAGCACTGCAAGAGTGAGACAGCCCGAGTTTTGACGTAAATGCTTCTTTACATCAATCTGAGAGTTGTTACCAGACTTCCTTGCTTAAAATATAAATAATGAGCCGTTGAGCACAAAGTAATGTAGTTTCCTGTGATTATCAACCTTTTAAAAGAAAAAGTGAAAACACTTTTCAGCCAAGTAATAATGATTTTTAAAAAAATAAAAATTAAGCTTAGTATCCTCAGTGTAGGCATAATGTGACAATAGTCAAATGCTCTTAACCAATTCAGACCAGGGACTTCCTTTGTGAGTGGAAGCAGGAGCAGAAGGAAGAAAGGGAAGAGCTTCCGAGTCAGGTCTGTGTTTGAATATAGCAGCAGGGACAGTCTCTCTGTTGGCCATTGTTGCCCAGTGTCCAGCAAATAGATCCTATTCTACTTAATATCTCCTGGTTATTAATCCTCTTTACTCCCTCTTCTCTAAACATAGGTGAGTCATCTTACTTCTGTGAATCTGTATTTTTTCACTGTCAGTTGGTGATCATAAAGCACAACTCTTGGAATGGCTTGGCGTAGAGACTTAAATGAGATAAAGTACATAATGCACTGAATACTGTCTCTGACGCACAGTAGATTTTCAATGAACATAGCTGTTTCACTCCTTGCACTAACCCGAGAGTCCTGGTCTGCTCTGCCTAGCTACTTGGGGGAAGAAGTAACAGTTTATCTTTTTAGGTTCACCTGGTTGCAGACTTGCTCACCTTTTGATGGGTCAGAATCACTTTTTGGCCCTATCTTTCCCCATCTTTTCATTTTCTTAATCTGACACCTCCTTCCTTCTTACTTACAACATTCCAGTGGCCATCTAACTTTCCTCCTCTACCATTGTTCCTTTGCAAACCACTGTGCAAATGACTGTGTGGTTAGCTTTCACTTCCCTGCTCAGATCTTCCAGAGCTCCTCACTTGCACATTTGCCAGACTCCCGGAGTGGTGTGCTTTCATGCTACGTCCTTATCATCCATCTTCATCTTCGTTCCCCCATCTGTTCATTTGAGGTCACAGCTATGCTGTTCTCCAGACATACTCCATTGCACCTGAGGGTCTTTCTACTTCTCAGCTTTGCTAAAAGCCATTCTTTCTATGCTGCCCCCCTATTCACCTTAGTTTACTCTGTCCATTTTCTGAGGTTTATCAAAACTAACAAGTGTGAAGTTTTTCATGCAGCCTTATCCTGCCCACCCTCTGCCACCTCCCTAAATTCATATTCAGAGTCCCCCTTTTCAGAAACCTTAAAACTGTAGCTTGTCTTTCTCAAGGAATTAAAGATCAACAGAATGAAACACAGCCTATGGAATAGGAGTAAATATTTACATAGCTATCTGTTAAGGCATTAATAGCTGAAATATATAAGGAACTCGGGTGACTCAATAACAAAACAAAAAACAACCAAACAAACCCAAAATAAATACTGTGATTAAGAAGTGGGCAAATGATCCGAATAGACATTTTTCCAAAGAAGATATGCAAATGGCCCACAGGTACATGAGAATGAACAGCTACAAGCTTAACATCACTAGTCATCAGGGAAATGCAAGTCAAACCACAATGACATATCACCTCATACCTGTTACGATGGCTATTACCAAGACAAAAAAATAACAGGTGTTGGTGAAGATGGCAGCTGCTGGTAGGATGTAAATTGGTGTGGCTACTGTAGAAATTGATATGGAGCTTCCTCAAAAAACTAAAAAATAGAATTACCATATGATCCAATAACCCCACATCTAGTTATATATTGAAAGGAAATAAAATCAGGATCTTGAAGGGATATCTCTCATGTTCTTTGCAGCATTATTCATAATAGGCAAGATATGGAAACAGCATAAGCGTCTGTCCACAGATGAATAAAAAAAATGTAATGTGTGTGTGTGTGTGTGCGCGCGCGCGTATGTAGCTATGAGAAGGACAGAAATCCTGTTATTTGTAACAACATGGATGAACCATGAGAGCATTATGCTAGGTGAAATAAGAGAGAGAAAGACAAATATTGTATGACTTCAGTTGATAGAAACAGAGGGTAGAGTGGTAGTTGCCAGGGGCAGGGGAGTGGGTGAAATGGGGATATGTTGGCAAAGTGTGTACACTTCCAGTTATGAGATGTATATGCTCTGGGGACCTAGTTACAGCATGGTGGCTATAGTTAACAATATTGTATCATGGACTTGGAAGTTGCTAAAAGAGTAGATCTTTTAAACCCTAACCACACACATGTGTGCACGAGCACGCTCATATATACATACGGGAAAAGGTAACCGTGAGAATATGTTAACTAACCTAACTGTGGTAATCATTTTGCAATATATGTATGTACTAAATCATCACATTTTTCACTTTAAACTTACACAGTATCGATGTCGATTATATCGATGTCGATTAGATCTCAAAGCCGGGAAATTCCTTTAAAAGGAGCTAAGATTATGTGTCATGTGTTGGTTCACTAAGAACCTCTTGGAGAGGGCCTGTGGTTGGGTGAGGACTTGTCAAGTCCACCAAAGTGTTACTGAATGAAGTTGAATGAGGAACTACTGCACCAGAGGCCCAAGGAGAACTTAGGGACTTGTGATCTGGACTGTGAGAGGTTGGGGGAGGCAGCCCCTTACTCTCCTACCTCTGGTAGCCCTTCTGACTGTGGACGCAGACGTTGTGGGGTCCCAGTGTGGGCAGCCCTGGGCTGTGGGCCACCCTGCCGCTTCTGGAGGCTGTTGTTCTAGCATTTGCTATCTCTAGCTTCAAGCTCCATGAACGCCTACACTTTCTGGCCAAGGAAGCAGATGTCTTCACTGTCTAACATAGCTTCGCATATGTGATGGTAAAGTGATTCAAATATGACATTTTGGAAAGTTAAATATTTGAAGATCATTTTCCATTAAAGCCTGAGCATGCTCTGCCTATGTAATTTTTTAGTTTTGAGACCAGAGGATAAAGCCATGGTTAAAAAAAAAAAAAATCTATATTCCATGTATTTTTATAATCAAACTTTCCAGTCCCTATTTGATTAAAATGGCATAGAAGGCTATTAAATGAGTATATGATATGTAGTTAGATGTAAATGTTTTTGAAATTCAGTAAGCATTTGTTACCTTCCTACTATTTTCTAGACAGAATGAATTCATCGTCTGGTAGGAGATACAAACAAATGAGCAAATAACCACAGTGTATGTACTTGGTATTAGAGGTTTGGGACGGTGTTTGGGGGCTTCAGCCTTGTTTTTATCCCTTTTCCTCTCTCTGGTATTCTCAGTCGATGAGAACAATAATCATAACTAATACTAATTGAGTATTCACTGTGGTACAGGAAGTTATTCTGTGTATCAGCTCACTTTAGCTTCTAAAGAAACCTGTAAGATGGATATTATTACCATTATCATCTCCATTTGAAAAACAAAGAAAGGGAAGCTCAAAATGAAATAATGGACGCAAAGGGCACGAAGAGTGGTTAAGTAAGAGGGAATGAAGGAGCAGATGGGGGAGAGAGGAGATCTGTGTGTGAGGAGTGGTTTGCAGGAGGTAAGAATGCATGGGAGGCAGGAGGCAGAATCCGCGGACTGATGCCGTGGTGGGTGAGGGAGAGGAAGGACTCAGGAGCTGGGGAGGCTCCTGGAGGGAGGGAGGCCCCGGCTGGAGGATCAGAGATCTCGGCGGGAGCAAGGGGCCCACAGCCGCCACAGCGCCGAGGCATGGAGGGTGTTGGGAAAAGAGCAGCCCCAGGGCATTTTGAAGGAAGCTGTGTACGCGTGCAACGCGGAGTGTGAGCACTTGAAGTTCCTCCTGGAGGCAGAGCCAGGACCGTTTTTTGCTTTTCTGATCATTGCGTCCCAGCCGGTGCTGCGGTGCCTGGAGCCCCACAGACCCTCCTCAACAGTCATTCTCCCCCTGTAGCCGTCTGATTGGTGATGAGACTTGCCGGGTCTTGTGGGCGGAGCGTCACCAATCCCTTCCTCGGAATCTTTCTCCTAAGAACACCCAGGACATGTGTTATCTGTTTTGGTCTTCTTTCCTAAGGGGGTGCCCTCTAAGGACTTGAAGGTCATCGCACTGCTGACCTTAAAACGTATAAATGAGATCCCTGTTGGGCTCCACCGGTTTCCTGTTCAGTGGTTTTATGGGAGCTTCATTAACATTTCTGTTTCTCGGAAATCCTATATAAGACATATTGTGTTTATCAAACATTCAGGATAAACAGCAACATAACATTGACAGTTGTTGCTGCCAGCCACCAAGCCTGCAGCCTCCTGCCTTTATCCCTAGGCTGCTCCTCAGCTCCCATCGCTTCTGTAAGCCCCCAGTAGGCTTCCAGGACGTGATCTTTGGGCTTAAAAAAATAAAATTAAGAATAAAAATAAATGTCCTTTGTAAACCCTCAGGGGCTGTGTGACCTCTTAATAGTTAAAGGACCTCAGGAGCTGGGCACCATGCTGTAATTTCCATTCACTCACTTTGTTTCCAAGGATATTGTCACAGTCCGATTGGTACAACAGCCCTGGAAAATAAAATTTTAGCTGGGGTTCCTTATAGCTACCCATCCTTTACAGGAAAGAAATGAATAAAAATACTAGAAAAATAACCTCCAAATCCTTCTATATATATAGTAATTATTTTTAATTTATCTTCATGATAGTTACTGTAAGCATATAAAGCCCTACGGCTGTCCTAAAGAGGAAAGTGTTACTCCACAGTTATTCAATTGGTGCATGAATGTCACTAAAATTAAATCCCATGATGTTCGATATTTCCCATAGTCCATTTTAACACTGGCCTAGCCTGTGATTAATTTCTTTGAGGTTGAACAAGCATTACTGAGTCTGTGGTTATTGAGTGTTTATGCTGAAGCAGCAGCATTTCTAATTCTTGCATATTTGCACACTGCTGTGTTCTTTCCTTTCCCTAACATATATTTCATGTGTGAATCACAGAAGCCCCAGAACATCATTATTATAGTGATGCATTTGAGCCATGCATCCTATGGTAAACCGACCATTGTTTTCCATCAAATGAATACTTGTTTTAATATTTCATTTTATAAAATCTATTTATAAAAATTATTAAAAAGTAGAACAGTATCTGTTAGGAATTTAAAAGTATGGCTAAAGAATGAGGTTTTGGGGTGCCTGGGTGGTTCAGTGGATTAAAGCCTCTGCCTTCGGCTTGGGTCATGATCCCAGGATCCTGGGATCGAGCCCCACGTCGGGCTCTCTGCTTTGCGGGAAGCCTGCTTCCCCTTCTCTCTCTACCTGCCTCTCTGACTACCTGTGATCTCTGTCTGTCAAATAAATAAATAAAATCTTAAAAAAAAAAAAAAGAATGAGGTTTTATCAGCTGTGAAAATACCTTATAAGGAAGGGTGGGAAACTGAAGGAAGTTGAAGGAGACTAATGTGCAGATTAAGAAGAATATGGGAAAGTGATTTAGATGTACGATATTTTTTAAATGTGTGTTTCCTTTTTTGAATTTTTAAAAAAGATTTTATTTATTTATATGACACAGAGAGAGAGAGCACAAGCAGGCAGAACAGGAGAGGGAGAAACAGGCTCCCTACTGGGCAGGGAGCCCAATGCAAGACAGTCCCAGGACCCTGGGATCATGACCTGAACTTAACCAACTGAGCCACCAGGCAACCTCCTTTTTGAATTTTGATAGCAAGACGATTAAGAAGATAATTTTTAGGTTTAGCTATCTATTTTCACTCTTTCACTGAATTTTGAAATGATGAATTTTTGACAATATTAGGATCCATTTTATTTCTGCTATATTCCTTTTCTAATAATAAACTAGTTTTTCTCTATGCAACTGTAAAGTTATTTGCCTCTAATATTTTTATTTTAAATATTTTAACCATTTCCATTTTAATTTTCTTTGATTTCACCGTGTTTAATATTTAATTTTATTTAATATTTTCAATATAGTAACTATTGCTACTTAATAAATCAATGTGCTTCTTTAATACGGTAAGAACAAATTAACTGTAAAAAAATTGATAATAGTGGCAAATGCTGCACGTAATTCACTACTTTCTCAATTCCATAGGCATTTACTGAGCATCTACTATATGCAAAAATGTTTGTGCTGGATATTGTAAGGGATACAACAAACATCGCCACTGCAGCTTTTCTGCTTAAGAGGTGAAGGTTGAGAACTTGGTGATATGGGAGATTGCATATCAGGAGGGAAAAGACCAGAGAAAATATAGAAAAATACAGAAAAAAAAATATATATCTGTAGTCAGAACCTAAAGGATGCCTTTACTCAAGTGGCAGAAAGAGAATGAACATATGGCCAAAGGGACAAAAAAGGAAGAGTCAAGGATATATAAAGATAATCAGCATATACATTTTAACCAAAGCCAGAAAAGGAAAGAATTTCAAGGATTGATATATTCTGTAGAAGACCAAGGAGGATGCAGAGGAATGTACTGTTCTTTAAGAAGCTGGTTTCAGTAGATTATGGGAAAGGAAACCAAAATCTAATGGGTAATACATAAAAATATTGATTAGTGCTACTTGTGGTCCGTGGACCAGTGCCAGTCTGAGAAACGCTTGTTAAATGTCCATGCTGATGAGCTATGGAATGTAAATCAGCTACATCATGAGACATTGTGTTAGTTCAGCTGGCATTTTTCACAGGAAATCTTTCTCAAGGAAGCAAATAATGAGTTCATTTGTATTCTGGCAGGGATTTCTTACCTTGTGTCGGATATATAAGAAGCAGTTTGAGGACAGCCTGCCTACTTTGAGGAGCACTGATGTGGAAAATAACAAAGCAGCAACACACAGTTCCATTTTAATTTTAATTTTTTTAATTTCTCTTTATGGAGATATAATTTTATATAACATTGTATAAGTTTAAAGTATACAATGTGATAATTTGATACATGTATGTGTTGGAAAATGGTTACCACAATAAGGTTAGTTAACCCATTCATTACTTAACATAGTTACCTTTGTGTGTGTGGGGGGGGCACTACTCTCTTGGCAACTTCTATGCCTACAACATAGTATTGTTAATTTGTAGTTAATTTAGTTGCTGTGCTATATGTTAGATTCCCAGAACGTACTCAACTTTAACCTGGAAGTTTAGATCCCTCAACCAACATCATTCCATTTCTACCATCCTTTAGCCCCTGGCAGCCAACATTCTGCTGCCTCTATGATTTTGTCTTTTTAAGATTATATATAACACTTTAAGTAATATCAAACAGTATCTGTGTTTCTCTGCCTGATTTATTTCAGTTAGCATGATGCCATCAAGTTTCATCCATGTTGCAAATGGAAGGATTTCCTTCTTTTTCATGGGTGGATAATATTTTGTGTGTATGTATATGTGTGTGTATATACGTGCATCCATTTCTTTTTTACCCATTCATCCATTAAAGGATGTTTCCATAGGTTGTTTCCATAGGTTGTTTCCATGTCATAACTATTGCAGATGATACTGCAGTGAACATGGAAGCGCAGATATCTCTTAAGATCCTCATTTCACTTATTTTGGATATATATACCCCAAAGTGGGATTTTGGGATCATATTCTATTTTTAATTTTTTGAGGGACATCCATACTCTTTTCCATAGTTGCTGCACAATTTACATTTCTACCAATAGTGTGCAAGGGTCCCTTTCTCCATATCCTGTCTCCATCCTTTGGTCCATCTTTATCCATCCCCTTTCTCCAAGTATCCATAATATTTGTAATTTCTTCTCTTTTTGATAATAGCCATCCTAACATGTGTGAGGTGACATCTCATTGTGATTTTGGTTTTCATTTCTCTGATGATTAGTGATGTGAGCATCTTTTCATGTGCCTGTTAACCATCTATATATCTTCTTTGGGAAAATGTCTGTTCAATTCATTTGCCCATTTTTAAAAAGGATTGTTTGTTTTTCTGCTATTGAGTTGTAAGAGTTATTTATATAGTTTGGATATTAATCCCTTCTTAGATACATGATTTGAAAATATTTTCTTTCATTCTATAGCTTGCCTTTTCACTTTGCTGGTAGTTTCCTTTGCTGTGTGAAGCTTTTTTATTTGATGTACTCCCATTTACTTATCTTTATTGACCTTGTTTTGGTGCCATATCCAAAAACTTAACTACGAAAACCAATGTCAAGGAACTTACTGCCTATGTTTTCTTCTAGGATGTTGAGAGTTTTATCATGGAAGGATGCTAAATTTTGTTAAATGCTTTTTATACATCTACTGAGGTGATCGTATGATTTTTTCATTCCATTAATGTGGTGTATCTGATATTAATTTGCATATATTGAACCATCCTTATGTCTCAGGGATAAATTTCACTTGATCGTGGTGTATGATCCTTTTAATGTGATGTTGAATTTGGTTAGTATTTTGTTGAGGATGTTTGCATTTATATTGACTAAGGATATAGACCTATAGTTTTCCTCTTTGTAGTGTCCATATCTTCCTTTGGTCTCAAGGTATTGCTGGCCTCATAAAATGAGTTTGGGAGTATTCCATGCTCTTCAGTTCTTCTTTGGAAGAGTTTAAGAAGGATTAACATTTATTCTTCTTCTTTCAATGTTTGGTAGAATTCACCAGGGAAACAACTTGGCACTGGGATTTTCTTTTTTGGGAGTTTTCAGATGACTGATTTACTCTTCTTGTTTTTTATTGGTCAGTTCAGATTCTATTTCTTCATGATTCTGTAATGGTAAGTTGTGTGCTTCTAGGAATTAATCCATTTGTTTTACGTTACCAATTTGTTCGTATGCAGTTGTTCACAGTAGTCTCTTATGAGCCTTCATATTTTGCTGTATCGCTTATGATGTCTCCTCTTTCGTTTCTGATTGTATAAACTATGATATTTCCATACAATGGGATATTATTCAGTGGTAAAAAGAAATGAGGTATCAAGCCATGAAAAGAAATGGATAGACCTTGAATGCCTGTTACTAAGAAAAAGAGGCCAGCCTGAAAAGACATATAACTGTATGATTCCTTCTAAGAATGGCACTTTGGCATTGTGGCTTGCATTCTGGAAAAGGCAAAACTATGGAGACAGCAGAAAGATTAATGATTGTCAAGAGCTAGAGGGAAGGAGGGACAGAAAGAGAGTGGGCATTTTTGGGAGCAGCAGTCCTATTCTGTATGATACTATACCACTACATGCATGTCATTATACAGTTGTCAAAATGATAAAATGTAGAACACTGAGAGTAAATCTGGTTGTAAACAATGAGCTCTGGTTGATAATGATGTGTCCGTGTTGGTTCATCAGTTTTGCGGTAGGGCCGTACATGGGGAGTAAGGAGGGGTAATATGGACCTCTCTGTACTTTCTACTCAGTTTTGCACTGAGCCCAAAACTGGCCAAAAAAATAAAATCTGTTAGTTAAAATTTTAAAAATGAAAGAAAAAGTTATTTTTGGTACCTCACTGCTTTCTCATAATCGTTTTATTGTTTTCATGGAAGGTGACCTTCCAGTTCTTCTTCTTTTTTTTTTTTTTTTTAACATTGAGTGAGCAATTAGGTTGTAAAAATTAAATATACCCCTTTGGTGAATAGACAGCTTTAATACAATAAGTCGTGATTCTAGGAATAACAAGAGTAGATATTTTTAGACGGCAGGCAGCACTCTGGAGATGACATGACTTGCTCTTCCATTAAAAGGCATTGTAATTCATCTGCACAGTATGTTGAAAACCTGCCTTTGCAGGATATTGTACTGATGCTGTAGCAGGAGGATGCTGTAAGTTCCAGTAAGTTCCAGTGTGAGCTCAAGGTGGAAGGTGAAAGATGAATGTTGCAGCTAAAAGACAGAGAGAGAAATTATCTTTCTTGCTCAACCCTTTATTCTATATAGGCCTTGAAGTGATCAGATGAGCACCCCCCCCCAAACTGGGGAAGGGCCCCCTGCTTTACCCAGTCTACTGATTCCAATATTAATCTCATCTAAAACACCCCCACAGACACACCCATTAAGGATGTTTACTGAAATATCTGGGCACCCCATGACCTAGTAGTTTGACACATAATATAACAATCACAGATATTGTCTCTGTCCTTAAAAAACTCATAATTTACAGAAAAAATAAAACATACACACATATTTATAATTCAAGCCCAAATAACACAGGAACATATAATCTGAACTTCCCCCTTTTTGGGAGTCCGGTTTTATATGGGCCCTGGGCTTCCTTTGATACTGTGTCTCATGCATTCCTCTTCTCCTGTAACATCCTGCCTTCTGACTCTCCAGCCTCTGCTCTAATACCTTAGCCTTGTGCAAATATCACTACTTGTTTGCATTTTCATTTATTAATTTCTTTTTGAAATTATTCCTTCATTCTGCAGTTGTGTGTTGAGTGTCTACTAAGTAATGGGCTCTGTTGTAGGTAGCGAGGATGCAGTAACATGAAACACAAAATCTTTGCCCTTATGACACTTGCGTTATAGTTGGATAAGACTCTAAGCAAATAGATAAGTAAGTATGGAATGTATCCAGTGGGGTCAAAGGCTGTGGAGGACAGAACACGGTGAAGTAGGGAGCACTCTTCACAGTGGTGGTGGGAGTTGCCTCCTTTTAATAGAGTGGTCTGGAAAGGACCACTGAAAAGTGAAGGAGCAAGCCATGTACTGCTTGGCAAAGAGCATTTGAGGCAAAGGGAACAGCAAAGACAAAGCCCTAAGGTGCAAGGTACTTGAGGGGTTTGTGAGCATGAAGGAGGTCAGGGGCTAGTGAGCTGGGAAGGCCAGATCTCATGTGACACCTGGCAGGCTGCTGTTAGAGTTTTGGTTTTTATTTTCAGTGAGATGGGAAATGCTTGGATGGGGTAGACCAGAGATAAGACATAACCTGACCTGTGTGTTGAAATGACAGTTCTCCATTTTATGTAAAGAGATGAGCGTGGAAGCTCTAATAGAAGGCTATTCAAAGAAGACAGGGACAAATGATGGCCTGTGCTTGGGTGGTGGGACTGGAGGTGGTGAGACCTACTGGCTGCACTCTGAAGGCAGAGCCCGGGGAATTTGATGGTGAACTGGCCACAGAGTGTGAGAGACGCATGAGGCTGATTCCAAGGCAGGTGCCTACAGCACCGGAGAGATGAAGTTGTCATTTACTGGGATTGGGAAGACCGTGGGAAGACTAGTTTTGTAGCCACTTACTTATGTTAACGACACATTATAGGCTTTCCCCGTGTTATCTGGTAGTCTGTGCACATACAGTCTCCCCACATGAGGGTGGAGCCTTTACTGGGGGGAAAAGTTTTCATCTTTGTAGGATCTGGTTGGCTTTGTTCTTCTTTGTCTAGCTCAGTGCCACACAGGGTTGGTGCTCCGCAAGCATTTGTGGAATGAACACACTGACTTTATTGCAGGTAGGTAATTGCCTTCTGTGGTCTGGGTAATAAGTGTATGCAGAGTTGTGTTTCTGATAGTCTTGATAGTTTTTGTATGGTTTTGCTAATTAGGCTTCACAGTAGTGATGCTCTTAATTAGGATTGGGGTATTATCTTCATAATGGAGTCATACACCAGTCTTCAGTCTCTGTGGGACTGGAACATTCTGAAAATGGTATTTTAAAAAAATGGCTGGTCCTTCCAAAGCCCGTGTTTTATCATGTTGTTTTCCACCATGGCTCCTGGGTTCCCTTCCCTTCACTCCATTGGCATATGGGAGGTACATCTTTCCATGAGCTCTGCCTGTGTCTCCCCTGTGAGAGCACACCACGGCTGAAGGAACTCCTTGAACTCCCAAGGCTCGTGTGCACTTCTTCCCTCCGTGTCCTTCTGTGGTATCCCCAGTTGCCTCTGACAAGTTCACTTTTAAAAGTTTCACATAGAACAGTTTAAAAAATGTCAACTTAAGAGCAAGAAAAAGAAAGTATTTTGCACGCTAATAGAAAAAAACATTTTAATGTTAGAATTAATTATAGAGGCAGTACAGTTTTAGACTGAGACCAATCTGGTTTCTAACAGCTTTGCTCATGTATTTTCTGGCTGTGTATGTCCTCAGGCAAGTGGCTCAGTATCTCGGGGTTTTATTTTCGCCTGCAATTGTAAGAGTAGGAGAATTGTCACTTTGTGGGGGCTGGAGTGGAAATTAAATAAGGTAATAAATGTGAGGTGCCAACCAAGGGTCTGAGCTACACTGGGTGGTGAATTGACGGTTTGCCAGTATTGATGGTAGTTTTATTTTTTTAAGCAGAAGAGAGCAGGGTTTGGTTTTTAAACCAAAATTCTGTTTAAAAACAACATTGTTTTAAGGCTGCTCGGCAAAGACAATTTTTGCCAGGTTTTGTTTATGTTTTAGGTTTCAATGTTTCTTTTATTTTGCAATTATTTTTCCCAAGGCTATACTTTTGAGATATACATCTCTAATCCTTTGAACATGCTCCAAGCTCTTTGGGCACAAAATTCTCTTCACTGTTCTGTCTGGAGAATTTCCTGGCCATGCCATTGCTTCTGCTATAATGTACAATCCAGGATTATTGTGAAGGTAATTTCTAGTGTTTTGGAAAATTGTTTAAGGGATGAAGAAGAATGCAAGGAAAATGTTCCTGTGGTTTGTGCTTTATGAGAAGGGAGTTCGTCTGTGTGTCTTGTTGGTGTTGGATATGCTAGCTTACTGTTTTGAACAGACTTTGTTTTCCACTTTGAATTTCTAATTTGTTGGAAGGGGAATGAGATCTTGCTGAACAGTGGAAAGGAAGGCGGCCTGTATGTCATGCAGACAGCTAGCCAAACATCATAATGATTTCGTATCTAAGAGGGTTTTTTGTTTTTTTTTTAAGATTTTATTTATTTGTCAGAGATAGAGAGAGAGCGAGAGCACAGGCAGACAGAGTGGCAGCAGAGGCAGAGGGAGAAGCAGGCTCCCTGCCGAACAAGGAGCCCGATGTGGGACTCGATCCCAGGATGCTGGGATCATGACCTGAGCCGAAGGCAGCCGCTTAACCGACTGAGCCACCCAGGCGTCCCTAAGAGTGGTTTTTAAAGCGTGTAAGGGTCATCTTGACATTCATCCTAATGTGGTAGAAACGTCTGTAGAGAGTTTTGAGGTAATTGACATTCCTCATGAAAGAGATTGGCTACCAGTTCTGGAGATGCCAGGGTGTCGTCAGTCAGAAGGGGGCCTCACACATGACTGCTGTGTCCCCAGCCCGGGGCCTATGAGGACTTCTATCAGCTCCTGCCACAGGAAGGCAAAGGAAGTTGACTGAGATGGTCAAACACACCACTGGTTTTTTCCCTAGACTATGGGGAGAGAATAGCATTGGGCCCTGGGTTTTTTGTTTTGTTTTTAAAGAAAAAATTGAACACATAGGGAAATACTTATAGGGCACCATAGGTCATACTTCTGGCTCATTGGAGATTACCAATAAATGAAAGGTAGTAGAAGCAATGGCAGCAGCTGCAGGTGGCGGATACTGACAGTGTCCACAGAAGCCACTGGGGAGGACTCCCGCACGCACGGCTGGTGGAGCGGGCCTGATGTATGTCTGGAGTTGCCTGAGTATCGTTCTGTCCCTCTTTCCTACCCCTTCCCCTTACTGAATATTCAGCCCTGGGCCTTGCTTGTAATTGGTGCAGCAAATATGGTTTGAAACATTTATGAACCTCATTCAAATCATCATCGCTTCATATTGTAGGCAAAAGTCAATTTCAAGAAGCTTGATGATAAATCACCCAGAAAATAAAATGGTGAATTATATCCTAATGGTTGGAACACAACAGGCTTTCTAGTAGTGATGACAATTACTAATTACTTATCACAAAGTATATATGTAGTTGGAGCAAATTTCAAAGCTATAATAAAAAGAAATTTTTACATAATGAATGAAAAAATGGCCCTTTAAGGGGACAAAGAAAATTCTTAAATTACAAAAATGGTGAATTTCTTTGCTATAAACTTTAAAACCTCTATAAACTGTTCTAAAACTCCAATTTACTGAATATGTTATATATGTACACGTATGTATATTATAGTCTTTTTTTTTTTTTTTTTAGACAGAGTTCACATGAGCAGAATGGAGAAAGGGTAGAGGGAGAGGGAAAGAGAGGATCTTTTTTTTTTTTAAGATTTTATTTATTTATTTGACAGAGAGAGAGTAAAGTAGGCAGAGTGGCAGGCAGAGGGAGAGGGAGAAGCAGGTTGTCTGCTGAGCAGGGATCCTGATGCAGGGCTCAATCCCAGGACCCTAGGGATTATGACCTGAACCAAAGGCAGCCACTTAACTGACTGAGTCACCCAGGAGCCCAGAGAGAGAGAATCTTAAGCAAGCATCATGACCAGCTCAGAGCCTGACATGGGGCTTGATCTCATGACCCTGAGATCATGACCTGAGTGGAAATCAAGAGTCAGTCGCTTAATCAACATAGCCACCTAGGCACCCCTAGAGTAGTCTTTTATCTTGAGTTATAATTAGGCATCAGGATTATTACAAACTAATAGTTAACATATAAATGTTAAAATCACTTGAAACTTCTTAGTGGAAAGAATATTAATAGTATAAGGATAGGCCAGAAAATAAATTTATTCCTCACTAAGGAAATGATAGTTGTTATTCAAGCTGCAAAGTCTAAACATGGAAGGTGAGTTAAATTTCCATTCATTTAATACCTTCTTTCTTTATTAGCCTTTGTACTCTGTGTATTCACATTCCTTATTTTCTTTTTTTAAGATTTTATTAATTTGTCAGAGAGAGAAGGAGAGCACTTGCCAGAGGACGGGCAGAGGGAGAAGGAGACTCCACACTGAGGAGAGCCCTGGGATCTCCAGAACCCTGGGATCATGACCTGAGCCAAAGGCAGACGCTTAACTGACTGAGCCACCCAGGCATTCCATCCCATTCCTTATTTTCATTTAATCCTTTAATAACTCTTAGATATAGATATTATGACAATTTTACGGATGATGAAATTGAGTTTGCTCAACACTGAATAATTTTTAAGATTGCTGAACTGCTCCGTTCCAGAGTCCAAATCCTAGCCCAAGTCCACATGCCTCCAAACCCCCTAAATTTTCCATGACGCTAAGCTGTGTGGACCTCAGAGAACTTTTTAAGGTTGCCGTTATCTGTGAGCATTATGGTCAGCAGAACAATAGCCCTGAATAGCCTCCTAATCCCAGGAGCTTATTAACATTCCTTTACGTGGAACAGGGTCTTTGCAGATGTGCACCTGAAGGACCTTGAGGTGGGAAGTTCTCCGGGATTATACACATGCGCCCCATGTAATCAAGAGGGCTCCTAGGAGCTGGAAGGATTCAGAAGAGTCGGTGGAGATGTGACAATGGAAGCAGAGATTGAAGTGACATGATTGCCTGCTTCGAAGGCAGGGGTTATGAGCCAAGTGATGCCATAGCCCATAGAAGCTAGACTTCACGAGGAGACAGAATCTCCTGGAGCTTCCACAAGGAACAGAGCCTGTTGACACCTTGATTTTAGCCAGGCAAAGATAAAGGATTTGTAAGATAAAGGATTCGTGTTGTTTTAAGCCATTAACTCTGTGGTAATTTATCATAGCAACAATAGGAGACTAATATAAGAATCTTAATGGTAACTAGCTAAAGGAGTTTTCCTTGATTTTTTGTTTGTTTGTTTGTTTGTTTTTGTTTTGTTTTGTTTTTGTGAATTTTCACATGTGGTTTTGCTCACCATCATTTCTGTCACCCTGACCTCCTAGGTGCTTCCTGATCCTGTTGGGAAATAAGACCTGATTTTAGTTCTCAGATTTGAAGAGCAATTAAACTACATGTAGGAACCATTGTATAAGAAGGAATTGGCTTATTTTATCTCAAAATAAAATGGCAGAAGAGTCAGATGGATTTGATGTATTAGTGTAAAAAGCTCAATTATTGTTATAGTTAATGCCTTATAAATAGTAGGAGATCACGGTGTCCTCTAATGGTGTGTGGCTAGTGAGTTCTGTAACTTTCAACAGCGGAAACCCCATGAGGTGTGATTTTTGTGAGAAAAAGGTACTTAACCCCCTAGCCTTTAAATAAATGAAATATAATAAGTGCTCTTAAAATAAACTTTACATTTTCTTGTGGGGAATAACATTCATGGCACTTTCTGAGGAAAATATCTGTGAAGTTGTGCATTTCAGTAAAAGAAGATTTCAAAAGCCAGGGTCTCACTGCGGTTTGGTATCAGGAAAACACACCTGAGCTAGTGTTAGGTGATTTGTTGTTATAATCTTCTTGCTATTGTTAACTTGTCACATTATCTTAGTAAAATTACTCTGTTTTTGTGGTGGGTTTCTTTGTTTTTCAAAGGGTGTAATACTGTCTGCTCCAATATATTAAAAGAATGTGCTACAAAAATGTAAATAGCAGTGATAAGAAAAGAATACAAATAGGTATTTTTTTTAAGAGATTTTATTTATTTATTTGATGGAGAGTGAGAGAAAGCACAAGCAGGGGGCTCAGCAGAGGGAGATAGAGAAGTGGGCTCCATCCCAGGACCCTGGCATCATGACCTGAGCTGAAGACAGACACTGAACCAACTGAGCCACCCGGGTGCCCCAAAATAGGTATTCCAGTGCCCAGTAGTATTTTTGTTCTTGATAAGAAAGTTCCTGATATGTGCACATGCATACATGTCCATGCGTATCAGGCCTAATGTTGAGAGACCCGGAAAAGTCTTTCGATTCTGTGGAAGGATAAAATAATATTTAATAAACAGTGTTTAGTAAGAAGTTATTCAGGGATACCTGGGTGGTTCTGTTGGTTAAGCATCTGACACTTGGTTTTGGCTCAGGTCATGATCTCATGGGTCCTGGGATTGAGCCCCTTGTTGGGCTCCATGCTCAGTGAGGAGTCTCTTTGACCCTCTCCCTCTGCTCCCCTCATTCATGCTCTCTCTCTCTCTCTCTAAAATAAATAAAGAAATAAATAAAATCTTTTAAAAAATGAAGTTATTCAATCTTTTGTTATACATTCCACAAATACCTTCAATCAGAATTTATATTCATTTTTTAGTGTGCCCAGAGCTGAACTGTTTATCCCCCACTGAGGCAAAGGAAGTTGCAAACTATGGGAATCAAGCCAACATTGCAACTTGTTATGAGTTACTGAATTAGTCCCCTTTTGTCATGGACGATATTTGTCAAAATGGGTAGGGTTAGTTAACAGATTTGTCATGAAGTTTAAAAGTCTGAACGATTAGCATCAGTGCAGTGGTCTCTCAGGTGGGGGTTTGTGTTGTCCTGAGAGTGCAGATGAGCTCTGGGGACATGGGGGAGCATTTACGACCTGTAAATTTTTATGTCAATTTTTTTCTGCTTTGGGGTTTGTTTTATGCTGTATATGAAGGATTGGTATGCAGTATATCTATGTAATTTATAAATACATAAATATTCGGCTGTTCCTCCAAATGTGAAAATGAAGTTTGCACAATCAATAAAATGTACCGTGGTGAAGAAGAACCCAGGGTGTAGTACTGAACGTTATAGCTTCTTCTTGTACTAATTAACATTGTAGTGTAGAGAAATGTGTTTCGGGTTGTAGCTTTTTTAACATCCCCAGAAACCAACAACCAACGTTACAAAGGAGGTGACTGACCATGGCAATTAAATTAAAACATTACTCCATAGTGGAGGAAAGAAAGCTCCATTCTGTAAACAACAAACTCAGTTCCATTTGTAAGCATCATCAGGGCAGAAGTTTTTGTCCTTCTTATTCACTCCTAAATCAGCAACATACCTAACAGGCATAGGGTAGTAGGCATTCAATGAATAGTTTGTGAGCGAACACAGGAGTTGCCTGGTTATTGTGTGCCAAGAAGCAACATGGCATTTTGCTTATAGTTGCAGAAAGGCCACAGTCACGCATCATAAAAGAGCCTAAGGTAGAGCTGTTACATGAACATGTCACTCATTTTTCTCTGCACGGTTTGGATGACGGCCACTGGTGAGTGCATCTCTCAGTCCATGGTGTTCTCTGTGACTTTCTGCATGGCTGTTTCTGGATCTCTTTATGTTTCTGTCTTCCTGGTTTCCTCTGTGCCATCATTCCTTCTTTTCTTCACTTTTTATCTTTTTTCACTGATTTTTCCCTTAAAAGTCTCTCTCTAAACAATAAATATATATTTTGGCTTTATATTGAGTAGACTTTAAAGCACATGTTGATAATCTATAAGATGGAAAAATGGAACATTTTTCTTTTTCTCAGCCAAATCCAATAATATTAAATTAATCTTTAATAATGTGTGCTTTTAGATGTTATTTTTGGATAGGAAAAATGTCTTTTCATTTTTACTCTGTTGACTATCTTAACATAGATGAAACTATATTCATAGCCAATTCTCATAAAAATAGATTCATTTTTTTCATCTTGGTACTTTTAATGCAGCAAATTTAAATATAATTCTTCATTGTGACTGGGGGGTAGTTAGTTACAATTTTAGTTGAGAAAAAGAAATATATCCTTTTTAGATCATTATGTTTAAATTATTTTATACATATAATACAATAAGTATAAAACATTAACCTATAATAAAGCATGAATTACTGATATAGTAAAGCAAAGACATATGATTAATTATGTACATTGAAATTATTCTGTTGAAATTTAATCTCTTTTTTAAAAGATTTTGTTTGATAGAGTAAGAACGAGAATGAGGGGGGGAGGGGCAGAAAGGAGAGGACAAAGCAGACGCCCCAGTGAACAGGGAGCCCTACATGGGGTCTTGATCCCAGACCCTGGGATCCTTACCTGAGCCCAAGGCAGACGGTTAACTGACTGAGCTACCCAGGGGCCCCGAAATTTAATCTCTTTTGAGATTCAAAAACCATTTGGTGTTTTCCTTGCCTTAGAGTGTGCAATATATTTCCAATTCTTATTTATGTTGTCATGGAAAAAAGCAATAAACATGCTTTTTGGTATTTGGATACCAAATAAATAGGAGTGTTGGCTTTTTTATGGGGAAATCGTATCATGTATGTTGTTGTAAGTGGTCTATCAAAAAAGATTTAAAATGGAATTAAAGGGCTATGAAAACATACAGCAAAAGAAACTATAGAGATTGATAGGTGTAATTGGCAAGAAGCAAGTAAAATGGTAAAAGCTGTATGTGAGAGGATAAAACAACAAGGAAGTGAGTGGCAAATAATGCTTATTCACTGCAGTGCTCATATGTCAGTATACAGAATTACAAGGCAAGAAGAAATTAATTAGAAATTTTCATTGAAGGGGCACGTGGGTGGCTCAGTTGGTTAAGTGTCTGACTCTTGGTTGTGGCTCAGGTCATGATCTCAGGGTTGTGAGATGGAGTCCAGCGTTGGGCTCCATGCTGGGTGTGGAGCCTGCTTAAGATTCTCTCTCAACCTCTCCTTCTGCCCCTCCCTGCCCTCTCTCCCCCTCTCAAGAAAAAGAAAAAAGAAAGAAATTTTCATCTACAATTAGAAATGACTTCATGGACACTCCAAAGGTTTGAAGGAAAAGAACTCATTGACTCATTTGACAAATTCTGATTGAGCACCTACTGCAAACCAGATAATATGTAATGGTTGTCTGAGACAGATACCTTCATTTTGTGCTTTTGCTTATGAAAACTGAGGCCTAGGGAGATAAGGTAATCTGGCCAAGGTCACATAGCTACTACAACCTTAAGGCTCAAGTTTTATTTATTGGACTCCAAAGCCCAGGTTCTCTACCCCTTGCTCATCTGCCTCCTACTCCACTGAATACTCAGTGTCAGAGCAAGTTAGAATGACTTCTGGTTCTTGAAGAGGATATGACTAGAACTGGGGGAACAAATTTAACATTTCACTTTACAGATGTTAATTTTAAGGAAAGAGAATCCTGTGTATGCCTTCTTGGGTTACTCTATGCATGTGTTTGGGATTTAGAGGATTAATAAGCAGAGTCAAGCTGATTGTGTCTCAGAGATCTTACTTGAGCTCAGAGACAGATGGCAAAGCTAATTCCACCTGGGGGTTTCTGATACCCCAGGTTCTCATCCAAGGCTTAGGCCACCAGATGGAATCCCCTCATTATTAGGTGAGGAGCTTGTCTGCTTGCTTATAGGTAAAGGTTTGCTGGCAGCATTCCATTCTGGAGGGGGCTGCTGATGGGACAGATAATGGCAAACCCAAAACAGAAGGCTAGGGTTCATGCAAGGATCAGGTGGACAAGAGCATAGAGCATAGAGAAATGAATTGTGTCAGCAAAGGGGCCAGAGTTTTCTATTGTAGAAGTACTGATAGATGAACCGAATAATTCAGGAAGGGCATAGAAAAAGGAATGTGGCCGAGATAGCCAGCTAATCCGCAATGATTTATGCTTCCCTTCTGGAGTTGTTGCTTGGAAGTGTCTGCTCATCCAGGGACTTCCTTTTCCAGCACCCCTTGGGGCCACATGACCAGTTCTTGCCAGGTGTGTGTGATTAGAAGGTGTAAGCTATTCGCAGGATGAAGTGGTTGTGAGCAGATGTTGCTGCTCCACAGTCTTTTTTCTCATCTGCAAGCCAAATAGAAACTCACGGAACAGAGCCCTGAGATGAAAGGAGCCTGGATACTAAATAATGTGGATGGTTGCTCAGCTAGGAATACACACACTGGACTGTGTCATGAGTGAGTGAAGCCATGAGAATTTGGGTTTATCTGTTCTAAAACTAAGATTATAATGTCACATCCCCTTAATTCATATAGAATCATCAACAGACTCAAGGAATGTATGAAACTATGACAGTGTGGAAAATGGCTATGAAGGCAATCAGGAAGAGATTTTACAGTAAGCGTAATTAATGTTTAATGAAGAGAATTTTTCATTGCTACGTATATCCAAGGGGAAAAAAGGGGGGAAAAAAGTATGAAAAATAACACAACATGAGATGGCAGAAATTAGACCAAATAATTTAGTAATAACAATATATATAAATTGTTCAAGGTCATCCAAAGGCACAAACTCAGATTCATTTAAAATATGAAACTAAGTATATTTTGTTTACAAGAGAAACATTGCGAAAAAATATATTAGACACTAATGAAGTATGTGTAATGATATTAGTATGACACAAAGTAGAATTCAAAATAAACAGAATTAGAAGGAACAGAAAGTGATATTCTGTGCTGAACAAAGTAGCAATCTATCAAGAAGGCAATAGTGATGGACCTATATCTACTTACTATACAGCTTCAAAATATGAAAATAATAGGATCATAGAGAGAAGTCAATAAATCCTCAATTCTGGTTGGATATTTTTAATACTCTTCTCTCTGAAACTAGCAGATCATGTAGATTAAGAATAATAATAAAAAATTAAGATAGAGGATCTGGACCACATGCATTTTCAATGCACATGAAACAGTTATAAAAACTAAAGTTAAGTAGGTCATTCTGACCACATAGTGAGTAGGCCATGAGGAACTCATGGAAACCAGGAATCAGTAACAAAGTTAATAGTCTTATCTCTCATACACTTGAATTTTTTATTTTAAAGATTTTATTTATTTGACAGACAGAGATCACAAGTAGACAGAGAGGCAGGCACAGAGAGAGGAGGAAGCAGTCTTTCTGCCGAGCAGAGAGCCCAATGTGGGGTTGGATCCGAGGACCCTAGGATTATGACCTGAGCTGAAGGCAGAGGCTTTAACCCACTGAGCCACCCAGGCACCCCTATTTTTTTTTTTAAAGCACTCTTCACAATTCATGATTTAAAGGGAAAATGAGTGTCGAAATAACAAAATATTTAAGTACCAGTTAATGGATTTTTCTTAATACGGATTTGGAGAAGGACAACTGAGCCTTTTTGCAGTTTGGGTTCCCTGGGTAGAAGACTCTCAGAGAGTTTAGTGTGAAGATCACTTGGAATCAGCACCCACAGAGGGAGGTGAAGAAAGCAAGGTTGAGGAGGAGAAGTTGATCTTTGATGTTAAGCCCAACAATAGTCTCAGCTGACTCTACAGGGAATTCTGGAGCTAAAATGCCCTTCCGTATGGATGAATGTGGCCAGGACTTCATATTCTTGCATCTATCAGTCATTAGCTGTGTCCTACCCAAGGAAGGGTCTTGGACAAGGCATTCTCAGTGGCAGAGGCCATCCTCAGCTTCCCAGAAGCCGGGACCACAAATTCTTCTGTAAGGAGGGATCTGGGTGACACATCACAGTGTCCTCTCCAAGCTTTGTTGCATCCATTTAAAAATAGGAAAGACCCAGAATAATGAACTATATTTACAACTTAAACATTGGAATTATAAAATAAATGCTAATAAAATAGCTGAAAGGAAATAAGGATAAAAGCAGGTATTCATGAAATAGGAAGAAATTAACATCAAGTATTTTTAAACTATTTTTGAAAAATATGAATTATTTAGGAAAAATTTGTACAGATGCATTTAAAAATTGTAAAAAAGGAAGAGACCATATATAAGAAACAAAGGTTTTTTGATATAAAGAAATGAAAAAGTTGATATTTAGAGGCTTAAAAAAGTAAAATGTAAAAAAGTAAAAATGATTATTAGAGATACCATAGAAGTTTATACTAATACCTTGGCAGATATGTTTCTAGAAAAATAGGAATTACCAAAATTAGACCAAAAGACAAGGGAATATAAGAAATTACTGTAGTCATCAAAAAGTAGCCACACGCCTCTTCAGAAGGACATTGGGCCCAGAGTTTTTTACATGTTAGTGATGCCGGTGCTGCCGACTCTTTAGTTAACAGTTATTTCCCTTATTAAATAAACTTTTTTTAAAGTCTAAAAGAAAATGGAAAGCCACCCCTCACTTATAAGGCTAGCATAATTCTATTGCCAAAACACAAGGGCAACAAAAGAAAAAAAAAGCTGTATCTCACTTATGAGCATAGATAAAAAATTGTAAATTAAATATCGTTAAATCCAATAATCCATTTTCAGTCCTCTTTTTTTAAAACTCATCATCAGCTTGATTATTTCCTGTTTCTTGAAACACTTTTTTCACTGGCCTTTTGGGTTTTCCAGGTTTTCCTCCACTTACTGGCTGCTATTTCTCTATATTCTTTTCTGGTTTTGCCTCATTTCCCCAACTTCTAAAAATTAGAGTGACCAGGATTCAGTTTTTGCACTTCTTTTCTGTCTGTACCAGCTTTCATGATAATCTCGTACTCTTCCATGGCTTTACCGGTCTACACATGCACACACACACACACACACACACACACACACACGTAATATACATATCTATGTGATATATAAAATGATGTATTAGGACTCTCCATAGAAGAGAACCAAGAGGACAACAGGGTTATATATATAGGGAGAGAAGCTTATTATAAGGAATTGACTTATGCAACTCTAGAAGCTAAGAAGTCCCAAGATCTACGCAATCCGGAAGCTGGAGATTCAGGGGGACCAATAGAGTAGTTTCAGTCTAAAACTTCAAGCTTGAGACCCAGGAAGAGCCAATGTTTGAGTGTGTGGCCAAAGGCAGGAAAAAGTCAGCATTCTAATTTGAGGGCAGCCAAGCAAAGAGAATCCTCTGTTGGTGAGACTTTTGTTCTACCCAGGCCATTAACTGATCATACGAGGCCCACCAACGTTAGGAAGAGAAATCCACTTCACTTAGCCCGTCCATTCAAATGTTAATCTCTCACAGAGGCACCTTCATGGATACACAACGAATAATGTATGACCAAATAGCGGGGAACTGCATGATCTGCTCGAACTGGCAAAATTACTCATCACAGATGATGGCTCCCAAATTTCTATCTCCAGAGTGGACCTATTCCTAAAATGCAGAATTGGTATATCCAAGGACCTATTCATCATCTCTACCTGTATGTTTAAGAGGTATCACAGGGGAGCCTGGGTAGCTCAGTCAGCCCCTGACTCTTGACTTGAGCTCAGGTCCTGATCACAGAGTTCTGAGACCAAAGTCCGCCTAGGCTGTGTGCTCAGTGGGAGTCTGCCTAAGGATTTCTCTCCTGCTGCCCCTCCCACCATGGTCTCTCACCCTCTTTCTCAAATAAATAAATAACTAATTTAAAATATATTCTTTTAAAAAAAGATTTTATTTATTTATTTGACAGAGAGCAGGAGAGAGAGAGAGAGAAATACACAGGGGGAGCAGCAGAGGGAGAGAGAGAAGCAGACTCCCCGCTGAGTAGGGAACCCCATGTGGGACTCGAATCTAGGACCCTGGGTCATGACCTGAGCTGAAGGCAGATGCTTAACCGACTGAGCCACCCAGGCACTTCTAAATATATCTTTTTTAAAGAGGTATCCCAAGCCTAATGTGTCCAAATCAAGGTCCTGTTTTCCTGCCACAAACCTGCTCCTTGCACAGTGTTCTCCATTTCAGTTAACAGCAACTGTTGATGCAGGCCCCAAACCACCCTGCAATTCCTGAGTCCTTTCTCTTGCATCCGAACTGCCAGCCATTCCCACGGTGCTACTTTCAAAATTTATTCAGACTCCAACCACTTGTACTACTACCAGCTGGTGGAAGCCACTATCTTCTTATGCCTGGGGTTTTGCAAAATCCTCCTACTTTATCATTCTCCTTCAATCCTCGATCTCTTGGAATCTATTTCAATACTGCAGCCCCAGTGATCTTAATGAAGATACGAGTCAGATTATATCACTTTTGCTCAGCCCCCTCTGATGACTTCTACTTTCACTCAGAGTAAAAGCCAACCTCGTTTGTTTACCTGATTCTACCTCTTGAGGCCACCCTCATAGGACTTTTGCCTTCCTCCCTCCACTCTGATCACAATGGCCTCCTTGTTATTCCGCAGATACACCTGTCAAGCTCTCACTTCAGGGCCTTTGCACAGCTATTTCATCTCCCTACATTAATCTAGGTAACCACATGACTTACTCCTTTGCCCTTTTCAGGCTTGCATAAATACTACTTTTTCAGAAAGTAAGACTTCAGTTTTTATGTATGATAACTTAATTTTTAATGAAGGCTATATTCATGGATTACTTATATTAGTAAAAACCCAGTAAAGACGAAAAGCTACCATTTCATTTTTTATTAAACTTTGGGGAACTGTAAGCCACAGCCCTTTCCCTTCTGGGGTTTGGATCAGATTTATTCAGTAGTGACAAGAATGCCTGGGTCCACAGATAGAGCGGTAAACATAAAACTTGTCCGCAATACCCATTTCAACTTACATAAGTAAAAGTGATCTTTGTTGAAACTGTCATTTTGTTTGTCTTTATGCACACAGATCTCTCTGCATAATTGCTGGTGTGGGGGTGGAAAGCAGAAGGATGCTCAGAGACATGGAGCGCTAAACTCTGGTTTCTTCCCATGCATGAGAATATGGCGTTGCTGATGCTGAGATCAAATTAAAAGTCAGGAGAGTCATGGTTGTACCAGCTCCCTAACATAGAACTAATTAGGTTCTTGGGAAATGTGCACTGCTGAAGAGGGGGTTTAAGCACTTAGTCCAAAAGACTTGTGACCCAACAGACACTTAGCTGTTTTCTCAGATCAAGCTGGCCTAGTCTTACATAAAACATATCACCCAAAGCCACTAGGGAATCAGGAGCCAGGGAAAACTGGACACCTGGCTGCTCATAAGTTTTGAGTCCTTGGTTAATTAGTTGGGAACCTAATGTGGTAGTGTATGGTCTTGTCCCCTCTACTTGTAACTCCAAAAATACCAGAATCTGTTCAGAAAGGGGGATTTAACATGTTGCAGTAGACTTTTCTTAAGGTGATGGTGGCTTTTAAAATAACCTACAAACAACTATAGTTCCAAGGAACTGTCAAAAATGACAAAAATCACCCACAGTTCAAATGTTCTCAATTTTTCACCTAAGTCATAGCTGTTGTCCACGAGTAGTTGCTGGCTTTCTGCTACTTGTACCTGATGAGCAGTCATTTAGTTAATATCCACCAAGAAGAGGCCTCGTGAAATAGCTTTTAAATCTAGCCAGAAAAAATAACACTACTATTGATGTCCTTGACATTCAGCAAAGACAAATTAAGCACTCAATCTGATATTTTATAGACAGTCTATTACAGACTAACACTTGGTGGACATTCAATAAGCATTAACTGCCTGGCTGACAGGGAACAGCTACACCTCTGGCTGGTATAGAAACTGCAATAGTGGGAGAGGCGAGGAGGCCAATTTTAGATGTCTTGTGGGATAGGGCCTCCTGAGCACCAAAAAGTGTGAGGATTGTTTTTTTTATGTCTTTTTAAAACAATTAAAATGGCTTCATAATTTCCTTTTAAAACCAAACACATTCCTTAAAAATAGAATTCCCTTTGTCAGTTCAAGGTGAAGTAGCAGTTGATGGTGGTAGTGGTCACATTTTTTTTTTTTTTAATTGAAAGCTGAGAGTCTCTGAAGAATCATTGTCACATTCCCTTTTAAAATTGTTTGCATCAGCGCCAGAGAAGTCATTAACATTTTAGATAGGATGACGGTTATTTTCATTATTGTGCAGATAGTGCAGTGTGTTCATTATGGTGGAAGCACGGTGAACTCCGGTCTGCGTTTTATTCCCTCATTTGAACTGATTCACTTCTCCTGAATATAAATATTATGAAGCTGGAAAAAATATTTGCAACTTGAAATAATAGCTAACTTTTAAAAAATCACTTATTTTATGCCGTCATTGTGCTAAGCTCTTTATTTGCTGCAACTGTGTGTTTGAGAGACTATTTCATTTTTTTCTGCCATATCTTTTTTATCCTCTTAAAATTATAGCTTGCACACCATTTTATTTAAGATCACAGTTTCACTCATGCTTATTTAATCACAGTGATACACTCAACCTTAGCTTCATCTGAAAGAACAAGAACGCATGTTTGAAGGATAATAAAGCTGATGAAAATTTCAAACCTTTAGAAATTGAATATTGAGTCAAGACAGATGGTTTCTAAAAAGGGGCAAGACAGCTGATAATGTGAATCAGATGAATTGATGTAAAGAATTATTGGGATCTATAGATATGCCCTGATTCTCTTCATCATTTTTATAAAAAACTGATTCAAAATGAAGTGTCCACACTGGGAGGATCCAGCTGCTTGTTGAATCAATTGCTTTTAATTAGCCCATCTGATGTTGACTGGATTTTGGGCCTGCATGCCTGGATTCCTGAAGGATTGAATTACCAGCATTCTTCTCATTTAGAGGCATGTGACTCCAAAGTGATAATTGAGATTTCCATATCAAATCATTCATATCACTTTAAAAATTATGTATATGCACATACAAATTTTCATAGGACTAAAAGAAGTTCTTCAGTTAGTTACTTTTTTTTTTTTTAAGATTTTATTTATTTATTTGACAGAGAGAGCACACGTAGGCAGAGAGACAGGCAGAGGGAGAAGCAGGCTCTCCACTGAACAGGGAGCCTGATGCGGGGCTTGATCCCAGGACCCCGGGGATCATGACCTGAGCTGAAGGCAGCCGCTTAACCAACTGAGACACCCAGGCACCCAGTTACTTTTGAGAAGTATTAGAACTCTTGAGGACTATTTCTAAGTTATTTTCTTTTCTTACTCTGTAAGACATGGAGACTGCGTGTCACCTGCACGACAGAGCATCTTTTTTTTTTTTTTTTTTTTTTTTTTAAGATTTTATTTATTTGTTTAACAGACAGAGATCACAAGCAGGCAGAGAGGCAAGCAGAGAGAGAGGAGGAAACGGGCTCCTTGCTGAGCAGAGAGCCCGATGCGGGGCTCGATCCCAGGACCCTGAGATCATGACCTGAGCCGAAGGCAGCGGCTTAACCCACTGAGCCACCCAGGCACCCCACGACAGAGCATCTTAATGTGTTTGCAGAAGTGGTGGACTTGAACATATATGACAACCCAGACACTTCACAGTACACTGGCCTGTTCTGTCTTGGATCAGGAAGGTTCCAGTGATTGGTTGCTTAGCAACTAATGGAGTTAGTTAGAAGAAACTGTGTGTGAGCTGGGCCTCTGTCCTCATCTGTGTATAGCCAAATAATGGGAGAGTAGCTCTAGCATGGATTGCCTGACTCACAACTGTCAAACCAATGGGAATGAATAAAATGAAAGGTGGGAGAGAGATTCTACAGCTGGGATGGATACCTGTATCTGTAGTTGTACACACCTTATTTAATGGTAGCACACTGAAGAAACAGATAGAAAGGGGACATTATAAATAAAAGAAGAGCTCCTGAAATTTTGGACTAAATTCTGAATAGTGGTCATTAATTACCCTGGATTTTTAAAGAGAAGAATGATAAGTGATAATTAAAGCAATTCCACATTATTACCAACATTCTTCCAAAAACTTTCCTGGAGCCAGAGGTAAGAGATTTTATGTGATGATGTCATGAATTCTAAGACAGAAATGTTGTGTTGTATGCTTGTACATACGGATACTTTATGGCGCAGGGCTGGTGCTTCTGCTCCATCTCCCTTCTTTAGACCTACAACAGACATAACAAGATCCTGACCACTCTCAGTTGAGTCTGGATTTGGCCTCACAGCCCTCAACCAGGCTCCAGGCAGCTAGAGATACCAGATTAGGCATCAACAAGGTGCCAGTGCCTTGTCATCCTTTATGGCATATGGAGACTCCTTAAAAGCTTCTGGTTTTTGAATTCCATAGGAACGGGTCTGGGGGGGTTGTGTCAGTAGCAGCTCCATGATGGCCACATGAAATTCCTCTTCAGGCAAATACGCTAGGAAGGAGATGACTCAGATAAAGTCAGCCAGGGCCACTGGGGAAAGGAGAATGTCATGAAAGATTTACCTGAAGGCTGCTACCACCACTTCCATCCAAGAACATAGGACAATTTTCTCTTCCCGAGGCCTTGTTCTTGAAACCACGAGTCTTCTTTAACTTTTATTTCCCAAGTAATAATCTCTCCTCCCACCCAACAAGATGTAGTGACTGGTCCTCCCTTGCTTGGATTTGGACTCAGGTCTTCTACCCAGATGCCAGGATTTTGCATTGGCCTGGAGTGCTAACATTTTATAAATCAGAGAATTTGGATTAGGTGCACATTCCACGGGGAGACTTAAGAGCTGTGACCACATCATAAAAGCTATCAAGCAACAGAAGGAATTTATTGAAATTCTACGAGGACGAAGGGGAGAAATTTGTCAGGAGCATGATTATGATTCAGTATTCTGGAGGTATTACTAATACTTCCTGTTCTCATGCAAAGTATTGGATGTCTCATCTCTTTAAATATTCAGATACACAAGGAGTGTCGCAAAGGGCAGAGGACTGACTATAGCTGTGCCTCTCAAATTGTGATGTGCACATGGGTCACCTGGAGCTTTTGTTAACATGCACCTTCCATCCAGCAGGTATGAGGTGCATCTGAAATGCTTCATCTCTACCAAGTTCCCCGATGATGCCAGTGCTGGTGGCCCAGGGACCACACCTGTGTAGTGAGGGACTGGTGATGTCTAAGGTTCCTTCTAGTTTCAAGATTCCATTTACAGAAGAGAGGGTAGAATTTTAGCCATGATGCTTAAGACATGTCCAGTGTGGTTTTGATAAGCACCATGAGAGCCTCTTCTGAGTCTTACAGAATCTTCCCTGAATGCTTATCACAGGGACACA
This sequence comes from Lontra canadensis, assembly GCF_010015895.1. Taxonomy (NCBI): domain Eukaryota; kingdom Metazoa; phylum Chordata; class Mammalia; order Carnivora; family Mustelidae; genus Lontra; species Lontra canadensis. The sequence goes on from NW_022631008.1 coordinate 14,621,178, forward strand.
GAATCCCTCATTTAGCTGCCTCAGTTATTCCACCTCTTATTTTTTTCTTCAGGCTTTCAGACTCTTCTGATCTAACTGTCCTCTGAAACTTTCCTTCTTCAGAGCTAACTTCCCCTGATTTGTTCAGACTCTGTATCGCATCGGCTCAGCCACTTCTTGATATGGGCCCCAAATTCTGTTTTAGGACAGCTGTTGGAGTAGAGGAGATTCACGTTTGGTTTTGGATAGTGTGTCCTTAGTAGATCTTGAAAGACAGGATTGTGTCCTATGAGGACAGAACAAATGGTCTCTATGCAAAAAGATTCATTCAATAATGGCTTATCAAATTTGTTCAATAAGGAAGAGGAAGCATCATCCCTAAATATCTGACAGAACAGACTTCTTTACATGGTGGGGAGTAAAGGTTTGAAATCCATACCAAAGAAATACAGCCATACACAAAAAGGGAACAGAAGCACCACAGGAATGAGCAGAAGTCAAAGGATTCAAGAGCATGACCCAAGGCTAAAACCAGATGTGTGGATGCCATTTTCCATTTTCCAGAGTATGTAACCATTGACAAGTATAAATACCACTCGTGGATAGTCTGAGTTCATGATGGGCAGCAGTTTCTGGCCTTCACAAATTTACTATATCTTTAGCTAAATGAAAAACACCTTGATTTGTGTCCTTTTTCCATTCCATTCTCAAGAAGATCCAAGTAGTTGAAATACAGCCACATCTAGGAGGAGGAGAATTCTAAAGAGAAATAGAAAAAGCCGTAATCATGCTGGTTTTGAAGGGCTCATTATCACTATGTAGTTAATTTAAGAAGCAACTGTGCCAAGAGCAAAGCTGTGAAATACAGCTAGATTCTTTGAATAAACAAGTTACATATTTGAAGATGTTGGGGAAAACCAATATGTTTCACAGTTTTTAGCGTGTAAGGTGAATTTTTCTTTATATGGTTAAAGTGAGGGAAAACTGGTATTTTAAGAAATAATTAAATGTGGCTGCTTAATTATAGGTAGAGTAATATAATTTGGTGTTTTCATTTGTCCTGATATTTTATTCTCTGACACTATTACTATACTATTGGAGGAAGATTAAAACACCTACAAATATACTGGGGGAAGACCCCTGTAACCAAACATTCCTACTCTTGTGGGCCATTAAGCTCCCCAGATTGATTGGATTACTTTTGCATTTGTGAGATAAAGAAGGTAAATAGTCCAATTCAGCTATGGTCAGGAACATTCTCCTCTTAATGCCAGGGAAATGGGCCATTGTGGTTAATTGAACAGTCTCATTAAGTGAGATTTACCACCCATTCTATATGGGAGGTATAACCAAAATACGATGAAAGGTAATCATCATTAACACTAAATTGAGCAAAATGTAATCTTTGTTGATTCAGAAGTTAGCTCAGATCTCTATGATGACACATGGCCATTCGTGGCCACTGTAAACATCACTAGTAAGTAACACTAGTTACTTGTCTTAATGAAAGATGGAGGGCATCAGGCTGGATAGGCTGCCATCATTGCAAGTTGCTTTTTTCAATAACTTTCTTAAACGTGTTTGTTTACTTTGGTTTAACTCTCTCGTAAAAGATAAGGGTTGAGTGCACCAAACACAATGCAGTTATTTCATCCATAAAATCATCTGGATTCCTGATAAAATGGAATTCACTGTACCTCTTGCCCATGTCCAGGGCAACTCCAAAGCTACGTGTAGTTTCTAGGTAAAAAGATCCCATTTTACCAACTTCAAGTGCTTGAAAAGGTCTGTGTTCTCATCTTTGAAGACACAGTAGCATTTCCGCTGGTCAGTTTTGGGGCATCATGTACCAACCTAAAATGGGTTGTAGTTCATCTTGTGACTGTGTGACAACTAACATGACCCAAAGAAACTTGATTCATGCACTGTGGTTTTAAGACTCCATTTGCGTCATTTCTGTGTGAAATATAGGAGGCACGACACACTATAAATCGACAGTTCTCTCTGTGGTTGGCACTTCAAGTGGACTGTGTTCTCACAAACTGGGTTTTCAATTAGAAAGATTTGTGGTGGCGGCAGCACGTTATCAGCCAAGAGTGAGCTGTGACAACTGTAAATCTCAGCCTGGCCCAGGCTCTCCCAAAGACAAAAACAGCATGAACCGAGGACGAATCTGTGCAGTGCTTCCATATCTCTAAGCAGAACCTCATCCCGTGCTTTGGCAGAATGTTGTGGCTTGATAGAGGGCATTGCCATATGTTCTTACTTTTTTCTAAATGTCTACAAGTGAACTAATTTGTACTTAGCTTATGGTGGGTATTCCTTCTCTTTAACTGTCGCTACTTTAGCTACTTGTCTGAAACAGCTTGTACCCAGAAAATTATTTCCAATGTCAGATTAATTATTTTTGTTTACAACAATGTGCAACAGCTGAACATCACCTACAGCTGCATCATCATCTGAATTTTTGAAGAGTGTGTTGGTTCATTTGTGCATTCATTCATTCATTCATTCATTTATCTATATTTATTGCATGCATGCAAGCAAATGTGAGCATCTAGGGACTCCCCAGTGAGTAAGGAAGATATGGTGCCTATAGTTCATGGAACTTACAGTTTACCTTTTCAGGACATTCAGAGGTAGAAGACAGCACCCATGGTCCCATTGCCTCTTTTGCTACCAAAGGACGCTTTGCCCTTCCCTGTGGGCTCTAGAAGCTCTCTTGACATTGTTTCACAGGCTCTTGACATCTCACAAGCTTTACGAATTGACAGATGACTGGGTTCTTCCTTACTTTGGTGGTATCCAATGTGACTTCTAATTGAGGTGCCTTGTAAGTTTATTAAACCCAAAATATAGACCTTGATTTAATAGTTTCCTTTTTTCTTCTCCTTAACTGGTTTTGTAACTTTTAAAAATACCATGTTTTAAATTTATAACATTAAGTTTCTAAGACTATATGATACAATATCAGAATGAAGGTTGTGTGTTTATGGAAATGGCAGTGATGGTTTTTATGATGTGATCAATCCTTAAACTAGGGAGTAGGAGTAAAGTCCTGTAGCCAGACATAGGGATTTTGAGAGGGACTGTCACTAGGAAAGTGTTTGAAAGGAACAGAATTTGGGCAGAGAGCAGAAGAGGAGCTATTTCTTAGCTCTCGTTCCAACTGGGATGGAAGCAAGACATGGGAAAGTAGGGCATTCAGCTTGGATTAGGGACAACCTAATGACAACCCTATGAAGTTTGTATTATCTCTCAGGAACTTCTTGCATTTCATTAACCTAGATAATCCTTCTGCAGTTTGAGTCATTTCTGTCAACAGTGGAGTTGATGGAGAGCTGCAGGTCACCATTTCTGGTGCAAGTGCAACTTGGAAGATCAGAAAAAAGAAATTAGTGTTGAAAATATTTAAAATTGAAACACCCATGTAATAAAAAACAGACATGAAGAAAGAAAAAACTGTAATTTCTTCCAGCGTTTTGTTTTGTTTAGAGGAGCTATATGAAGTCTAGAAGCAAATTCAGAATTACACAAATGGGAAGTCCTTTTTTATTGTGACCTGTGCTTTTTAGTTCTGACAATTTATTGATTTAGTTGTTTAAGTAGACTCCATGCCCAGTGTGGGGCCTGAGTTCAGGACTCTGAGGTCAAGGGTTGCATGTTCTTCCAACTGTAAGAGCCAGATGCCCCTGGTTTTGACTTTGGATCTTTCACAAATGCATAAGTAGAATCCATTTACATTAAAATCAATTTTCTGATAGCCCTTTTTATCTTTAGCTAAACTTGATTTCAAAAACAAAAACAAAACCAAAAATCCCCAGAGAGTATATATCACTGCTTTTAACCAAAGAATACATAAAAGAAACTTAACTCTATTCCCTTGTTATTACAGTATATAAGTTTCACTAAGACCTTGCCGTATGCAGACACTATTACTGACTACTTCATATATATACACTGTCATCTAATCTTCAAACAAGTTCATGAAGTGGGTACAATTTTTGGCCCCATTTTCCAGATAAGAAAACTGAATCCAAGAGAAATTACGTGCTTGTCAAACCTGGAATAGTTTGATTACAAGTTTGCCTTTAATCACTGTGGTTCACCAAACCAAGGGTTACACGACTTCAAATCCAGTCATGTAGCACCTTAACTCTAGTGGCCCCCACAGCAAGCCGGATCAACTCACTAATTAACCAAGTTACCAAATACACCTTATTGGCCTTTCACCACTAACAGCTTCTAAAGGAATATCAGATTTCATTTATTCATGATAAAGTAAATTCCTGAAAGTGAAATATTCTACATGTTTGCTATTTAATATAGCAAATATTATTGTGTATGTTACACATTACATAGTCCCCATGTATTCAGGATTTTTTCAATGATTAAAAAATTTTTCAAATGACAAGGGAGCAATAATTGTGTATTTCTAACAATTAAAATTTTAGCTATAAATTAAGCTAACAAAGAGGATTCTATTCATTATGAAAATTCAGAACTCTCTAATGGAGTGAGATAGAAATGAGAATCTGCAGAAGAAATAATGGACCATCAATTAATACCACCATTCAGGGGTGCCTGTGTGGCTCAGTCATTTAAGCATCTGACTGTTGGTTTCGGCTCAGGTCATGATCTCAGGGTCATGAGATCAAGCCACATGTTGGGCTCTGTGCTGGGTGTGGGGCCTGCCTGGAATTCTCTCTCTCCCTCTCCTTCTGCCCTCCCCCCTTGAAAAACAAACCAAACAAGAAACCACCATTCAATATATATTAAAGTGTACAGAATTGTGAGGATCAAAAATAAATTTATCAACATAAAAATTGCTAAGAGAAGACTATTAATACATTGGCAAAACAAAAAAAATCACATTTCTAGAATTAAAAGAAATTAGTGTGAAGTAAAATATTACCATATAGTTGAGTAAGGGGGTTTTTCCTCCACTTTTTATTTTATCTCTATGAAGTTAGCTAAACTGCAGAATTTGAAGGGACATTTCCCTTAAGACTTCTATCACTTCTGACACCAACTGCAGGTTTGAAGGAATTCCTAAAATTATTCTCATATTCCATAATTCACTAGGAAGTCTCACAGAACTTGCTAAAAGTTTTTATACTCATGGAAATTGGCTTATTACAGGGAAAGGATATGAATTGGAGTTAGACAAAGAAAGAGACATATTGGACAGAATCCAGAAGGGGACCACATACAGAGCTGCTGGCAGTCCTCCTCTTGTGGAGTCATAGTGTATCTCCTGACCACGCTAAATAACAAAATGCACAGAGGACTGCCAACCAGGGACAGTCACCCAAACTTTTGGTATCCAGAGTTTTTACTGAGGCTCAGTTACACATTCCCCATGTGATTGACCTTTCACCTATAGCCTTGCCTAGAGGTCAGGCTAGTACCTTTAGTCTCCAGTTCCCCTGGAGGTCACAACTGATATAGTGTGGCCTAAAATCCCATCATAAATCACATTGTTCTCAGACAAACAAGGACCTTCCTATCTGGCAGGATATTCCAAGGGCCTAGAGATCACCTTCCAGAATTCAAGGGAAAAGACCAGAACTTCCTTTGGGTAAGGTTAATTCTTCCCTATATAGATGTATACGTTCCTAAATAGTACATTTCATCATTGGTAACCCAAGATGGAATTTTCTCTTTATACCTGCTAAATCAAACTTGCTACATATGTACAAATTACTGTGGGTTGGTTGGTTGGTTGGTTGGTTCGTTTTTTGGACATGGGACAAACCAATCCATTTTTTTTAAATTTGTCAAGTTTCATTTTTTTAATCTTTAAGTTTTCATTTGGCATACTGATCATCTAGTAGAACTGATTTGGAGAATTGGTTTGGGACAAATTAATTTTCACTAAAGAAATAGACAGAGGTTCTCAAACTCAAGTGAGGATCAGAGTCACTTTGATGGCCAATCATAATGCACATTGCTGGACCCCTGTGTGAGTTTCTGATTCAGTAGGTCTGGGCTGGGCCCCTTGGAATCTGTCCTCTTAACGTTCCCAGGTGATGCTGATATTGCTGGCCCAGGGTCCACATTTTGAGAGCCACTGAAATAGAATGTATGCTACATGGAAGATGAGAGGAATGAGGGGTGTCATTGAGATGAGGCAGAAAAAAAGGCAGTGAAGTCTGTCATAGACCATCTGTCCTGGTCTGTTTAGGACTTTGTCTCATTCTCTTGGTTTTTAAGTTCTGTAACTCCCCATCTCTCGCATTCTCTCCCACGTCAGGCAATGTTCAGTCTCTGTATGGTGGAAAGTGGAGCCGACGAGGTGAATTTACACGGTGTGACCAGCCTTGGCTTGAAGCAGGCTCTGGAGTTTGCATACACAGGCCAGGTATGGTACCATGTGTCCTCTGAGAGGGTTAACATTTTAATTGCAACTAACCAGTGGGGATTATCCTTGAGGTATGAGATTTAGATATTTTTCTTGTTATTCATTTTGATGTTTAAAAAAAAGTTCACATCTCCTTGATTTTATAACAAAGAGGATGGAAAGGTGAGTAAAACAATTTGAGTTTAAATATGACCCCGGAAACATAATATTTTAATCTGAGCTCAGAGGCTTGCTGGTATAATTTTAAAACAGCCTAAAGAACCCTCTTATGGAAAAGAGTTTGCAAAATAACTTAAACTGTTTTTACTGAATCTCCATTAATCACAGCATTATTGGTTTAAAAAAAATGTAAAGCTCCAAGAAGCTGTGTCTAGCACCTTGGTATCCTGTCCTCCACACATATCTCAGAGTCAGAGTCTCAAGGATTAGATTATAATGTGACGGTTTGAAAGCCAAAATTGTTCTTCATTAAAATTGTCATGGGATTTACAGAGATCTCCAGAGAAAATCCATTTTCTTTTCTTTTCTTTTTTAAGTGAAAGAATAATAATGTCAACTAATGGAATGTGAGAGCCAGGTCAACATATGACTCTCAGAGAAAATTGAAATTAAATTGCATAAAGACAATAATGAATCCAGATCCAAAGTATCATGTTTCTTTACTAGTTTTATGTTGTTGAAGCCAAGATGAAAACACACAGAAACCTTCCTTTTAAAATTGTTTTTAATTGAGGTATAGCAGACATATAGCATTGTATTAGTTTTGGGTGTAGAACATAAGGATTCCATATACGTACTACAGTAAATTTAGTTAACATCGGTCACCACACATAGTTACAATTTTTTTTCTTGTGGTGAAGACTTTTAATATCTACTCTCTTAGTGTCTTTCAAATATATTAACAGTATTGTTAACTCTAGTCACCATGCTGTATATTACATCCCAGGATTTACTTATCTAAACCTGGAAGTATCTACCTTCGACCACCTTCACTCATTTTTCCACTCCTCACCCCCCATTTTCATTTGAGAACCACTGAACTAAATCAACCCACATACAGACTGGATGTTTACTGTCTTTTATAAAGTTTTTTTTTTTTTAATTTTGTTTTATTTGACTTAGGTTTAGTGTCTTCTATGCTAGAATAAGGACCTCTTCTCTTGGCAGACCCAAATCCTGGTGGGGGAAAGAGGCATAGACGTAATCATATGTCCTCGTTATGGTGGGAGATACAATAGAAGCAGAATACAAGATACAGTGGAGACAACAAGGAGGATGTGGTCAGCTGGGGCCATCAGTACAAACGTTCACAGAGAAGGTGGTATTTGCATCTGGAAGAATGTTGGGAGCTCACTTTCCTACTAAATTTCCCTCTTTAGAGGCTTTTTAAACTATATGATATTGTCCACTTTCTGGAGCTAGTAGACTTTGAGATATGTTTCATGGAGTGATTGAGGCAACTCAGAAGTTGAAATAAAAATAGTGGGTAGAAAGGGGAAAAAAAAAAACCCATCCATCAAGTAGCAGGTGCAAAGGGAAATACAAAAGAAATAGATCACAAATTCAGGGTCAGCCCAGCCAGATTTCATGCCTTAGGAAATTCATGTGGACGGTTACTGTTCAGAGTTGCCAAAACTGATTCCTAGTGAGGTGAGTAAATTATGTGTTGGATGCTTTTTGGTTTATAGATGTAAAGACAGATACTAGCTCTAAATTGTGTCTTGTTTAGGTTTTTCTCTTCAGCCTAAAATATGATTGATTACACCTGCATTTGCTCACCTCTAAAGTACTATTGATAACCCATAGCTCATACTTTGCTGGTGTGCAATGGGAATGAAATGGTGAATTTTATGTTTTTTTGAGAGAAGTACCCACATGAGTAGCTTTTGTATTTGGCTGCATTAATAATGGAATGGTTTCAGCTTGTAAGTTATACGCTGCAAAACATTTAAATCATTAGTAAACAGAAAGGTGAAAAAATGCTATAAAGGCTGGGGTCAAAGACACATACAGATATAATCAGTGGCTGTCTTATTGTTTGCCTCGATTGCCTGGTAGTTTCTTTCACAATTATGTATATATAATACCTGTGGCCCAAAGGACTTATGAAACATGGACTGAAGGGGGCTTTTTGAAAGGTAAGAAAATTGCTTGAGAAGTTTGCAGGGCAACAGCCCTATCTCACTGCTTAGGATCATACGCACATATACCGGTTTTATGAGTTAAAAAGAAAGCCAGGAATGCTTAAAAAAAAAAAAAATGGCAAGCCCTAGGGCCAGACCTGGAGTTGCATTTATTCTGTCCAGTGACCCATTGCTGATGTGTGTACCCACGGAGCAGTAACAGGCCTGTGGCATAGAGCAGGAACTCATCTGTTCAGATTGTGTCCAGAGGGATGGGAAGTGGGCTGACATTTCATGGAACATCTTCTGCAAGAGCAGGGGCATTGCCCTGACTCCTTTATGTGTGCTGTTTGACCTAATCTGCTAGACAGCTCTGAAGAATGCAGTGATCCCGTCACGAAGAGGATGAGCCCAGGAAGAGCAGGGAATGACTCAAATCACTCTCCCAGTGTATATTGACTCAGTGAGTCAAACCCAGTCCTCTTAGCTTCAGAGCCATTGTCCCACTGAGGAAAGGTTAAGTCATCTTTGTTCTACTTTGTTGAAGGAGGCAGGGAAGCATTTGGATGTTTCAGAAAGTGAACCCTTGATGGTTCTCTCATCCTGGGTGCCTTTGCAACACTCAGTTCATAAGGGCTCCGAGTTGCTGCCCTTGAACTCGATGTATGATGACTCATTGCTGCACAGTGGAAATTGATACAGGCTTTCTTGGATAGCATCCATGGTACTTTGCTCTCTTAAACACCAAAATGGCTTTATAATAAATCTGTTTTCCCTTTGAGACATGAACACAGATAATGGCAAAAAGTGAAATTGCAGTATGCTTGGGAGATGCAAAGAAGCTGCTTTCTCTTACTCTGAAACTGACGTTAGCATTAGGCAAAGACTTTGGCATATGGAAGCAGGAATCAAAGCATTGCTCTTCAATTTCTTAATTATTATGTACGATGTGGATATTCACTAATATTCACTAATCTTTTGTCTTTAGCCATGATATAGATTTGTAAAATCAGGGTTAACATTGAACTTGTCTACCTCTAGCTATTTCTGCTGACAGTTGATTATACCTTTAGTCAGTAGTAGTAAGCGTAGTATAAAATGTAAGTATTTTAAATGTCTGAAAATTCTTGCCATCTTGGGAGATAAATTGGAAGTATCGTGTGGGCGCGATGAGTGAATGCAGCTACGTATAGCAAGACGTGTGTGCGTTCCTCCTCCATGCATAAAGCATAACCTTCTTGAAATTGGTCACAGATTTCATCCAGGAAATTTTAAAGAGAAAGCAGACTTTCTCCCTAATGCTAATGCTTCCTCTGAATGTGCACGCACTTTTCTTAGCAAAGAGCCTATGCAGGGCCGAGCTAGCACACACTCTACCTTCACACTGATTAGAGATGTGCCCTTCCTGTGGGCACGCCTGACTTAGGGCACAGCTTGTGCCGAGGCAGGGATCTATTGCAGCCCTCGTTGTGTGTGTTTGCTCAGCCGTAAAGAGCAGAAGCAGCCACAAGGGACAGAGCTACTCTCCAGGTTCTATTCTGGGCTGGCACTGGGAGCCAGGTCAGAAGCAAATGGTGTGATGTAAACTGTTGCTGGACAACTCGGCCTTAGGGAGAAAGGGACAAAGTAACCCTAAGAAAACACAAACTCTCACGTAATCTGGTAGCAAGACTACTCCTCAGCATGTGGCAGAGCCTATCTCTTCGGGACTCCCATCCTAATTACCTTCCTCTGATCCAGAAAATGTTTTAGTACAATCTTCACAAGGATATTTTGTTTAACTATTAATATTAATATTTTTAAGTCTTTCTTTGGGAATGTGGGAAAGTAGGATACTCTTATAAAAAAAATTAGCTATAATTGTGGTTACACAATAGATTATGTAAAGATATTCATGCAATCAGAAATTGTAAACTTGGGGCACCTGGGCGGCTCAGTCAGTAAAGCATCTGCCTTCGGCTTGGGTCAGTGTCCCAGGGTTCTGGGATCGAGTGCTGCTTCGGTGTTCCTGTTCAGCAGGGAGCCTCTTTCTCCCTTTCCCTCTGCCCTTCCCACCTCTCCCTGTTCTCTCTCTTGCTCTCTCTTGAATAAATAAATACATTCTTTTTTTTTTTTTTTAAGAAATTGTAAACTCAAGGAAACTATGCCTTAATATTCATGCACTGTGCAGTCAAGTTTTTTTCCCAATTCTTATTTGATTCCTTAATAAGTTCACATTATCTTTCTACATAGCATTGATAGGGCATACACTTTTAACATTCCATTTTGATGATCAGTGAAACTGGATTTATTCTCCATAGCAGAATGTTTTTCTCTATAGACCTGAGCGCCAGACCCAGTAGCAGAATGACAGGAATCTTAATTGGAACTGCTTCCCGTGGGCCATCCCTACACAGGGATAAATGTGTCACTTTACATGGAGAAAGTCCCCATAAGATATACTTATAAACAAAACCTGGTTGAACTAAATGGTAGCATATGAATAAACCTGGGAGAAATTCTTCTTAAATATGTTTCTGGGGAGCAACATTCAGGCTAATCCTGAATTCCTAAATATTTTAGCCGTAGAATCCTTTCTGCATCCGGCAGAGCCTACAGAAGCCTGGCAAGCAAAAGGTCTCGAAGATACCTGCACTGTGCCCAAGATTCTAGAGGGCACAGCCTAAAATCTACATTCTCAGGAAGAATATTTTGAATTAGGCAAAAGTGATCATTTTCTCTTCACTTAATTCCTGTCAGAGCTGTGCCAGAGTCCATACTGGAAGGTCTGAGAGACTGAAGTGAAGGAAGCTTGAATTTTATCCATTTTTTTTTTTTTTTTGTGCTTTGTGTGTGGATCTTTAAAAACTCTGCATTATTTACTCTTGGAGAGATTTTCTTTGTTATCAGTGGGTCAAAAACAAACACACAAGCAGATGTATCCACTTACTCTTTTGGGGTGAAGATGTTCCATGTTCCCACTCATGATTTCACAAAAGTGTCAGCTGACTTGATAGACAAGAACCATAGGCCAAATGGAATTTTTATGACTTCCCAAGATGTCAAGTAAAGCGATAAATGTTGACATGTTTTGGTGGCCAAAAGTGGGAAGGACGGGTTGAAACCTAATCATTTATTGTGAGAAAAGGAGAAGTGAGATTTTCAAAGTCTCTTCTGAGGGTCCTGACTGACTCCCAGAAGCCTGCTTTTCTCAGCTGAGGACGCAAGAACCCAAGGACTCACAGGGCCTGAAGTCTGTCTGTTCCTCAAGGGGAACAGTCGGTTCAGACAGAGGGAAATCACGTGGGAGCACCTCCCCCCTTGTAGAGCAGGACCAGTTCTAATTAACAGTCTCTACTTCAGGCTAGCCTGTCCTAGATTAAATTTGTGTGTGCTGTCTGGTCAGAATGTACTCAGGTGTTAGTTTATACTGCAGGAATTATAAAGCCATTTGCTCAGCATAGCAACATCTAAAATACCTCTGTGAAGAAATGTAACTGGCTACACTTCTGAGATCCGCTTTCATTTGGTAACAAAACTGATTACTTTGAGGTTTTTTGTTTGTTTGTTTTTGTTTTGTTTTGTTCTAAGTTTCCTGACTTTTCTATAATAATTTGCAAGTTTGGGGTTTCTAAGTTGTCTTATAGGCATTCTCCAAAAACAGAATGGCTCCCTTCCTTATGCAAAATTTGATTCAGATGTTGAGACTGGTAATACCACGTGCATACCAAGAGGATGCAGAAAGGTTTATTACTCAAACAATGAGGCTTTCTGGGGAGAGCAGGCTGGCTCCCAGCTGCGTCCAAAAATGGCTTCAGAGGGCAAGTAGGGGGCGACTGGCTTTGACTTTTATTGTGGTTAGGGGAGGGAGCTGGAAGATCCTTCACTCAGGCAGGGACTTGTGTGGTTTGAACTTCCTACCAGCACCAAGGGAGAGAACACTCAATCTTTCTCTTACTTTTTCCCAGGTGTGGGGAAAGCAGGAAGGAGGGAGGGCTGGGGCCTGAAAGCTGTTAGCAGACAAACATTAAAAATGTTGCCAGACCTCAATTACATTAGTCTAGCATTCTACTTGGGTGATAGTCACATTTTAGGCATAGATATTTTCCTTTGAGATATTGTGAAAGTCACTTAGGAAAACAACACGTGTTTAAACATGCTGATAGCACTTGTGATCTTTCTCAACTGTTAATTCTGTGCTGAGGAACCCATTGTGTGCTTGAGCTCATTGTGTACAGAGCATGTATACTGGTAACCTGAGGAGGGTCTCTGGATATCTGAGATAGCGTGAGATGACGAGAATGAGTGGTCCCTCTGTGTTTTAACCTTATCTTTATTTGTTTATAAAACTCCATTCACGTGAGCTAGATGTGTTCCCTCTCTTTCTTCTCCTTTCCTTCCAACTCTACTTCCTGCCCCCACGCATTGCCAGTATAGGGAATAGGAAGAAAAGTATTTTCTGTATGCTTTTGATAGGGGTTCTGTTCACAAGTGGAGCAATAAACAATCAGTCCTTTTCTAGCTAATGTCCTCCAAAGTAGAATTGGCTAATATACAGCAACTTAAAATAGTAGGTCAACCCACTTGTTTAATCCAGGGTAGATTTTGTACTTCTGGGCACTTGTTTCTTTTGAATGTTTTAGCAGAAAGTATCAAGGCCAAATATTTTCTATTTTATGGTACCCATCAGAATTGTTTTCCTTTGCAGTGGTGGATGAACAGTAATTCTTGCTTTATAATATTTCTAAACAGAAATCAAAGCAGGATTTCTAAGCAGTGCTCTTTCTTGATCATTAGAATTTGTGAGTTTGGCTGCTCTCTGAATTATTCCCTAAGGAAATCCTGACCCTTCCTTAGGTGCTCAATCAAATCACCTCTGAGTGGAGGGAGGTTAACAGTTTATTTAATGGAGAAACTTGATTAGCTTATTAAATTTCGTAAGAAATTGTTAGCCTATTGATAGCTTTTTAAAGTACATAAGCCTTTCCCCTGATTCAGCAAAAGAGAATAATTGCACTCCAGCCTCAACCTGTTTTCTGAGACAACTCTCACTAAAAGTTCATTTGGGAGAAATTATATACATAATGGATTCCCAGAAGATACACAGTCTATCAGGCTTCGTGATTCTCAACCTCATCTATCAGGCCTTAATATAAAAGGCAACATTGAATGTTGCCTTCGGCTCAAGTCATGATCCCAGCCAGAGTCCTGGGATCGAGCCCTGTGTTGGGCTTCCTGCTCAGCCCTGTTCAGTGGGGAGCCTGCTTCTCCCTCTCCCTCTGCTCCTTCCTGCCCTGCTCATATTTCCTCTCAAATAAATAAATCTTTAAAAAATTGTTATAAAGATATAAAAACATATATGTATGTGTATACATACATAGATATATATACCTCCTCTCCAGACTTCATAATATTTTTTGTTTCTTATTTTCTCTTAGCTTGAGTTATTTATGTTCCTAATTTTTAGAGAAATGCTTGTATTGGTACCTCAGATCCATCTCAAAATGAGATATCATGTAAGTAAATAAATAGGGTAAATAAAGATATTTGGGACCTCTGAACGTCTTTGAAATCCCAGAGGTACTTTAATGTTATTTGTAGGCATGAATAAAGTGGTGCTATACCGGATTAGTTCTGACTTCGAAAATGAAGTGTCTCCAAACTCCCAAGCTGTTCCATAAATAAACCATTCTGCTAGCTTTCTAAATTTTGTTCCATCCTTGTTTTCAGCACTAAAAATAAGGCATATCATTTTTCATCTTTGAAAATAAAAAAAAAAATCACCCAAACGTTTACACAAACAAAAATAAGACTAAAAGTGGAAAACAACAGTCAACCAAATTCTATTCACCCACATTTGAATTTACTCACAAATTGTATGCTGTCTTTCTGTCCACCCCCACCCCCTGCCCCAGCCTTTACTCATATGCCTAAGTAGTTTTATATAAATTTTTGTGACTATAATTTACTTAATTTCTTCTCTGGAATTAGATAAAAGTACATTTATCCACAGTGTTATAAACTCAGTTTCTTTCCTAGAGTTAGATAAAGGTACATTTATCCATAAACGCTGTCATATTGTAATCTATTTTTTGCTTTCATTTGGATTGTTTTATTTGTTTATTATTTATTTATTTTGAGAGAGAAAGAGAACAATCTCGAGAGCAGGGGTAGGAGGGGTAGAGGGAGAGAGAAAGAATCCTAAGTAGGCTTCATACCCTACCTGGAGCCTGACCCTGACTCGGGGCTTGATCTCACAACTCTGAGATCATGACCTGAACTGAAATCAGGAGTCCAATGCTTGATAGACCGAGCCACCCAGGTACCCTACATTTGTGTTATTTCAAATAAATTGATAGACCTGAAATTACTTGATCAGGAGGAGGAATGTTTTTGTTTGTTTGTTTGTTTGTTTTTTGTGAGCATTGCCTTCTGAAGGAGTTTTATAATAGCTGCTGTTGGACCATGAGCTTTTTAAAGTTTTTTCCTTAAAATAGAATTCTTGAGCCCTCTGCTGGGAGCATTTAGTATTTGTACAAAGTAGTAGTATATGGGAGTTTTACCATTCCAGTGTAAGGTTTTAAAAAAATAAATAAATAAATAACCTGGTAGCAAAAATATATGGTTTTTGTGGTTGATTTCAAGATTAAAAAAAACTAGGCCAAACAGAAGTTTTGAGAAGATTTCTATTACAAGTCGATATTCCATTTGAATAGAATAATGATGCAGACATTCAGATGAAGGACTGATTTAAATACATTGAATGCCCTCAGTTAATTTGTGAGCATTTTATTTCATTTGTATTCTTCATTAAAAAAAACCAAAAACACTTACAGTTTATTCTCAAATTGAGAGCCACTAACTCATCAAAAACTTAATGAGTACCTTCTTGTTAAAAACTTACTAGATGTTGGGGCGCCTGGGTGGCTCAGTCATTAGGGGTCTGCCTTTGGCTCAGGTCATGATCCCAGAGTCCTGGGATGGAGCCTGCTTCTCTCTCTCTCCCACTCCCCCTGCTTGTGTTCCTGCTTTCACTGTCTCTCTCTCTCTCTCTCTCTGTCAAATTTAAAAATAAAATAAAATAAAATAAAATAAAATAAAATAACCTTACTAGATGTTAGGGATGCACTGAAGTCAAAGAAATACACAGTGAATGCTTTCTCAGTGTGGACTGAATAGTGGTTGGCAGTGCCAGATCAACACACCACTACATTTATTGGAAACGGATTATTAGGGGTCTGAATTATTTGTGTATGGAGAATAGTGAAGTATCTAAGGATGTGTCATGCTCCAAAAGTTGTACTATTTCTGATAGAATGAATAATTGAGGTGTAGTACTTCATAGAGTACTACCCAAAAAATAACAGGTTAATTTGCATTCTACTTTGCAAGGAGAAAAAAAATACCAATTTGATATATGGTAATTGAATAGAACTAGGTCCTGAAAAATCTATGATAGCCATGCATGGATCTGTCAGGGTAGAAACAATTTGACACAGCTCAAAGACAGAGCCACTGACCTTAGAGGGAACCAAGCCTGATTCCAGCCTGTGGCAATTTTTAGAGAATTATCCATTGCATTCCACTTAAGTATCAACTCTGTTGTGGTTGCTGGGAAAAGTTACCATTTCCACTTCCAATCCATGATTCCAAATCTCAGATGGACACTCATTTTTGCCAGGCAGTGCTAATTGATTTCCAAGTAAATTTCTTTTCCTCCTCTTCCTGGTAATTTTCTCATTTCTTCTTTCTTCTCAAACCCTCCCTCCTACCCCTATTACCCTACCTCCAGTACACATAGCACAAGGAAAACTCACCTTCCGTTGTGATGATAGACGCAGACAAGATGATTTGTATCCTTTTGCCATCAAACCCCCAATCCCCTATGCACTTGTTCTATGTATTTCTCTTGTTTATGATGGAAGAGGTATCCTGTCAGAAGTTAAACTCTCCACGTAAGCTTTGCCTCATATGCCCTCTGATCCTCTCGGACTTCACTCCCCAAATCCCACTTTTCTTCTGTCATCACTTTCTCTTTCTCCACTAGAACATTCCCACCAGCATATAAACTTGCTGTATCGTTCACGTTTCAAAATCTTTTTCTAGTTCTTTTATACCCCTTCAGTTACCACTTGTTTCTTTACTTGTCTTCGCGGCAGAATTGTGAAAGAAGTTGCATGAACTTACATTTACTCATTTTCACTCATTTCTCCACTCTTCAAGTCCCAAGACTTCCAGCACTCTACTGAAATGGTTTTTGACAATCCCAGATATTGCCAAGTCAATTAAATAATGTCACCATGATTTCTCAGCTTCATTCAGTGCAGCCAACCTGGCTCTCCATGGGAGTGTCCTCTCTCTGGGCTTCTGCACTCTGTGGGCTCTTACTTTGTGCCCCTCAGGTCCCTTTCCCATCATTCCTTTCTAGATGACTTTGCTTGCTCCTCCTCCTCTATAGGCTCTGAATTAATTCTTCATGTGTCAGGATCTTCCTGTTTTATCTAACTAGCTTCCTTTTTGAGGTCATCTGGAGCCATGGTGTGTAGGGTCACATAGTAAAGAATTAGCCTTTGCAGGCCACATAAAGTTATGTTGCAACTGCTCAACCCTACTGTTGTAGAATGAAAATAGCCAGGGACAAATATGTAAATAAATGAGCTAAGTTCCAGTAAATGGAATGACTAAAATTTGAATTTCATATCTTTTTCACATCATATAGTGTATCACAGGCATACTTCGTTATATTGTGTTTCGCTTTGTTGCACTTGGCAGATACTGGGTTTTTTTTTGTTTGTTTTGTTTTTTTAGATTTTATTTATTTATTTATTTATTTGTTTGAGAGAGAGATAGAGAACACGTATGTGTATGTGAGTGGGGGAAGGGGCAGAGGGACAGAGGGATCCTCAAGCAGACTCTGTGCTGAGTGCAAAGCCAGATGCTGGTCTGATCCCATGACCCTGAGATCATGACCCTGAGATCATGACCTGAACTGAAATCAAGAGTTGGATGCTCAAATGACTGAGCCACCCAGGGGGCCCTGCAGATACTTAGTGGATTTTTTCTTTGTTTGTTTGTTTGTTTTTTGTTTTTAACCAGTTTAAGGTTTGTGGGAGGTCTGTGTCCAGCAAGTCTCTTGCTGCCATTGTCCGAATAGTGTTTGCTTACTTTGTGTCTCTGTCACATTTTGATAATTCTTGCAACATTCCAAACTTTGTCATGATTATTGTATTGTTTAGGGTGACCTGTGATCTGTGATCTTTGTTGTTGCGATTTTATTTGTTTTGCGGTATCATGAACCAAACCCATATAATACCACAAACAATTGATAAATGTTCTATGTGTCCTGACTGCTCCACTCTTCTGTCTCTCTCCTTCTCTTTGGGCCTCCTTCTATTGAAATTAAGCCAGTTAATCTCCCTGCGTTGGTCTCTAAGTATTCAGGTGAGAGGAAAAATTAATTGTAAGCTAGAGATGGTTAGTCTTCGTGAGCAAGGCCTGACAGTCCAAAAGCTAGGCCTCTTGCATAGAACGATTAGCCAGGTTGTGAATTTCCTCTTGAAGGAAATTAAAAGTGCTATTCCAGGGAACTATTCGTGAATGATAAGGAAGGAAAACGACCAAACTGCTGCTATGGAGAAGATTTCAGCGGTCTGAGAGATGATCAGACCAACTACCACCTTCCCTTAAGCCAAAGCCTAATCCAGAGCGAAGCCTTAACTCTCTTCAATTCTCTGAAGGCCGAGAGACATGAGGAAGCTCCAGAATAAAAGTTCAAAGCTAGCAGAAGTTGGTTCAAGAGGTCTAAGGAAAGCAGCTGTTTTCATAACGTCAAAGTGCAAATAGAAGCAGCAAGTGCTGATGTGGAAGCTGCAGCAAGTTCTCCAGAGGTCTAGCTCTGATAATTCATGACGGTGGGAACTCCAAACAACAGATTTTCAAGGTAGACAGAACAGTCTTATGGAAGTAGGTGCCATCTAGGACTTCCATAGCGAGAGAGGAGAGGTCAATGCCTGGTTTTAAAGCTTGAAAGGACAGGTTGGCTCTCATGTTAGGGGCTAACGCAGCTGCTGACCTTATGTTGAAGCCAGTGCTCACTGACCGTGTGAAAGTGCCAGGGCTCCTAAGAAAGATGCTGAGTCTACTCTTCCTGTGCTCTGTAACTGGAGCAAGAAAGCCGGGATGACAGCACATCTGTTTACAACACAATTTCCTGAATACTTTAAGCCCACTGTCGAGATGTAACGATCAGAAAAAAAGATTCCTTTCAAAATATGACTGCTCATTGACAATGCATCTGGTCACCCAAGAGCTCTGATGGAGATCAGTGAGATTAATGTTGTCTGCCTGCCTCCTGACACAATATCTAATCAAGTTTATTAGAAAAAAATAAAATTACATTTTTAAAAATGCAAGTAAAAATTTTTTTTTCTTTAACGGTTTTTAGCTCATAGGTCATATACAACTATGTGCTAGGAAGATTTGGTGTCGAGCTTGTAGTTTGCCAGCTAGACTGATAGCTTTCTGTCTAATTGATATCTCCATTCGGATGACTAACAGGCATCATAAACTTAACATATATCCCCAGATGGAACTGTTGATCCTTCCTCCAAACCTTTATCTTCCTTTGTTTTCCTCTGGTTAGTTGGTCACACTGCAAGTCTACCTGGTTGGCTCAAACCTGGACTCTGAGCACCACGCAATGAGGGAATTTGTCTTGTCATATTGCAGTCCCCAGAAAGGTGCCTGGAATACTGTAGACACACTTAGGAAAGGTTTGCTAATTGAATGGGTAAATTTCTCTGCCCTCAGTTTCTTCATTTGCCTTGTGGGGATAGTATTTACCTTGCAGGAGTGAGGAGTGGGGAAGGGTGTAAAAAGGAAAGAAAACCTATAAAGTTACCCCCACAAGGTAGTTGGTACATAGTAGGAAGTGTGTAAACACTGAAAATAGGGTTTTGTTATATGTGAAGTAGATTTATTTGTTTATGGGATTGATGACAACAATAATAAAAAAGCAGCTACTTTTTTTTTTTTAACTCTATAAAATGTGCCAGGTGTTAGTTTAAGAATTATACCTGGGTTATCTCATTATATCCTTATGGAGACTTTATGCAAGTAGGTAGTGGTCATCTCCTGTTTTGTATGTGACAGTGGTAAAAACAAACATGTCAATGACTTGCCCACGTTCCTACAATGGACCCTAGGGCCATATTATGCCTCCATTCTTTATAAAGCAAATACAAGGGATTTCCCAAATGAAATTGGATATTAGTGATTTTTTCAGGGAAAAAAATATTTCACAGCTTCCTTCCATGAAATTAGGCATTCCCAGTTAAGTGCTTCTCTGGCCTTCTGTGTCCACCAATATCTTAGCATGGATCACCCCACACTGTAATCATTTCCTTGTTTTCATTTCTGCTTGAGCACCTAGCAGTGACAAGGGGGTAGCCGACTATAAAGAAACAATGGAATCAGCCCTATTCATTCTTCCAGAGGCCTAACCATTTTTGGACATCAGTATTTTTGAGTAATGTTTCCTTCTTGTTTGACCATCTTAGCGTTGTGAGAAACTAGCTCTGTATGCGGAAGCCCAGCTTCACTAATAAAGCTCTGTGGGATGAAACCTCCCATGTTCATCACACTTGAAAGAGCACTGGTTATAAAAGTAAGTCTTAATAATTAATTTGGCTTTTCTTATAACCTGTAATGACTTTCATGTTTCATTATATTTAATTGCTGGGTCTGCTTCTTTCTCTTAGAAACTACCAAAAATTTGTTCTGCTTTTTCAAATAATTAGGCTATATTTTTCTAGGTAATGTAACTATGTATAATTTAGCTTTACATTTTGTTAAATAATACATTTTGTTAATTTAAACATAATGAAGAAAACTATGTTGGAAATGACTATCTGACAGAACTATTGATCTCAGAGCTTTGAAATGCCAGGATCAAGCTGATGGAGAAGGGACCACAAAAAGAGGGGAAGGGGTTTGTTCTTGTTCATACAATATAAAAGGAGCAAGTTTTTTCATATGAAGAATTATTTCACAGGTTCAATGAAATGAATCGTCTCTAGCCAAGTATTCCAACAGCCGTCTATGCCTGCCACTCTCAGCATTAATTATACCACAGCTTAATGATTCCATTTGTTTTTTTTTTTCCTTCAGTCTCTACTCGAGCACCTAGCTGGAGTATGTCATCTGTCATTCTGCTGCATGTTCTAGAATGGGAAAGAAGAACCAGTTTCACTAGCAGCATTGATAGATGGGAATATCCTCAAAATGGCATTAATGGCCATACGTGAAAATTTTGCAGTGAGGCCAGCATGTCATTTCCCTGGGAATGCAGTGTCAGTGCCCTTACCTATTCTTAGATTTCTTCTCGGCATCTTAGAGAAGGTTATGTTCCTGCAACCAGTCTGGAGCCTGAGAAATTTCAAGTGAACCAAATGAGGATGCGTAAATATGTAAAGAAAAATAATAGAATCTCCAAGTGATTTCCATGGTTTTTTTTACTAGGATGTTTTTATTATTATTATTGTTATTATTTTACCTCTGTGCTTTATAACATTCTTTAAAAATATCCTGAAAATTCAAATAAATTTAAAGATAAGTTAGTATTTTTTTAAAAGATTTTATTTATTTATTTGACAGACAGAGATCACAGGCAGGCAGAGAGGCAGGCAGAGAGAGAGGGGGAAGCAGACTCCCTGCTGAGCAGAGAGCCCGATGCCATGCAGGGCTCAATCCCAGGACCCTGAGATCATGACCTGAGCCAAAGGCAGAGGCTTTAACCCACTGAGCCACCCAGGTGCCCCAGTATTTTTATTTTTTAAAGATAAAGTTAGTGTGTAAGTGTACTAGTATGTCTGGAAGAAAGCTACCTGACAAAATTTGTAACTTAAAGAATCAGTAATCAAATCCCAGAATCATTCTATACCTCACCCAACCCAAAGGTTACCTTTATATAAACATATTATTACAACTGTTATTGAAATAACTCTTGTGTCCTTTTACTTAACTCCTTCAATTAGATAATCCCCGATAATATTAGCATGTGACCAGGCTCCTCCACAGAGGCTTTTGACATCCTTTCATGTTTTCCTCAGGAACTGTATTTTTCAAGCCTGTGACTTTTTTTTTTTTTTTTTTTAAGATTTTATTTATTTATTTGTCAGAGAGAGAGAGGGAGAGAGAGCGAGCACAGGCAGACAGAATGGCAGGCAGAGGCAGAGGGAGAAGCAGGTTCCCTGACGAGCAAGGAGCCCGATGGGGGACTCGATCCCAGGACGCTGGGATCATGACCTGAGCTGAAGGCAGCTGTTTAACCAACTGAGCCACCCAGGCGTCCCAAGCCTGTGACTTCCTTTAGTAAGTAAATCTAGCCTGCTCTTGTAGCATGTTTGCCAGCAATGAACATGAAAGAGGATGGACCAAAGTGTCCTAGGTAAAACTAAGGGACACACACTTAACCCACTCAGGGCAGAAACACTTAGTTGCATGAAAAATACCCAGATAATTGTTGGCATTTATCACTGATTTAACATAGATTCTGTGCTAAAAGTCAGGACCTGCCCTCTGGTTGCCTACACAATATCTGTTCCCTTGTTTTTTCTATATAGAAAATTCCAATTTGATGTGGGACAACAGTGCATGTAACCATAAAAATTCAATTTCCCAGGTTCTTTTCCAGCTACTGTAGCCTCATGACCTAGTCCTGGCAAATGAAATGTAAATGCAAGTGGCAGAGTTTGTCAGGAATCCATCGTTTCCTGGGAAGTAGTGACAGACTCAGCTGGCCCATGGCATTTGGTTTTTTCCCTCTTTTTTCTATATGCTTTGGGTGCAAATACAATGCCTGGAGGTATAGTAGCCATTTTGTGACCATGAAACCGTGGGCTAAGATTGGCCAAATAGGAAAATGCAAGACATCTGATTGGTTGCCACTCCATGCCACCTAATCCATTTTGTGCAAAAGTAAGTCCCATACTTGCTTAAAGCCATTTTGTTGACCCATAGCCATACACAGTTGTAATGATACATATTCATTTTCTCAGTCCTTAAGACCATCTTTTGATATAAATACTATTTTTATTGTATTGATGAGGACACTGAGGCACATAGAATTGAGTGGTTTTCCTGATCTCATTCTGCCAGCAAGTCGCAGATCCAGAATTAGAAATCAGGCATGTGACCTAGATCCCATGGACTTAGTTCACTATGTATCTGTTCTAGTTGGGAGAGCAGGAGATTAATCCCAACTTGAGGCTGAGGCGAGGGAGGGTCTTGCAAAGCTTTGTATAGGCAATGAGCTTAGAGTTAAGTCTTGTATGAGTTGGATTTTAAAATAGGGAGAATGAAGAAGTCAGGAGGGCATGGTGGAGGAAAAAAGTATTGCTTCAGTGTGGAGAACAGTGGGCTATTGGTTTTAGTAAAGGGACCATAGGTTGCACAATTGGAAATAAACTTCAGAAAGTAGGTTGTGTGGGTGCTTGGGTAGGTCAGTCAGTTAAGCATCTACCTTCAGCTTGGGTCATGATCCCAGAGTCCTGGGATCAGGTCCCACATTGGGTTCCCTGCTCAGAGTGGAGTCTGCTTCTCCCTCTGCCCTTTCCCCCTGCTCATGATATTTCTCTCTCTCTCAAATAAGTAAATATTTTTTTTTAAAGTAGGTTGTGGCCATATCATGATAGTTCCTGAATACAAGGACAAAAAGTTTGAGATATAGCCATAAATTGGGACATGGTTTACGGAGAGCTGCTGAATTCTGAACAGTATTGTTCAGATGGAGCACTTAAAAAAAAAAAAAAAAAGATTATGAACATTTCCCCAAATAATAAAGACATTTAGAAAGTAGAATTCATATGTTTTATTATCCTTACTTCAATTATTTTGTTCGTTCTCAAAAATAAATTTAAGTCGTTGGTGATAGAGGTACAATACAGGAGTAATTTAGAAAATAATTTTGCTTTAAACATAGGCGCCACCTGGTGGATAAGAAAATCTTAGTCTAACGGCTTTGAAGCAAAATCTAAATTAACGGCAGTTTCTCACAGCTAGATCTTATGATTCATATTCTGTCTATAAGAAGTCTTTTGAAAAGTTTTATGCAAATGGTTTTACTTATGTGTCTGAAATATTTGATCATTTGAAAGTTTTTGCGTTGTTTTATTCAATTTACTTGATGATTTAGACATCCAAAGATGTAATAATTTGCCATTTCACTATACTATACAGAAAAAAATCCCAAAGAAACAAGCATGAAAATGAGAAAAATATACTCCCTTGTTCTTATCAATAGTATTAAGGCCATCTAATCTGCAGTGTTAGCAGTGTTAGCCAAAGTGCTTGTGCTGCTGTGTGCCCTGTTACATGCTTGGTAGAGACCTTAATCATCTGGCTTTCACATGCTCAGCTCCTTCCGGCTAGAAGTAAGTGACTTGAAAGTCTCCTAAGGAAGAAATGAAGAAGAAAGCTTTGAAGAACTAAGATACAAAATTGCCTGAAGATGCCAACCCATCCGTTCTTAAGGCAGGAAAAAAGGTCACACTGGGGAGCACCTGGGGCGCTCAGTCCGTTCCGCATCCGATTCTCGATTTCAGCTGGGGTCATGATCTCCGGGTCGTGGGACTGAGCCCCACATCAGGCTCAATGCTGGGTGTGGAGCCTGCTTCAGATTTTCCCTCTCCCTCTTCCCTTCCACTCTCTCTCTAACCAAGAAAAAAAAAAAGTCACACTGATACTTGCCATGGCTATTAAAAGCAGTCCCTACCAGTCGCTAATCCAAGAAGCAAGGTAAAAGTGGGAGAGAGAATAAACAGAAGGAAAAGAACAAGAAGACAGAATTAAGAGGGTGGACGCTTGGTGATGTAGGAGGAGGAATGAAGAAGGAAACCCCAGGACCCACGGGGACTGTGTGCTGTGTCAGGCCTCCTCCACCCTCCCAGCGCCTGGCCAGGTGAGCTGGGCTGAGGGGGCATCGCCCATCTCATCATGCCCTGCACAGAATCTCACCTCAGCCTCCACTCTCCTCTTTCAGGAGTTTTCTGGCCCCATGTCCTGCCCACAGGTATTGCTGGGATCAGGAGCCCCAATCTCATTCCAGTTTGGAGGGCTTTCATTAAAGATTGTGCCGATTCAGCTCTCTGCTACCAACACTGCCTAAATGAGTGGCCAGAGGACACATTTGGACTGTGTGTTCAAGAGTGCCTCCTTCCAGGGGGGCCATTGGACCAACCTCATGACTGAATTCTGATGTAAGAACTCTCACTGGTACCGTTAGAGACCCCCACCCTCTGCAGCAGCTGTGGCTGTTACTACTATTACAATTTGTCAGACTACGCAGTGTCACCCTGACTGTGGCCACTGCTGAGTTCTTATCCCCAGCTGATCAAAGTGAGGGCTGCGTCTCCACATTTGGGGTAGGAGTCGGATGCGGACCTTAGTTCACATGACCTAGCTTGCCCCCCTCTGCTGGAGAGGTTCCAGAATGAGATTGTTTGCTGGCACTGCAAGCCACCTAATCCATTTTGTGAGAAAAGTAAGTCCCATATTTGTTTTAAGCCATTTTGTTGACACATGGCAATGCACAGTTATAATGATACATGCACATTTTCTCGGTACTGTCCGGCTCGCCTCTTTCCAGTTCAGCGTCCTGTATTCTGCCATCCAAAGGTCAGGTGTGAGTGGATGACAGGGAGAAAATATTCCATCCACCCTGTGAACAAGAGACACTCATACCCTGCCCCCTCCCCAATTGCATCAAAATTTCTCTGTCCAATCTTAAGAAGCCCCAGCTTTGCTTCCACCCAAGCAAGCGAGTATCACCGAGGAAAGAAGAAATACCCAATCCAGTTTGGCAGGTTTCAAGGTTTATAACTTTGTGCCCATGCATTCTGAACTGCTTGGCTTTATGCAGCCTACATTTCTTGATCCCCTTTGTTACTCAGGGGACATTTGCATTGTGCCCTGTTGATACCTCTGTCTGAGCTACAGTCGTCCAATTTGATGAGACTGTTGTCCAGCCACTAGCATTGGCTCCCACTTGGCCACTTACTGCTCTGAGCTCTCAGGGAACACCGCCCTTCCTGTCAGTGGTTCTCAGTGACCCTTCCTGCTTTGAGTGCCAGACTAGATGCTGATGGGTACACGATTCTCCAAGGCCTCAATGTAACCAGTGTGTGCTTTGCAGCACTGAAACTTGGCCGCCTTAGTTGTCCTCTGCAAACGGGTGAGTTTGCGATCCCTTCCTTCTGCAGAAGGCTATTTTCGGCCAGTTCTTCCAGGCAGGTGACAGGCACATTCACCGTAGTGGAAATCATGAGGAGATCATTTTTTTTTTTTTTTTAGATTTTTATTTATTTGTTTGACAAACAGAGATCACAAGCAGGCAGAGAGGCAGGCAGAGAGAGAGTGGGAAGCTGGGTCCCTGCTGAGCAGAGAGCCCAGCCCCATGCGGGGCTCGATCCCAGGACCCTGAGATCATGACCCGAACCAAAGGCAGAGGCTTAACCCACTGAGCCAGCCAGGCGCCCTGGAGATCAAATCTTTATTTGTATTCCTCCCCAAACACAAATTCTCTGGAAGAATATATTAGAACAACCAGTCACGGAAGGCAACAAAGCTGAATTTGAAAGACTCCAGCGCAAGCAGGGCTTTGCCAACACTCATTCAGTTTCTGTAAGGGAGACCCACAGCTTTCCTAGTATGGTTCGTTTTTTTGTTTGTTTTGTTTCTCTCTGCCTCTCTCTCTCTTTTTCTTTCCAAACTGTGTCCTTTCGATGAACTTGGGATTTCCTGTGCTAAAGTATCTTCTGGAAAAACTTAGGTGATAATGAGAGAAGAGAACACTACAGAGAAACAAGAAACAAAGGCAGAACAATCCCGGTCCGAGCATCTCCTGCTAGGGCTTCCCGGAGCGAGCCCGCCAGACATGTGGCCTGTGCTCAGAGTGTTCGTCTCGTCTGTCTGTGACATCTGTCTTTGTGCTGGGCATTACCGAGCCCTGGAGGTTATCGCGAATGCCAGTTGTGCGAAATAAACGCCGCTGACGGGATTTAAAGGCTCAGACTAACCTTTCTAATCCATCTATTTCCGTTCGGTGCCTCAGGCCAGGCCTCTTCTGGGAGAATTGCTACCTCCGTGCTTCTGTGACGGGAGCTGCAACAATTTCCTGAACGTCAGTCAAAGCCTCTCTCCTTGAGGAGCGGGAGAAATTCAGGATTTCTCCTTCTGACTAGATGGGGAAGGAGCTATAAAAAATTTCGCAAATGAGATGAGTGCTGGTATTTTTGCCACACGTGCGTAACGCTTTCACTTCATTAGTAGTTCAGAGTATAATTTATAGAAGGATGCCTGGGTGGCTCAGTTGGTTAAGTGTCTCCATTCGGCTCAGGTCATGATCCCAGGGTCCTGAGATAGAGTCCCTCATCAGGTTCCCTGCTCAGTGGGGAGTCTGCTTCTCCCTCTGCCTGCTGCTCCCCCTGCTTGTGTGCTCTCTCTCTCTCTGACAAATAAATAGATAAATAAAAATCATTTTTAGAAAAGAATATAGGGGTGCCTGGGTGGCTCAGTGGGTTAAAGCCTCTGCCTTCAGCTCAGGTCATGATCCCAGGGTCCTGGGATTGAGCCCCGCATTGGGCTCTCTGCTCAGCAGGGAGCCTGCCTCCACTCCCCTGGCCCCATGCCTGCCTCTCTGCCTACTTGTGATCTCCGTCTGTTAAATAAATAAATAAATAAATAAATAAATAAAATTTATAATCCCTTTCCTCTTATGTTATACTAATCAATGAAAGTAATTCTGAATTTAAAAAAAAAATCTATCTAGAGATAAATTAATTCGCCAATAATTTATTAAAATCATTTCACCCAATATGGAGTAAAAGCTATGTTGGGCATTATTCTCAGCACTGGGGGTATAGAATAGACCAAGCCCCTGCCCTCCTGGATCTTCTATCCTGTGGGTGGAGAAACAGAAAATAGTCACATAGATAAATATGTACGATGTCGAGAGGTGGTAAGTACTAGGAAGAATAACGCAAAGTAAGGAGATGGGGAACTAGGGTGATGGGCAGCAAGGTACTGTTTTATCAAGGACGGCCACAGAAGGCCTCTCAGGTAAGGGGATATCTGAGCAGAGGTCAGAGCCAAGCGCATGAATGAGTGAGCCATGCTGATATCTTGAGGAAGACTGACCCAAGCCGAGAAAATAGCAGCTAGGTGTAGACACGAAGGTACTCAGGATATTCACAGAAACTTTTATGTTATAGTGAAGATTGGATTCCTTCCCAATGAGATAAAAATTTGCTGGAGAGGTCTGCATAAGGTGTTGGGTCCGTAATCAAAGGAACGAGACTGATACAAAGCGAAGGTCAAGCAAAGCTTTATTTCTCTCCAAGCATCGAGAATCAAACTGACCTCTCTCTCCCTTACAGACTAGCTTTTAAGGGCAAAGGCCATGTGGTTGGGCCTGGCCATGCACAGGTGGCCAATGAGATTGTAACACCCAGAGAAACCTGCACAGTCATGCTAGGTCACGCATAAGTGACCAATTAAATCAATTGAATTACAGTTTACCCTATAGTAGATATTTGAACTAGCCTATCACCTTGGTCAGAATTGGCACCCAAAAGGTGCCCAAAGGGCGGGGTCCATACTCCTTGGTAGCTAGGGAGACAGTATGTGGGCCCCCACCGATTGGATACCTCCACCTGGCCTGACCCACCCTTGTATTTGGGCTTTGTTACCTGGGACTGGTGTCTGGGACTTGTTTTTTAAGTAAGTCCCCTGAGGGGAGGGGGGGACAGGGACAGTTTAAGTTTTACTATATAAACAACAAAGTCATTCAAAGTCATTGTTTAACCAGATGGAATCCTCTGGCTAAATAGGCCCTTACAAAGGGAGTAACAATTTCATTGATGCCTTTAAAGGATCAGTTTTTTTGGTACTATTAAAAACACTCTGAAGGGACAAAGGAGAAAGCAGTTTGACTAGTTAGGAGGCCATTCTAGTAAGTCTAGGAAGACCGGATTAGACAGGAGTGTAGTGCTGGCGATAGTACTGAGTGGTGATTGGATTCTGGAATTATTCTGAAGATAGAGCCAATAGGAGTGGCTGATGATCTAATGTGAGGTAGGAGGACACAAGAGGAGTCAGGAATTGACTGGGGTCGTACCTCAATAACCAACAGTTGCTGTTTGCTGAGGTGGTTAAGACTGGAATAGGGGCAGGTTTGGTGGTTGGTAGAGAGGCTCAGGAGATCAGTTTGGGGCATGTTCAGTTTGAGCTGCCCATTAGATATCCAAATGGAGATAGGCAGTTAGATAAAAGAGTCTGAAGTGTGAAGGTGAGGTTGGGGCTAGAGAAAAAAAAATGTGAGTGTAACGAGTAGTATAGGTAGTTTGAAAGTTATGGGATTATAGGATAACATCCATGGAATGAGCAGAGAGAGGAAAGAAGAGATCTGGGGAATGAGTTTTGGATGTCCCCTAAGCTTACCAGTTGGGAAGGAGATGGAGAGGGAGTGGTTCGTGAAGTAGAAGAAGTCATGAGAGGGAATGCTGTCACAGAGGCAGGGGAAGATAGTGTTCCAGCAGTAGAGAGATGGACTTTGCTAATTGCTGTTGGCTTGAGTAAGATTAAATGTTGAGAAATGGCTATTGGATTTGGGCATGGGATTTGGAAGTCAATGGTGACCTTGATGAAAACATTTTTAGAAGAATATTAAGAACAAAACTCAACAGGAGTGGGTTCAAGAGAGAATGGAGTAGAGCAAATAGTGGTGTTTTATGTGGACAACTTTCCTGAGGAACTTTGCTTTAAAGGGCGGGGGGTGGGGAGGCATGGAAGAAGCTCTGGGGTTAAGGGGGGATTTTTATTTCTTAAGATAGGAGCTGTCAAGGCCATTTTTATGCTGATGGGAGTTTTGGAGAGAAGAAAGAGAACAGATAACCCCCTGGGAAGAGGGGACAATGGCTGGCAGCAGGGGCTGAGATGTCTTCCACAAATGGAGTATTTGGTAAATTCAAATGTGCTGATACAAATATGGAGAGGTGACTTGGTAGATTTGGTGGTGGGAGGCTTTGGAAGATCATAGGATTAGAGTAAGGAGAGAAAGGAGGAGCAGGAGGCTTGAGGAGAAAGGAGGATGAGGGAAGAGGTAGAGTGAATTGACCACACCAGTGTTCCTCAGGCTTCCCTGTGCTCCACAATGACAAGGGGCCTTGTTACAACATTTGGTGCTGGGTCTCACTGTGAAAGTTTCTGATTCATTTAGGTCTGGGGAGACGTCCAAGAATTTGCAACTGTGACAGATTCCCAGGTGATGCTTCTGCTGCTGCTCCTGAGATGAGACCTTGGGAACCACTGGGCTTGGGGCTGGGCTGGAATGGCAGAGCAGCACAGAAGGCTTCCGTCTGCCTGGCAGTCTTGCAGGTAGTGTGAATCCAGTCAGCGTAGTCTTGTGTTTCTCTGCAGCCCTGTTCAGCAGCTCAGGAGCTGGCAACAGTAGGCACAAAGTTGGACTTCACCAGAAAAAAAAATGCAGAACTGGTATGACTAGTGTATTTGGGAAGCTTTCCTTATCTGTGACATCCTTGTAGTCTGAAAATGCTGTTTCTA
Organism: Lontra canadensis; assembly: GCF_010015895.1. Classification (NCBI taxonomy): domain Eukaryota; kingdom Metazoa; phylum Chordata; class Mammalia; order Carnivora; family Mustelidae; genus Lontra; species Lontra canadensis. Next base: position 14,651,241 of record NW_022631008.1, read on the forward strand.
CATCTTCCATTTGAAATAGAAAGGACTTCAACTTATGCATCAACATGGATGGGATTGGAGGAGATTATGCTAAGTGAAATAGGTTGAGCAGAGAAAGTCAATTATCATACGGTTGCACTTATTTGTGGAACATAAGGAATAGCATGGAGGACATTAGGAGAAGGAAGGGAAAAATGAAGGGGGGTGCGGAAATCAGAGGGGGAGATGAACCATGGGAGACTATGGACTCTGGGAGACAAAGTGAGTGTTTTAGAGGGGAAGGGGTTGGGGGTTGGATGAGCCCTGTGATGGGTATTAGGGAGGGCACGGACGGATTTCATGGAGCACTGGGGTTTATGCAAACAGTAAATCTTGGAACCCTACATCAGAAACTAATGTGGTGACTACTATAACATAATAAAAAAAATGAAACCGAAAGGATTAGAGAATCTGAGATTGAGAAAAAAGGAAAACGAAAGTTTGTGGTTGAAGTTTACTATTGTAGGACTTAGAAGTAAAATGGAGTAGTAGCCACCTCTGGTTTCCTATTGAAAGGGGGGAACATAAGCTCCCTTTTCCTAAAGTATCTGCTAACCATGCTGTTTCTGTGATCTCCAAAATTGTGAAATACACTTTGAAAAACTAAAATTTGGTTGTTCTGGATTTTATAAGATTACTTCCATTACACAGAATTTTAACAATATTCTATGTTCCTTGCAAATGTTCATGTCCTCCTGCAAAAAATAAGTGGTTAAGTGCAGAGCCTTACACACAGGAAGTGAGTTCTGGAAGTGACCACTCAGCTGTTTGAGTGGGGGCCCCAGCTCAATCGAATAGAAAAAAAAGAACTGACTTCCGTAATGAAGTACAGTATTATTTCAGATCTCATATGTTAAGCAGCAATTTAAATATGGTGGATTTGCATATTAAGCAAGCATTAATTTTTAAGTCACTGATAGTTTTCTTTTTATTAAAAAACAAAACAGATTTTGTTGGAGCCGGGTGTGATCCAGGATGTGCTAGCAGCTGGCAGTCACCTACAACTGTTGGAGCTTCTCAATTTATGTTCCCACTATCTCATCCAGGTAGGTGAGCTTGCGTCCTGCTACTGTGCCCTTCCTATCCCTTCCCCTGCAGTCATCAGCTGTACCTGCTGCTCCCCAATCTGTGCCTAGACAAGTAAAATGGAAGTAAGGGACATGAGGCTTATGGTGGTAGAATTTCTCCAGGACACAGGCTGAGAGGCTCCCAGGAGGGCGGCTGCAGCTCTCCTGGCCTGTCTCAGGACCTCCAACCTCCCCGCCCAGCCCAGGTCCTCACTGCTCTTGGGTAGCAGAGTAGTAACTCAACGATCCTGCTGCAGGTGTATTGCTGGGGCCCCGGGAGATGACACTGGGAAGGGGCTTCATTTGAAGCAATGTTGTCTGGCTGCAGGAACAACCCCAAATTCACAAAAAATTGAATAGTCAGTGACGATTTCAGCAGCAGTAGCTAATATATCACAAAGTCGTATATAATTAAGTACCATATGAACTTTCCAGGCAATAAGTGCTGGAAAAGGGGTAAATGATCTATGTATTCTTCCCCTGGTTTGCTGGGATGATCAGGAAGGGCTCTGGGAGGGGCGGAGAGAAAACGCCCATCCTCTGGGCACTGATGCTTCACATTCAGTCCTCCTAACGTCTTTGCACATTTTTATACGTGAAAAATCAGAGATTTAAAAGGTACCCAGCTTGCCTGAGGTGATAGAGCTGGTGAGTGATAGGCCTTTCCGATTCCGAAGACCATTTTTTCCTTCCTGGATAAAAACTTTTTGGTTCATTAGGAAGACACGGGACATCTTAGGCAGACAGTATGGCTGCGAGGCTTTTATTTTACAGAGTTACGTACTGACTCCCTGTGTTGGAGGCCTCTTAGTTCCTCCACTGGCACGAGTTTTTACTTGCACTTGTTACAGCATTACAGCAACAGGGAAAAACATTTTTAACAATGACAAATCCATACGATTTAATTTTACTATCCTTGTGCATATGACATATGAGTACGTATAAAAACCCTATTTGTTTTCCTGGCCATTATTTTATTTTCTTCCTAGTCATTTTCTCTAATTCCAAATGCAGGCATATTATTGACTTCTGTCACTCAGGAGGTCGTTTCTCAAGCTCTTTCTCATGTATCATCTTATTTCGTCTTCTCGGCAACCCCGGGAAATAGGAACCAAAGCTTCCCTGTGAGATAGTGTGACAGGTGTCAGCCACATTCACCTGAGGAGCAGTTCGAACACAGTACATGAAAGCTTTATCATCATCTCCTTGCATTTAATCTAACAGTGAATGTTTAACTATTATTATCTGATTTCTCTTTCTTTTCCTCTCAATATTGTTGGGTGGTATGAGAGAGCTGTTGTTAATCCCTTTCTGAGAGTAGCAAATGGGAATAACAAAGAAAGGTTACAAGACTTTGGAGATATGTGTTTGACTTGTGAAATTGAAATTATTTTTATTTGACATTTTTACATCAAATATGGCAACTTGAGCCTTCAGTATCATCACCTGATTCACTTTTTCCATGGCAAATGATAGTCAATGGTGTATGTTGCCAAAAGTTGGGTTATGGTGCTCATTATCATGATGCCTGTTAAAATGGTGTGTATATACAGGTGTGCTGTATGTGTGTGTGTGTGTGCGTGTGTGTGTTTACCTACCCCTGTAATTTGTATAAACAATAATTCTAGATGAATATCAGAAGTTCATGGGTATTTCCCCCTATCCCAGCAGATGAATTTGTTGAGATATCTAGTGACTTGTGCACTTTAGAACTTAATTTTTACAGTTCTTTATTTTGTTGACGAAAAAAATGTAGCCTGCATACAGATATATTTTGTGGACAGTTTGCTTATTATTAGCCTACTAGATCAGTGGTTGAAATTTTCACTTTCTTTTCTCCAATGTTTTCATTTTGTTCTTCCATGGAACTTTATTTTTCCTTTTTATCCACGATTCCAAGTTGTCCAAATTGTGGAAGAAAACTTGGACTTGGAATCAAAGCCGTGTGTATGTAGAAATCTTATGTCAGTCTTTTGAAAATACATACCATTCCTCTCTTTTTTAGGATTGTAAACTTTCCAAGCTGGGTCAGTCTGCTTTTATATTTTGACATAGTTTTACAACTATACCTATCCACAGTGTTTTGGTATTATTGCTCAGCTGATTCTTAATTTCATATGGGACCATTTTATTGGGTATATAAAAATGTTTTTTGTTAAAATGAAAAATCTTCAGTGCTCAAAATATACTTAGAAGTTGTGCCTTATCAGGGTGCCTGTGCAGCTCAGTCGGTTGGGTGTCAGACTCTTGATTTCAGCTCAGGTCATGATCTCAGGGTTGTGGGATCGAGACCTGCATCGGGCTCCATGCTCAGCACAGAGTCTGCTTGTCCCTCTCCCTCTGCTTCTCCCCTTGCTCGCGCTCTCTCTCTCAAATAAAAAATTACGGACTCCTGGGTGGTTCAGTCGGTTAAGCATCTGCCTTCAGCTCAGATCATGATTCCAGGGCCCTGGGATTGAGCCCCAAGTCAGGCTCCCCTGCTGAGGAGAAACGGGGGAGCCTGCTTCTTCCTCTGCCTCTGTCCCTGCTTGTGTGCTCTTTCTCTCTCATTCTATGTCTCAAACAAATAAACTCTTAAAAAAAAGGGGGGGGGCCTGGGTGGCTCAGTGGGCTAGGCCTCTGCCTTCGGCTCAGGTCATGGTCTCAGGGTCCTGGGATCGAGCCCCACATTGGGTTCTCTGCTCAGCAGGGAGCCTGCTTCCCTCCCTCTCTCTCTGCCTGCCTCTCTGCCTACTAATGATCTCTCTCTCTCTCTGTAAAAAAAATGAATAAAATCCTTAAAAAAAAGAAGAAGAAGAAGAAGAAGAAAAGAAGTTGTGTCCTGTCAATCAAGGCTAACATCTTTTCCATTCTTGCTCAGTATTTTTTCCAACTAGGGGTTTGTGAAGCTGTTCTCCCCTCCTAAGATGTCTGGTCTTGTTTGTTACTCTCAAGTTACCACAGTTTCTTTGGTTTCTCCCAGAGTCGTGAAAGATAGACCTCTGCTCTGCTCTGATACCTCCTGTTGCCCTCTGGTGCTCATTCATAGCCGAGGAGAACCCCTGGGTTGACCCTCACTGAGTCTCTGGGCCATCAGCTGTTACCTTAGCCTGAAACTGCTCTGTCCAGGTGTAAATGCTACCGCTGCCCTCCAGCAAAGGAAGGGACACCTTGAGGCCACTGCATGCTCTCCTTTTTTCTTGCTTTTCCTTGGGGAGGCTTCTGAGAGCAGGGCCCTCAAACCGCAGGAGCACTGCCCCTCTGTCTGTGAGGATAGCCATTGTATTAGCCTCCCGTGCTGTGGAGACTTCACCTTATCCATTTTTAGTTCCCAGGCCCCCTGGATGGCAGGCCCTTGTGAACATACAGGTTCTCAGTTTGTGGAAAAAAGGGGGAACCTAGCAGTGCAAAAGGTGTGTGTTGGTGGGGGAGGGGGCTCGGGGCAGGCAGTGGCTATAGCGACAGCCTCCCAACCGCAGCCTGGGTCTGTATCCGTCCTCACTGGCTTGGCCATGCAGTTCCAGAGGACACTCCTGTGGGGCCTGTCTTGTTAGTGTATTCTTTTTTTTTTTTTTTTTTTTTAAGATATTTATTTATTTGAGAGAGAGAGACAGTGAGAGAGAGAGAGCACAAGGAGGGAGAGGGACAGAGGGAGAAGCAGGCTCCCCACTGAGCAGGGAGCCCGATGCTGGGCTCAGTCCCAGGACCCTGGGATCATGACCAGAGCTGCAGGCAGACGCTTAATGACTGAGCCACCCAGGTGCCCCCGTTAGTGTATTCTTAGTATGCACGACCTGTTGGACTTTTATCTGCTATCTGAGATCCAGGTCCAAATAAAATGTGAATGCTCCTTCCCTTCTCCCCTTTCTGCTCTCCTTCCTTGTACATTGTGCTTTAAAAAAAAAAAAAATCATCAGAAAGGTGCAACTTATTAAATTCATTAAAGAGCAGTTATTGTCTTCAAAACGGATCTGGTAAAATGCTCAAATTACTTTGCTTTTCAGAGTATACCTGTTTCTCTACATGCCATTTGCTATGTTCAGTCTTATCAAGGAAACTCTGCAGCCCCTCGTCAGGGGTGATGGGCTACAGATGTAGTACTGCCATGTGTCCCTTGATTTACTGAGTTCTGTGGGCCAACATTTCAGACTTTTTGAATCCAGTTTGTTTTCACAAACTCTGATTTTTCCCAGACTTTCTGAATGAGCTGCTGAACCTCTCCACCTAAATATCACATGTGGAGTCCAAACTTAACATGAGGAAACCTGTCATTTTCTCTAGTGATGATATCGTTAATCTGTTGGTTTTCTAGAAATTTGGACATTGCCTTAGACTCCTTCCTCACCATCATATCCAATCAGTTCCCAGGCTGAGCTGATTCTACATCCCAAATAGCTCTCAGACCTGATCCTTTTCTTCAAGGCTAAAGCCCTTAACCCTTTTGGGGGCTCTCATCGTTACTGGCTCTAGATTATAGAGAGTTCCTCATATCCTCCTGAGGGGTCTCCGAGTTCCTAGCCTTACTCCATGCCAAACCATAGTCCCCCGAGCCTTCATTACCTTTCTCAGGGTGGGGAAACAGCCTGTGTCGAGGGCCTCTCATTACCACGTGTTTGGGACAGTGATTCTCATTTTCCCTCTGTTAAGGAACCCTGTAAACCAGGTGAGTATTCTTTTGTTTTTACAGAAGGGAAAACTTAAATTCAGAACTAGGGTGTTGATCCATTGGAAACACTGATGAGTGCCCCTGATGACCATTCTAGAGCTGACCTTAGGTCATCTAGAGATGACCTTAGCCTGATCTTTGAGGCCAGGTTTGTTCCTCCCTAGCCTCCCCTGCAGCCTTAGTGCCTTTCCTAGTCCACTGTGCTCTGGCCTCTCAGGTGACTTTTCATTCTGGGACTTGCCATTAGGCGAGAAGGCTAGGTGGCACGCAGAGCCTCTCAGTCTTCTTCCAATTGTACCAAGGAGTAGGAGTAGGGGAAACATCGCGCACACACTCCTCCCCCACCCTCTCCTCTGCTGATGCACCTGTCAGAAGATGAAGGGAGCTGGCCACTGGATTTTGGGTTGTATCCCCTGAAAGTGATGTATTAGGAGATACACACTTTGCTGAAAGTGTCCTTTTTTGTAGTTAGCTTTAAAAAAAAAAACCAAAAAAAAAAACCAAACAAAAAAAACTTTTTACATTTCATACCACTTCTCCCAAATAGTAAATAGTATATCCTATTATTTAATTAGCAAGTGTGTGTTTGTTTGCCAAGTATCAGCCTTTACTATGATATGCAATTTAAATATATTGACAAGAGAGAACAGTCATGTACACTTTGTAAAGAAGGCCACCCAAGTGGTGAATAAATCCCTTTTGAGAGAACACGCTTAGTATCTCTTCCTAGACAGCAGGTGGCAGTATGAATCCACCAGAATTCAGTAGTTAATTTAAAGCAAAAAAAAAAAAAAAAAAAAAAAAAAAAAAATCAGAAAAAATGAAAAGAAAAATTATTTATTTTGCTACATATTAGTCTTCTGACCTAATCAGTAAAAAAGTCATTATTCACACCACACTGGGCAATATGCACTGTAATTTTTAACAAATAATAGGAAACTGTTAATGTGTTCACAGGAAATACAGTTTTGTCTTGGGCTGCTGTGGTCATTTATCACTGCACTTTGTGAAATCACTCATTTGTTCTAATTTGAATGTAAATGACTCTAAGGTTTTACAAATAAGGTGACAGACTCACATAAATGTAATTGCAGGGTTCATCTCCCTCTTTTTATATATCACTCATTAGGTTATGAATTAAATACATCGTATTAAACCAGGGGCATGTCCAATGATGATATTGTAATGGCAAATTACTCTATGCTATTAGAGGTGTATTTTTTATTCATGGACATTAATTTGTCATTAAGCGGCATTAGTTTAGCACTTTTATGTGAAAGACGTGACCTGAAAGAGGAGACGTGCTGCCGGGATGGGAGAGGGAAGGGACATGCGCGCTCTAGGTAGAGCGTTTTATCACCGCAAGGAAAACAGCGGAGCATTTGTTTTATTATTTTTTTCATTTGTTTTATTTCCTGCTTTTATAAGTGTAAAAAATCATCACCAGATCGAAGGCGTCGTTCTGCTTACAGTGTGCACATTTGGATCATCTAGTAAAGCAAAGCCAAAATTCTTACCATTAATCATTTGGAAGCCAAGAACGTACAGGAGCGGGAGGGAGCCCGCGGCTTCCCGCCCTAAATCTCCCTCCTCTGTGACTGATGCTTATTAGTCATCCCTTGTCTTCATTTAGTCTTACACTAAATGGGCTACCGTGAGAATTAGTCATTTTTCTCTCTTCAGTGAAGGTACAAAGGTTTAAAGAATGTTATTCTCTCATGAGGGTATTAGGAAGAATTCTGGATATTTTGTTCCTTTTTTTTTAATGAATGGAGATTTTCCTGTTCTTTTTCCAAGAATATATTTTTTCTGCTTCCAATTTTGAGGAACACCCGATCCTTGAGATAGCCTCACAGAAGCTGCAAGTATTCAACTGCTGTTTTTGCATCAATTTCCTCCTGGGTTCCTGTGGTTGGAGAAGGTCTTACTGACCTCAGTTTCTGGCAGGGTTCTCTAAGGCAGCTACCAGGCCTGACCCTGTCCCTGTATTCCTTCCCTTCTCTTCACGTGAGCCCACTATGTGTATTTGTCAGCTTGGGCGGCCATACCGAAATGGCCCAGGCTGGGTGGTTTAAGCAACACACATTTATTTCTCATAGTTCTGGTCACTGGAAGTCCCAAGGGGGCAGCATGGTTGGGTTCTGGTGAGAGCTTTCCTCCTGGCTGGCCGATGACCTCCTTGCTACGTCCTTGCCTGGTACACAGATAGCGGACTCTCTGGCATCTCTTCACATAATGATAATCCTGTCCCGTGAGCCCCACCCTCATTCACTCTTCTGAATTACCTCCTAATTACCTCCCAAAGGCCATTTCTCCAAATACCAGCACATGGAGACTTAGAGTTTCAATGCAGGAATTTGGGAGGGACACATTTTTCAGTGAACCACAGTGTGTATCGGGGGAATGAATGTGCCTCCATTCAGTAATTTTGTCCTACTTGTTTAATATTGAAATTTTGTGTTATGAGAGGAAAATATGTTACTAAGTCGGTCCTTTTTTTTTTTTTTTAGAGATTTTATTTATTTATTTGACAGACTGAGATCCAAAGTAGGCAGAGAGGCAGGCGGAGAGAGAGTGGAGGAAGCAGGCTTCCTGATGTGCAGAGAGCCCAATACAGGGCTTGATCCCAGGACCCTGAGATCCCAGGACCCTGAGATCCCAGGACCTGAGCCAAAGGCAGAGGCTTTAACCCACTGAGCCACCCAGGTGCCCCACTAAGTCAGTCTTTCATTAGTTTTACTCATTGAATACATTTTTGTAAGCTGAAAATACTTTCTGTGGGGATTGCATTTGGCACTGAGGATCTTGCATATTTTGCAGTAATATAATAAGGTTGTCATTTTTAAACTAAAGTAATACTACAATGACTTATAGAAGGTTATCTCTTCCAAACAATGTATTATTATAATTTTAATTATTAAATTAACAGTATCTTCTAAATACATAATATATAGTGGGTGTGATGAATAGAATAATTTGTCTTCAAGGTTGAGAAGAAGTTAGAACTCAAGCTCATTTTTCTCCAACACTGAGCTATTTTTTTCCACATTAGATAAGACAGATGATTGTATCAACATATATATTTAATATGCCCCTAATCAAATACACCCACTGCATGCTGCTCCATAGTTCACCGGAGCTGATACTCTTGTATTTGGAGAAAAAGTACAAAGTCTGGAAAAAATATTACAAATGGTTTCATCTTCTGGATGCTTTTTTAATCAGTGAAAATGATCAGAAAGGATGGAAATGTATCAGTCCTAGTTAATTATAGCTAACTACTGATTATTTGTTCTAATCAAGAGTGTTTGCTATCTGGCACAGAATATCGTATTTGCCAAATATCATTCATATTCGGGTCTAATATATATCATGATATCCTTTAGTAGCCATTTTAGAATCCCAGTTAATTTTTTCATATGCTATTAGGTTGACTTTTATTCCCTAAGTCCATTACAAAGGAGGTCAGTGGTAACAGCCCAGAGGCATGCTGGGGGGCCAGGCAAGTCATTTTGGCATTTTAATTTATTGTGTGGATAATCTGAGGTTGACTCTGTCATCCTTGTTTGTAAGTTTTTAATGAGAAAAAAGATTGTCTTGAAGGCTTTTTCTAATGCTACTAATTTTTATTCTAAGTGAACTATTGCCAGCTGGGCCAGTTCCTGGGATTGAGCCCTGCATCAGGCTCCCAGGGAGCCTCCTTCTCCCTCTGCCCCTGCTCTCGTGCTCTTTCTCTCAAATAAATAAATAAAATCTTTAAAAAAATAAATAAAATGAAATTACTTCCAGCATATTTTTCTCAAAAGTAAAGTGTTTCCAATGTTTTATTAATGCCAGAGTTCAGAATCAATACACAAAGCAAACAAATATCAATCTCATTTAATTCTATTTTTAATTCTTGGAAATTAGGGACATTACAAGAACATCTGGGTTTCGTTTGAGATATTCATCCTTCCACCCACCATCCCCCTGCAGATCTTACTACCCAGAGTTAAGTGTCTGGCCTTTTCACTAAGGTTAAACAGCCTTTCTGCTCCATACTCCATCAGGTACCTTCTGTGTTTCCTGTGGTTTCAGTGTTCCCTTCTGCACTGGCTCCTTCCTTTTGTTTTTTAAAATAGGATCAATAAGATGGGAGAAACTTTTCTTCCTCTCTCAGTATCGCAACCCTCTTCCATTCACTACCAAACTGCGATCAGTGCCTGTACTTCCTTATCTTCCATTCATTCTTCAATCCTATTGAACTCGGCCCTCTGCCTCATTACTCCTCAACAGCTGTCCAACAAAGGTCCCAAAGCCGCCTAATTATCAAACACAGTGGGCCCCTCATGGTGTCCTAATGGGACTGCTCTCCAACATTTCCACACTGGGAGCTCCACTCTCTGCTACAGTTTTCTTTTCTCAAGACTCTCTCCTAATTCTTCTTTTCATTCAGATCCTATATAAGCTCTGCTTTGAGCAGCTCCTTGACTCTCCCTCCAGGCGCTCTCCCTCTGCTCCACGCTGGTACGCTTTGCTTACAGCGCTCTCTTTCATCCACAGGCGGAGGGCTGGCTACTTTATTGCAGTCTCTTCTCCTAAGCGCCAGACCCCTGTGCTCAGCCAGCATTTGCACGTGGCCTCCCACAGGCGCTTCATATTCATCTGTACCCTGATTCACACACCTGCTTCTCCTCCTCCTCTTTGTTAGGGACCTATCATCAGTCTGGATTATTTTTCTGGAGCATTCCTGCAACAGCTCAGCTGTGCCCCTTGCCTATTATCTAACGATAATCAATACTTTGCTGTACAAATCTAAGTTACTTTTGTGGCCCACGAAACAATTTATTTCCCTAAAACCCAAGCTGGATCCTTGTCTACTTGTTACTCAATAGGTTTCCAACCTTGTTCTTTCTCTTTCTTGTATCCCTAATGTGTTCTGTTCTTACGGTACCCAAGAACAGCGTGTTCTATCATTTTAAAGCTAACTGTGTAATCAGCATTTCTTCTTGGGTATCCCAGGGCACATGAACTTTTTGAGTATGAACTCAAATCAGAAACCAGGAGTCATCCTAAAATCATTCATCTCCTTGGGCCATACATATGCTGTCACCAAGACCTTTCAAATCTACCTCTTTTTAATTTTCTTAAACATACTTTTTTAGAGTAGTTTTAGGTTTGCAACAAAATTGAGAGGAAGATACAGACATTTTGTATTAATACTCTGCCCCCACATAGGCGTAACTGCCCTCATTATCAGCCTCCTCCACCGAAGTGCTGCATTTGCTACTATCGATGAACCTATATGGATATGTCATTATCACTCAGCGCTCACCGTTTACATTATATGGTTCACTCTTGCTGTTATCCATTTTTGGGGTTTAGACACACGTATACTGAAAATGTATCTGCCATTATACCATCATGCAGAGTAATCTTACTGCCCTAAAATTTCTCTGTGCTTTGTTTATTCATCCCTCCCTTCCCCACCTCAACCTGGCAACCACTGATCTTTTCACTGTCTACATAGTTTGGTCTTTTCCAGAATATTGTGTAGTTGGAATCATACAGAATGTAACCTTTTCAGATTGGCTTCTTTTGCTTACTGATATGTATTTAAATATCTTCTGTGTCTTTTCGTGACTTGATAGGTCATTTCTTTCTTTTTCCCCCCAAGATATTTATTTATTTATTTGTTTATTTGAGAGAGGGAGTGCAAGGAGTGGTGTGGGGGAGAAGAAGAGGGGGAGGACTGAGAGGAGAAGAGAATCTAAAGCAGACTCTGCACTGAGTCTTCCCTCACTCTTGTCTTCCTTCATTCCTGGAAATGTCACCACCATGGGGCTTGATCTTAGGAGCCTGAGATCATGACCTCAGCAGAAACCAGGAGTCTAATGCTTGACTGACTGAGCCACCCAGAAACCCTAATAACTCATTTCTTTGTATCGCTGAATAATATTACATTACCGGGATGTACCTCAGTTTATTTATCCTCTCACCTACTGAAAGACTTCTTGGTTGCTTCCAAGTTTAGGCCGTTACGAATAAAGCTGCTATGAACACTTGTGTACAGGGTTTTGTGTGAAACCCCTTAATTTTAAATCCCTCTCATTCTCTCCATTTCTTTTACTGCTATTACTATCTTAGTTTGAACTTTCATTATCTCCTGGATTAAAGAATCTTCCTCCTGCCCAATGAACCTGCCTTTACTCTTGCCACACTCAAAATTCTGTTTGATTGACATGTAAAAATAACTTTTAAAAATTCTGGTTGATTTGTAAAATAAATAACCTGATTACGTCGCAGTCATATCTAAAATCATTCCGTAGCCCGTGGTTCATCAGGATAAGGTTCATTCCCCCAATCTGACACACAGGTCCCATCTTTATTATGAAACTTCCTATCTCTTGAGGCTTTTTGTTTGTTTATTTGTTTGTTTTAAACAATTTATCACCCATGTACAATGCCACAGTCATTATGAACTTCATGCATTTCTCTGTACCTTAAACTCTTTGAATGAAGCTCTTTCTCCATGGATTATTCTTCCTTCGTTTTGTCACCTTATGAATTCCTCTTTAAGTACTTTGCTCATATGTTATCTCCTCTTCCAGAGTTGCCTGGTCAGTCCACCTAGCTGGAGTCAAATTTCTCTCCTCTTCATTCATTATGAGTAGTCTTCTGGGGTGCTGATCACACCATATTGTTCGTGTTGATTTACTTATCTATCTCCCCATGATATAAGTTCATGTCCCAGAGTTATGTGACCTTGGGCAAACTGCTTAACTGTTTTGCCCCCAGTCCTCGTCTGTAAAATATAGATACAGTATCAGTATATAATCTACCTCTTGGCATGCTGGAGGATTCAGTGAGATAATGCATATAAAGTATCCTACCTGCAGTAGGTACACTAGAAACCAGAGCCAAAGAATGGAATGATCACTTGTGAATTCCTCTGTTAGTTCTACCATTATCTTCTTATCTGTTTCCCTCACTCTTGTCTTCCTTCATTCCTGGAAATGTCACAACTTTACTACCTACCTTCAATTGACAACATATTGGACGAGTCTATTCCTGAAAATTTTGAAAATAATCACCATTCTGTAAAAGGTATTTTTTTTTCTTTCAGCCACTTCTCTTTGATTTTGTTAAAGGGCATGCCTTGTTTTAAGTGAAAAAAAAATTGCAAATAATTTAAATGAAACATCAGCTCTCTGCCTGCCTCTGAATTGTGAAAACAGCACACTGAAATTGTACTTTAATAAACAGTAAAAGCAATGCTTTTCAAAGCAACATATTACATTGGTATTAACGCTTTGTATCTAGGCAGTTTTGTTTTATTGTTTCTCCTGCCCTTCCTGTAAGTAAAACATCTTGCCCCTTTCTTATATACAGAATCCAAGAAAGAAATGGAAAAAAAAAATCCTTCATTTCTAGCTTAATGCATAGTAGCTGCTTAAAAACCCATGTTTGTTTGCAGTCCTTCTATGTGTGCCGTCAAAGTTCCCCATGATAGGAACATTTTATAATGTAGTTGCGTGATGTCCTGAGATCTCCTGACTAGGGAAGATAAAAGCAGTGCATTTGATTAAAAGAAGGAAAATGTGATCTGTTCCTTCCTAGGAGACTGCTACTCACCTGTCCACCTCCCTCCAGCTGTCTTTCCTTCCTAAACTTCTCTTTCACCCCTTTCTCATTCTTTAGCCACAGATGTCTTTAGAGCAGGTTTCTGGCCTTTTCTCACATTAAGGGATATGTACTCAGGTCCTGGGAAGACGATTGCTTGTCTCTATCATTAATTCAGCTCTAGGTACTCGGCATCAGCCCTATGCCTTCAGTATAATGTTTACTCATTTCCAGGGCTGGGATGAAGGACTAGGAATTAGTTCTGCTGCAGGAGTAGACATACCTACATATTGCATACATACATGCATATATGTGTATGAGTTACTACATTTGTAGAGTCATTCCTTTCTTTACTCAAATGCTCAAATGCACAGTATGTATTAGTGGTTCCTAAACTTGACCACATGTGGGATCCCTGAATGGCTGGTTAAAACAGCGCCACCACCAGAGGGACTCCTGGCCCCACTGCCAGAGTTTCTGATTCGTGAGGTCTGGCAAGGAAACTGTGTTCTAACAAGTTCCCAACTGAATGTGATGTTACCGGTCTGGGACCACAGTTTGAGAACTACTGCTTGAGATGCTCTTGCCACACCCTGTCACATCAGTTATGTGCCCCATAAACCTTTAGACTTCCAAAAGCATCATCATGTTCAAATAAATTCAAAAAGTTCAAATAAATTCAAATAAAAACAAACTAATGAATTATAAGTTTGTACTTATAAAAATATCAATATTATGTATCCTTCACGGCATCCAAAATTTAAAGTCAGAACAATGCAGATTTGAAACAAACAATTAAAAAACCCTCCAGTCCATTTTTATGGATAATAATGACAAAGACAGTCTATGTGGATAACTAGCAGATTATCAAAAGTCTGCAGAATTGAGCTAACTTTCACCACTCTGATTTTGTGCACCAGAGCTAAGTAAGGAAATAGATCATAATTATGTCTATGCTGTTCTTCAAAAAAAAAAAATATATAGTTGATGGTTACTGAAATTTTCTTTTTAAAGCCCTACTTGCACAGATAGACTATTTTCAATTAAAGAAAGAAAAGTATGTGTACATTAAGTTCCTCTCTGGTTCATAATTCAGTGGTAATTGCTCGATGTGCTGAGCCAGCTCTAGGGAACTTTGCAATAGCATTTTGTAGCTCATGGTGACGGGGACTAGAATTATTGGTTGTTGACGTGGCCATGTCTCTGTGCTTCCTTCATGGATTTCCAGCTTACTACAGACTTTCCCAAGAACAATATAAAATTATTCATGAGCCTTGGATATTATGCATACAGCTGATTATGAAAATGTATTAGTAACCTAATTGTGGAATTCCTCTGTTACACACCACAAATATATTTAAATAGGCCTTCAAAGACTCCAAGAATTAGAGCACATTGAGGTTTTTTCCCCTTGTAGTTTGTGCAATTGCTGCTAATATTTTGTTTTAGTTGAATCAGAATATTTCATATACATATTTATATAAATATAAGGATATATGGTTGCCCAGATATATATGTATGTTTATGTACAAATATACTTCTATCTCTCTGTATATTTAAGCAGAGAGAAAAATAAGACATACCAAATAAAAATACCTGCCTTTATTGTATTTTACCATATCCACAAGTAATCTGGGCTGCATTGTCAATGAATTGCTCATTTTTTTCCTCTCATAAAAGTTAACTTTACCCCATCGAACCTGATGTAAAATATTATAGAAAAAACTCACAGATACCCTTGCATACATGATATACATGCTAATTTTTTCCCTATATCATTCATCCCAAGGCTATTAAAATGTTTGGGTTTTGTTTATTTGGTTGTTTGTTTCAACATGTTCCAAAGGGCCACCCCTTTCCCACACATCACAACAAAGCCTTTCATGCTGCTTACTCGACTCCTGGAGTGTTGTCCTTTTCTGCAGCACCAGGTCCTGTAGTCACGTAATACCTTGATTTATAACTAGGTTGTAATCCAAATAGGAAACAGGTGGAATCACAACTGGGTATGGTGCCTTGGATATTAATGGCCTGGCTCAGCAGTGGAATTTCTAAAGCTGTATACACTTTTTCGCCTTAATTATGCATTCATTAAAAGCTTTTATACCCAACAGAATAAAGTAAATATTTTTTGATCTCCATAGTGTGCTCCCAGACTGTAGATTTGCACAGCAGGGTCTTGATAATCTGAATAAATTGTATTTCCCCAAGGAGTTTATCTTTCAAAGAAGGTCATAAAGAAATGTAGCTCTTCCATCCTTAGATTTCTAATGTGCCTTTCAGCTATGTGTAATATAGAGCATGGGAACCAGGGTATGTTTTGGTAACACATATTTGGTGTTAGTCCAGTATAATGTCTCAACCTGTTCTCCTTTATCTCTGGTGAAGTCTTTCTTAAATACAAAAGAAATGAATGATTTTACATGACCGCTATGGTTTTTGCTGATAACTGAAGAAAAATTAAGACCACATTTGACATTCAGGTGTTTTCTTCCATTCCCCCAGTCAGTAAATGAAATTCATGGAATACGCAAAGCTATAGTTTAAGCACTGTTAACAGCATTTTAAAAAGAGTGCAGTAATAAAAAGAGAGCTGCTGTATGCTGAGCGCCTTCTACGTGGAAGACACTTTACATGTACTTTTGGGAATCCTTACCACAGATCACTTTTGCCCTTTTTTAGTTGAGAAAATTAGACTATGGTTAGCCGTTGGCTGAGGCCATCCAGATGGGTCAGGCTCAGATCACGTGCTTTTCCCCACACCTCGAAACTGAAGATGCAGCCCGTTCCTGGTCACCAGAACTGGAGACCTAGTGAAAAAGACAGGGAAAAGATAAAACTATAAACCCAAATATATATGCACAACCAACTGAGCTTATAATTTTTCTGAGTCATCAAGAGTAAGATGGGAAAACACCTGATCTTGAAGAACAGCCTAAAAATAACATATGATTGTGAAATTTTAGGCAATAAATTTTCTCCCTCTCTTGGGGCTGCTGTATTTATTTCCAGCGTGGCTGCCACATTCACCTCCGGTGTGGCCAACACTCTAGGAATGTACTTTAAAAATACTTTAATTAAGGGTGCCTGAGTGGCTCAGTCGACTTAGCATCTGCCTTTGGCTTAGGTCATGTCCAGGGTCCTGGGATGGAGCCCCACACTGGACTCCCTGCTCAGCGAGAAGCCTGCTTCTCCCTTTCCTTCCACTGCTCCCCTGCTGCTTGCGTTCTCTCACTCTCTCTCAAATAAATAAATAAAATCTTTTCTAAAAGTCTTAATTATTTAAATATTAAAATGCTTCATAAATGTATTCACTATTTAATAAAATATTAAAATATAAATATTTTAAGGAGCAGAAGAATGTATGTTTTGTTGTAAACTAAGAAATGAAAGCAGTAGGAGTTGAATTTTTAAAGGTCTGACATTCTTACCTACCCACTATCCATCAATCAAAATTAAGTAGCTGTAAAGACAGAGAGGAAGATCTACAGTATAGACACAGCCTGTACCTTTATGCACAGCTGGGGAGGAAAGTAGGTAACTACTGGCAAAGGGTTAAACAAAGGATACAAGTAGCTCCTGTGATTAGAAGTAAGAAGGGTGGCCAGTCCTTCCATCTAGAATGGTTGGCTTGATGGCTTCCTTAGGAAGTAGAATCTGATCTTGGCTGTCCCTCCCCTCTGCACTTTCCTGCCTCAGAAGGGGAAAAGTACATATAATACAGAACTTCCCTTTTCTTACAAGCTTTCTAAAGTCTGTTGAATCAAAGAGTCTTCGAATGCTTCACAAACAATATATGTTTGGCAAACAGCTGGACATTTGAATATTTCTGGTTATCACTAAATGCCAAGAGAGATGAGGTTCTTTTTCAACATTCTGGGAGGGGAAAAAAAACAAAAAACAGAAACACAGAGGATGTGAAGAGTCAGAAGACCCAAGATTCACTGTAGAAGCTGGGCCTGATTCCTCTGGCATCCCAAGTGGGCTTTCCACCATATTTATCAGTTATATGAAAAACCTGATGTGTACTTTGCATCAGGAGAGAATTACTTATGCTTAGATCAAATATTTGAGAGCACCTTTCTTAGTTAATTATAGGAGATCTGTTTATTTGCCCGACAGTAGAATTATACCTATAAAAAACTCATTTCCTCTTTCCATTTGAAGAAATGGATGTGCTTTAAAAAAAAAAATGGCTTGCTTCTTAAAATCCATAATCCAACAAATATTTTTCAGTTACAATATGTGATAAAGACATTATGATTGGCATTGTACAGGATACAAAAATTGTAAGATGCAAACCTATTTTTACTAGTTTACTAGAAATGTTTTTAGTGATTGAAAGATATGTGCATGAGTAGCTTAGAGACAAGTTAGTTGGTATGTTACAGGAGACTTGAAGCAGGAAGCATTAGGATTCAGCCGGTGACAAAGGGCTTCATATTTATTATATTTGACTTGGTACTTTGTCCCTATAAGCAGCCAACATAATGTTTTAATTTAACTTGTAGTTAATATTGCTAAAAATCAAACCATACTAGTTTTATATGCAGAATGGGTATATCAAGCTGTTTGGGTTAGATTTGGGAGTAATTTTTTTTTTTTTTTTAATTCTTGACTTCCATAAGAAGGGTGGCTTTTCATTTCAGGGGTTCTCAAAATATGATGTGAAGTCAACATTTTATAATAGAACTTCACATTTCAAGTATGCTATTACATGATGGTCCTAGAAACTGCTATGTCTCCTGATCATCTTTATCTGTAGTAATGTCGTGTAGTAATTTAGGAGATGTTTTGAAGGAGGGTATAACTGAAGGGCATCGATAATTGGATATGAAAGATCACAACTTTAATAATGAAACACAGCATTGTTCAAATAGTTGAGTCTGTTGAATGTTATTCCCGAGAAAAATCTGAAATCTTGTTCAATTTAGTCATTTTGGAGGGAGAAATTTAGGAAATCAAAATGGCATTACTTTTATTTTAACCTATAAAAAACTGTCATTTCATCTTTGCATTTGAAGAAATGGATATGCTTTTTAAAAATGACTTGCTTTTTAAAATCCATAACCCAACAAATATTTTTCAGTTACAATCTGTGATTTTATTTTGAGAGAAGTTTTTTATTATCTGGAACACAAGTCAAGCTGTACAGGTTGCTGATGCTTATTTTTATTTCACAAGTCAGTGATATTCTCAGAACCTGATGAGGCAACAAGAGGCATCAGTGGTAGTAAGGCCATGTTTTGCATGGCTATCCTTAGTATTGAGTCAAAACCTATCCATCAAATTTCCAAATCTTATAATTTTAACAAGGACTCCTAGATTTGGGAAAGAATATTTGTGGGGGAGATGTTGGGGCTAGTTTACAGTAGATGCAATCACGAGCTGACAGATATTTTCTGTGTTCTGTATCCATTCCTGGGCCAGGGTTGTGATTACACTGCAGGGGTAGATGGGCAAGAGGTTACTGACAGGCTAGGAGATGCATGGGTGTGGCTAAAACAAAGATAGACTGTATATTGATCAGCAACTTGTGTCGCAGCTGGCACACATCAAGACACATCTCTTGGCTGTGACATACATAAGCTGGGCTGTGGGTTATGTTCCGTGAATACGCAGACCCCAACTGTAAGGCTGCGTACACATTTCTCTCCCTTGAATGCAAGGGACCTCAGCGATAGGCTTCAGTCTGCTCAGAACTTTAAAATAAAAGAAATCTTGTGTGAACATTGGTCACTAATTATTAGTATTTGCTTATTTGAGATAGAGAGATAGACTTGCTAATACAACAACCAATGTCTATGCTACGGATGAGAAGAACCCCACCAGGGGACATCAGAAAGGCTGACACTCATCATTCTCTTGCTACGCCCCTGGCCTGGGAAGAATGGTGGAAGGGCCACGAAGTCTACCCACAGACCCCAACTGTCCTGTTGCCTCCCACGCATGTCCTCACCACCTAATAATTTGCCTCAAAAATGCAATCACATTTGAATATACCTCCATATAAAACTGTACTTGTCTTTTTCATACCTTCTTTTCCCTACTACCTTCAGTAGTTAATCTGGGGAATAACCATTTTAGTGACTTAATTAGGGGACTGGACCACACAGAAAGAGTGAACTTGGGGAATATATAAGGTTTAAGAATTATTGCACTTGAAACACTAGTGTTTATTCCATAGCTAGTGTAGTATTGGGGACACATTTTATGGCTCTTCTTATGTTATTTAACTTGTCATCCACAGTATAAGAAACAAATAGAAGGGAAGAGAGAAGCCAAATAGCCCTAAACCAAAGGAAAATAAATACTATTCAAAAAGATTCCCCAAAGAACAACAATGTATGCACCATAATTCTGAATAGAAGCTAAATTTCAAGTGAGAAGCAGTGTGACAGAAATGAAACATTTTTAGAAAAATAAAAAAGATTGTCCTTTTACTCAAGAGAGTTTCTTGTTGCTGAGCTATAATTTCCATTCAAAATCACTGCTTTTACCTGGGTGCTTGGATTTTGAAGTTATAGAATGTCGGAGAATGGGGACAGTCTCATAATTAGGACAAAGTATCATTTGCAAAGTTTCTTTGATCTGAATAGCCAATTGATGGAGGAAATAATTCTCTCTTGGACTAAAAATGAAATTTTGGGTGGATTGCTATATATATATATATATATATATATTTTTTTTTCCTCCCCACAGCAGAGTTGGTACATTGCACTCATCCATTAACACTTTCAACTTCAGTCATGATATGACCCGTTTTTCCACTTGGAAAACTGAATGACCACTGGCTTTGCCTTTGTGTGTATGTGTAGGAAGGGCAGAAACAGAAGGGAAGTGAGGGAGGCCAATGAGGTATGAAAAATAGGCTGATTTGAATGATGTTCAGAATTGGATAGCCATGTTAGAAAGACATGGCATGTTCTGTTTTGCTTAAATTTAGGTAAAGAGAAAAAACTCATGGACATTGTTTCATGTTTGTTCAGGACCTGCTCCCTGCTAAAGACCAGGGACACAATGCAGTCCTTGGCACAGAGAGCTTAGATTTTGCAGAGGGTGACTGATCTGTAATCCAAGGGCATTTAGAGTGATAAGTGTTGTTAGAAATCTGCAGAGGGCGGGATGGAGGCACAAAGAAGGAAGTTTAGCCTGAATCAGGGAAGCTGAAAAAAATGAAATGGGTTCATTCATCAAGCAAGTGTGGTTGAACCCCTACCATGTGCCTAGCACTGTTTTAGGTAGCAGGGATAAACCAGTGAATAAAATAGTTCCTTCCTCCCATGGAACATACTTATTGGAGCTTGGGGGACAAATACATTGTAACTAAGCATTAGGCAAGTAAATGCAGAAGATTTACAGATAATGATGAATACCAAAATCAAATGGAGTAATGTGATGGAGGGTAACAGGGAGAGGAAAGGGAGTGTGCTAATTTAGATAGGATGGTCACGCAGAACAATGGAAACATGATCTTTCATCCATAGGAATTCTGCATGTATTGCTTCCTCTGTTCAGAAACTGGCTAGTCCTGGGAGGGGCAGTCTCTCCCTAGTCAATGACACCCCAAATGACAGAGCATCAAGAATACAGAAAATAAGAAAATATAGTTAATTCACTTCCCTACCCCACCCTTTGCCAACATCTGCTCTTCTTTTACTATCAGCCCCATGTGGTTTCTCAGAAAAGCCTTTACTAACTTTCCACTCCATATCAAATCACCCATTATGGGCATTTTCAGCTCCATATTCTTCCCTTTGTAGCCTTTACCTCAATTATAATTTGTCATTTATTCGTAATATGTTTTGATCAACACCTTGCTCTTCCAACAGAGTATGTACTCTGTGAGGCCTGGAACTTGCCTATTTTTCCTCATCATTATATTGCTAATGCCTGATGTAGTCCTGGTACATGATGAGAATATGTAGCCCATAGAAATGGCTGAAACCAAGCTAGAGTGGGTGGGATTATTACCCTTTAGGTTGAGAAAATGATCAGGGTGTAGATCATGGAAGGCCACGCAGTGTTACTGAGTTTCGACATTTAACCATAAGCAAATGGGAACTCATTAGTGGTTTCTCTCTGTTTTTTTTTTTTTTAATTGAAGTATAGTTGGCACGTGGTGTTAAATTAGTTTCAGGTGTACAACATACTGATTCAACAGGTCTGTGGTGTGCTATGCTTATTACAGTTGTAGCCA
This sequence comes from Lontra canadensis, assembly GCF_010015895.1. Classification (NCBI taxonomy): domain Eukaryota; kingdom Metazoa; phylum Chordata; class Mammalia; order Carnivora; family Mustelidae; genus Lontra; species Lontra canadensis. The sequence continues at coordinate 14,672,773 of NW_022631008.1, forward strand.
CCATCTCTCACCATAAACACTGTTACAATACCATTGACTGTATTCCCTATGCTGTACATTTTATCTCTGTGACTTACTCATTCTATATCCTCCACTCCCCTTCACCCATTTTGCTCATCCTCTTAACCCTCTTTGCCCTGGCAAGCATCAGATTATTCTCTGTATTTATGGGTCTGTTTCTGCTTTTTGTTTGCTTAGTCATTTGTTTTGGTTTTAGATTCCACACAGAAGTGAAATCATATGGTATTTGTCTTTATTGGACTTGTTTCACTTAACATAACACCCTCTAGGTCATTCATGTTGCTGCAAATGGCAAGATCTCATTTTTTTTATGGCTAAGTAATATTTCCATCTGTGTGTGTGTGTGTGTGTGTGTGTGTGTGTGTGTGTGTGTGTGTTTGTGTGTACCCATCTTCTTTGTCTATTCATGATTGTTTCCATATTTTGGATATTGTAAATAATGCTGCAGTCAACATAAGGATGTATATATCTTTTTAAATTAGTATCTTCTGGGGTTTTTTTTAAAGGTTTTATTTATTTATTTGACAGAGATCACAAGTAGGCAGAGAGGCAGGCAGAGAGAGAGAGAGAGGAGGAAGCAGGCTCCCCACTCAGCAGAGTGCCTTATGCGGGGCTTGATACCAGGACCTGGGATCATGACCTGAGCCAAAGGCAGAGGCTTTAACCCACTGAGCCACCCAGGAGCCCCACTTCTGGGCTTTTTGAGGGGAGGCAAATAAATACCCAGTAGTGGGATTACTGGATCATATGGCATTGCTATTTTTAATTTTTTGAAGAACCTCCATACTGTTTTCCACAGTGGTTGTACCAATTTGCATTCCCACCAGCCGTGTGTGTGTTCCCTTTTCTCCACATTATTATTATTATTTTTTTTTTGACAGACAGATCACACGTAGGCAGAGAGGCAGGCAGAGAGAGAGGGGGAAGCAGGCTCTCTGCCGAGCAGAGAGCCCCATGTGGGGCTCGATCCCAGGACCCTGGGATCATGACCTGAGCTGAAGGCAGAGGCTTTAACCCACTGAGCCACCCAGGCACCACCCTCCAGCTTTGTTCTTAAGATTGCTTTTGCTTTTTGAAGTCCTTTGTAGTTCTGTATAAATTTTAGTATTATTTGTTCTAGTTCTGTGGAAAGCACAGTTGGTATTTGGTAGGGATTTCATTGCATCTGTTAGATTGCTTTAGATAGTAGGGGCATTTTAACAACATTAATTCTTCCACTTCTTGAGCATGGAGTGTCTTTCCATTTGTTGGTTTTGTCTTTGATTTCTTTCACCAGTGTTTTATAGTTGTACACGTCTCTCACCTCCTTGGTCAAGTTTTTCCTGGGTATTTTATTCTTTTTGGTACAATTGTAAGTGGAATTGTTTTCTTAATGTTCTTTCTGCCACTTTGTTATTAGTGCATAGAAGCACAATTGATTTTTGTATATTAATTTTGTGTTTTGCAACTTCACTGATTTCATTTGTTACTTCTAATAGTTTTTTTTTTTAAGATTTTTTTTTTTTAATTTATTTGACAGACGGAGATCACAAGTAGGCAGAGAGAAAGGAGGAAGCAGGCTCCCCAATGAGCAGAGAGCCCGATGAGGGGCTCAATCCCAGGACTCTGGGATCATGACCCAAGCCGAAGGCAGGGGCCTCAACCCACTGAGCCACCCAGGAGCCCCACTTCTAATAGTTTTTTGGTGGAATTTTTAAAGCTTTCTATGTGTGATATCATGTTACCTGCAAATACAGAGACAGAGTTATCCATTACTAATTTGGATGACTTTTATTTCCTTTTCTTTTCTGGTTGCCATGGCTACAACTTCCAGTATTATGTTGAATAAAAGTGGAAAGACTGTACATTCCTCTCTTGCTCCTGATCTTAGTAGAAAACTCTCAATTTTTCACCACCATATATGATGTTAGCTGTGGGTTTGTCATATATGGCCTTTATTATGTTGAGGTATGATCTCTCTAAACGCACTTTGTTGAGTTTTTATCATGAATGAATGTAAAACTCTGTCAAATACTTATTCTTTATCTATTGAGACGATCATATGATTTTTGTCCTTTTTTTTATTGATGTGTGGTGTATAATGTTTATTGAGTTGTGGATATTGAACCATCCTTGCATTCCAGGAATAAATCACACTTGATTGTGGTGAATGATCCTTTTAACGTATTGTTGAATGTGCTTTGCTAATATTCATTGAAGATTTTTGCATTTTTGTTCATCTGGGGTATTGGCCTGTAATTCTCTTTTTTTTGTAGTGCCTTTGTCTAATTTTCATATCAGGACAATGCTGGCCTTGTAGAATGTATTTGAAACTTTCCTTCCTCTTTCATTTTTTGGAATAGTCTGTGGCAAGTAGTAGTAACTCTTCTTCTTCTTTTTTTTTTTTTTTTAAGTTTTCATTTATTTATTTGACAGAGAGAGAGATCACAAGTAGGCAGAGAGTCAGGCAGAGAGAGAGGGGGAAGCAGGCTCTCCGCCCAGCAGGGATGCTGAGGCAGATGCGGGGCTTGATCCCAGGACCCCGAGATCACGACCCGAGCCAAAGGCAGTGGCTTAATCCACTGAGCCACCCAGGCGCCCCAATAATAACTCTTCTTTAAACATTTGGTAGAGGATGCCTGGTTGGCTCAGATGGTTGAGTATCTGCTTTCGGCTCAGGTAATGATCCCAGTGTCCTGGGATCAATTCCCGCATTGGGCTCCCTGCTTAACGGAGAGCCTGCTTCTCCCTCTGCCTGCTGCTCCCCCTGCTTGTGCCTGTGTTTTCTCACTCTCTGACAAATAAATAAATAAAATATTAAAAATAAATAAATAAATGTTTGTTGGAATTTCTCTGTGAAGCTGTCTGATCCTAGACTTTTGTTTGTTGTGAGTTATTGGTTACCAATTCAATTTCTTTACTAGTATTTGGTGTGTTGAGAGTTTCTATTACTTCCTGACTGAGTTTTGAAATATTATATGTTTCCAGGAATTTATCCATTTTTTCTAGTTTGTCCAATTTGTTAGTGTGTAATTTTTTGTAATAGATTCTTATAATTCTTTATATTTCTGTGGTATCAGTTGTTATATCTCTTTTCTTCCTCATTTATTTTGTCCTCTCTTTTTTTTCTTGATGAATCTGAGTATAGGTTTATTAGTATTAATTATCTTTACAAATAACCAGCTTCTGGTTTCATTGATCTTTTTAATTTTTTTCATCTCTATTTCATTTATTTCTGCTTCAATATTTATTATTTTCTTACTTCTACTAACCTTGGGCTTTTTTCTTTTTTAGCTTCTTTAGGTATAAGATTAGATTGTTTGTTTGAGGTTTTTCTTGTTTCTTGAGGGAGGCCTTGTTAGTGAGTTTTTAACAGATGATCAATATGGTCAGATTCTCATAAAAAGAGAGGTTTGAGAATTTGATACTGGAGGTAGAAATTTAGGACCCTGCTGTAGGAAGTCTGGATAGGAGATGATGAGGAGCAGAGTAAGAACTGCTAAAGAGGAAGAGCAAACAGGATTTGGTGAATGACTGGTTATGAGGGAGGAATATGGGCCACGTTTTAAGATCCTGATGTGCATGGTTGGTTGTGGTCGTCCAACCACCTCTTCATCCATTCCATACTGTGGAATATCCAAGAGAAGATGTACTCTTACAGGTAGTTGGGAAAATGAATTCAGAGCTGAGAGAGGTATGGACTGCTTGTATAGACAAGGAAGTCATTAACATATGATCAGTTTACAACTCAGCTGTATGTTTTTTTTTTTGTTTTGGCCATCCTTCTTTTCCCTTACTTAATGGTATAGGTTATTTATTACTTTTATATCTAAAGGGGATCACATTCTTCATTTTGACCTCCTTGCATCAGTGTTGAATCAGGGTTTGTGGATGCCAAATAGCAATGCTTAAATATACTTTATTATTCCTTGCTTACCAAGTCCGATGTCTACTTTTCATGTGTCAAATTGTGCGTGGTAAGAGCTTTTTATTCATTATCCCCATGATAACCCTGTGAGCTGGTTGAAATTTCCGTTTTGTAACTGAGGAACAATGGGAGGTTCACTGATTGAGCAAAGTCATGGACAATGGTAAGTGTTAGGGTTGGAAATGAACCAGGTTGACTTGATTGTATGCACGGCCTTTGCTCTTCACCAGGGTGGGTTACCTCCAAGTGCCTCTGTCTGCTGATGGTTTTTTCTGCCTCTTAATGCAATTATTCTTTCCTTTTCTCTGATATAAAAAAGACTTTTTGAAAAAAGATCTAGAATATGTATATGAAAACATTAATAGTGATTATCTCTGCATGGTGATATATGAATGGTTTTTGTTTTCTTTTCCATACTTTTCCTGAATTTTTGGAATAAACATTTATTACTTTTTATAACTGGAAACATAATGGCACTATTTATATAACAGTGATTATTTTCTTCCATGCACAGTATTATAGGTGGGCATTTAATGTAATTTTTTTTAAAGATTTTATTTACTTATTTGACAGACAGAGATCACAAGCAGGCAGAGAGGCAGGCAGAGAGAGAGGGAAATGGGCTCCCTGCTGAGCAGAGAGCCTGATGAAGGGCTCGATCCTAAAACCGTGGGATCATGACGTGAGCTGAAGGCAGAGGCTTTAACCCATTGAGCCACCCAGGGGCCCCATTTTTTTTTCTTTCTTTCTTTTTTTTTTTTTTTCACTTAATGTAATTTAACCATTGCTTCCCACCTCCCCACATCACATTTATGAGAATCTCTAAAAGCATTATTGGTATTATTTTGCTTGCACAAGGTCTTAGCCAAAAGGACAAGAAATGATGATATTGCTTAAAGCTCACAAAGCGCCAACAAGAGGAATGCATGATGTAGCATCATGACCTCACTGAAGATGGTTTATCTTTTTTCCCTGATCTTCCTACTTTATACAGTTTAAACTACTGAGTAGCTAAGTATGCATGGCAAAGGGAGTGGAAACCTGCAACATGTATAGAAAGCACTGGAGATTTGGGGAAATTATGGTTTTTTGTTCTTTTTTTCAGATTTCATTTATTTTTAGAGAGTAGGGAGGGGCAGAGGGACAGGAAGAGAGAGAATTTTAAGCAGGCTCCACACCAATTTCGGGGCTCAGTCTCAAGACCCTGGGATCATGACCCGAGCCCAAATCAAGCATCAGACACCCAACTGACTGAGCCACCCAGGTGCCTGGGAAATTATGTTTTTAAGTAGAAGAGAAGAGAAATGAAAAGGTAAAGATAGGGAGTAAACTTTTAACTGATGTTTCTCTTGTAAAGGAATATATGTCTCAGTTCATTTCCCTTTTGCTGTTCAGACAGACACTGACGTTTTTCCAGTTAGCTTCTTAGTTCTCTACTAATATGAAATATTTGTTAGTTTGCATTTGGGAGTTATGTAAAATTAGACCCTTAGAAAATGAAAACATTTCAGGACTGGGGAAGCAGGCATTCATTGACTACCTTCAAAAGAAATGCAACAGAAAAGAAGCAAAATTAAGGTAAATTAATTCTCTGGTTCTCCATAGTTCTGAACCAGACTACTTTTAAGCTGAAGGCATTGGAAGAAACCCAGTATCTCTCTACAAGGAAATAAAGATGCTTGATAGAGAATATTTGATTGCTTCTACGTAATTCATTCCCAAATTTGTAGTTTTATATACTTCTTGGCAGGAGAACAACTGGGGATAAAAACATTTTTGCTGGGCTCCGCCTGTCCACCTTTAACTTTGCTGAGCTTAGCTGTTTCTGCTTCTGCACATGCTAAGTTATCTCCATGCTGTGCTGCTGGGCACTGCCTCAGGACCTTGAGCCATGCCTTGGACATGTGCCTTGGGTATTTGAAATGCACTGACACCACCTTGACTTCACCCAGCATGCCTCTGGGGGCCTGCAGAGTGATTTACGGGGACGCCAAAGTTATATTCAGGACCCTGAGCAGTTAAACTTGCTTCATAGATATACTGACCAGAAAGAACATTCATTCCTAGGAGTTGGTCCTAAAGTACTTTATGGAAACAAGGGTGACATGTTCTTTACTCCCAGAATAAAATTTACCAATCCTAAAATGTAAGATTTGGAGAACAATTTAAGCATTATTTGAAATAATCGGTGCTAGAGTTTAAAATTTTCAGTATTCCTTTGGTAGAATCTGCTGAATGGGAAGCCAGGATATATTGATTGAATGGCAGTGAGTGGACTCTTAGATACTTGAGTTGCAATGAATTTTTAGTGGTCATCTGTAGTAAATTGCATTTTAAAGCTAAGCGTTTATTCCTTTTCAGTTGTGTTGGCAAAAAGAGCTATGAGGAGCCAGAATCTTATGCTGATTCCTGAAGTCATCTGGCTTGACTCCTGTTAGAATATAATTGAAGTGTCATCTCCCCTCCTAAGAAATGGAATCTAAAGTAAAAAAAAAAAAAAAAAAAAAAAAAAAAATCAGGTAGCCATGATGATGATGCAGCTGTTACTCAAAGAGCCGTTTTTACAATTTCTTTATTAACATTTTATTCTGGAGAACAGCACTGTCCTATAGAAACACAATGGGAGCCACATACATCATTCTAAATTTTTTTTAGTAGTTGCATTAAAAAAAAGTAGAAAGAAAAAGAGGAAATTAATTATAATGACATAGTTAATCTACTGTATCCAGAAGAATATCATTTTAACATATAATCAATATAAAATTATTAATGAGATATTTTACATTCTGCTTCTCTTCTTCCTGGCATTTGGGGTACTTTAACACTTGGAGCACCTCTCAAATCAGATGAGCCATATTTTAAGTGCTCAGGAGCCACTTGAGGCTAGGGGCTACCATGCTGGACAGCACAGATTTAGAATGCAGTCCTTTAAACTTACAAATATTCTGGAAACAAAAACATTCAAATAGAATATAAATATTTTAGAAAGTGTTCTTAATATTCCTGGATGACTAGAAAAGGGGAAAATATGTTGAAAACTACTTAAATAGCTCAGTGGAGTGAAATAGCTATCTGATGGTATTCTGCATTCCTTAAGCTGGTGGAAAATACTGCTCACATATTCAAATTTTCAAGTTAAAAATGGGGGGAAACAGGACATTTATTCTACTTGAAATAAGTTTGCTATCATCAAGCCTGTGTGCCCACTGTGATTCTCACAGAGTTAAAGTTTCCATGGGAGTCATGGCTCTCAGGGGGCATTACTTTAGAGCCATAGCTATGAACTTGAGAAGTGGTAGGGACAGGGAAAATTCCCCCAAAATGAGCATTGCTATAGGAACTCCTTGAATAAGAAGGAAATATTGTCATTGGTTGTCTGAACATTTGAGGCTAACAAAAAATAAAGAATAATTATAAATTGTTCATCTTAAGTAGGTTCAATATAGAATTATTTAGGACAGGAATCTTTTCTGAGAGATACCTTCATTTCCTGAGACCTTATGTGTAAAAAATCTGTGTTTTAATTTCATTAAGTCAGGATGGGTTCTTTTTACTCAATGACATACTTCATTTGAAGTTTTGGAAAAAAGAAGGGTCCATCTGTCTTCTGTAGTTTGTGTCATCAAATCACAACTCCTACTTTACCTACATGCACATTCTCTGTAGTTGAATGAACTTCTTGCCTGAGAGCTTGAAATACAGAAAGAGTAAAAAAATCAATTTTCTTCATTGGTAAAATGTGTTTTGCAAAGTAACATTTCAGTCAGTGAAGCCGGAAACTCCTCTCAACCCCTTTATTAAGACGTCTTTAGGGCACCTGGGTGGCTCAGTTGGTTAAGCATGATCCTAGAGTCCTGGGATCAAGTTCAGCATGGGGCTTCTTGCTCAGCAGGGAGTCTGCTTCTCTCTCTCCCTCTCCCCCTCCCCCCACATGTGCTCTCATGCTCTCTCTTGATCCCTCTATCAAAAATAAATTTAAAAATCTTTAAAAAAAAGATGTCTTTAACAGAAGAAAGAGAAATTAAGGAGTCAATCCCATTTACAATTGCACCCAAAACTATAAGATACCTAGGAATAAACTTAACCAAAGAGGCTAAGAATCTATACACAGAAAACTATAAAGTACTCATGAAAGAAATTGAGGAAGACACAAAGAAATGGAAAAATGTTCCATGCTCCTGGATTGGAAGAATAAATATTGTGAAAATGTCTATGCTACCTAAAGCAATCTACACATTTAATGCAATTCCTATCAAAGTACCATCCATTTTTTTCAAAGAAATGGAACAAATAATCCTAAAATTTATATGGAACCAGAAAAGACCTCGAATAGCCAAAGGAATATTGAAAAAGAAAGCCAAAGTTGGTGGCATCACAATTCCGTACTTCAAGCTCTGTTACAAAGCTGTCATCATCAAGACAGCATGGTACTGGCACAAAAACAGACACATAGATCAATGGAACAGAATAGAGAGCCCAGAAATAGACCCTCAACTCTATGGTCAACTAATCTTCGACAAAGCAGGAAAGAATGTCCAATGGAAAAAAGACAGCCTCTTCAATAAATGGTGTTGGGAAAATTGGACAGCCACATGCAGAAAAATGAAATTGGATCATTTCCTTACACCCCACACGAAAATAGATTCAAAATGGATGAAGGACCTCAATGTGAGAAAGGAATCCATCAAAATCCTTGAGGAGAACACAGGCAGCAACCTCTTCGACCTCAGCCGCAGCAACATCTTCCTAGGAACATCGCCAAAGGCAAGGGAAGCAAGGGCAAAAATGAACTATTGGGATTTTATCAAGATCAAAAGCTTTTGCACAGCAAAGGAAACAGTGAACAAAACCAAAAGACAACTGACAGAATGGGAGAAGATATTTGCAAACGACATATCAGATAAAGGGCTAGTGTCCAAAATCTATAAAGAACTTAGCAAACTCAACACCCAAAGAACAAATAATCCAATCAAGAAATGGGCAGAGGACATGAACAGACATTTCTGCAAAGAAGACATCCAGATGGCCAACAGACACATGAAAAAGTGCTCCATATCACTCAGCATCAGGGAAATACAAATCAAAACCACAATGAGATATCACCTCACACCTTCAGAATGGCTAAAATTAACAAGTCAGGAAATGACAGATGCTGGCGAGGATGCGGAGAAAGGGGAACCCTCCTACACTGTTCGTGGGAATGCAAGCTGGTGCAACCACTCTGGAAAACAGCATGGAGGTTCCTCAAAATGTTGAAAATAGAACTACCCTATGACCCAGCAATTGCACTACTGGGTATTTACCCTAAAGATACAAACGTAGTGATCTGAAGGGGCACATGCACCCGAATGTTTATAGCAGCAATGTCTACAATAGCCAAACTATGGAAAGAACCTAGATGTCCATCAACAGACGAATGGATAAAGAAGATGTGGTATATATACACAATGGAATACTATGCAGCCATCAAAAGAAATGAAATCTTGCCATTTGCGACGACGTGGATGGAACTAGAGGGTATCAGGCTTAGCAAAAAAAGCCAATCGGAGAAAGACAACTATCATATGATCTCCCTGATATGAGGGAGAGGAGATGTAACATGGGGGGTTAAGGGGGTAGGAGAAGAATAAATGAAACTAGATGGGATTGGGAGGGAGACAAACCATAAGTGACTCTTAATCTCACAAAACAAACTGAGGGTTGATGGGGGAGGGTGGTTGGGAGAGGGGGGGTGGGGTTATGGACATTGGGGAGGGTATGTGCTATATTGAGTGCTGTGAAATGTGTAAACCTGGCGATTCACAGACCTGTACCCCTGGGGATAAAAATATGTTACATGTTTATAAAAAATAAAATAAAAAAAAAAGATGTCTTTAAATATATGGGTTTTAAGAGGGACAAAGTAAGGAGAAATGATGAATTCTAGAACATGCAGTTCTTTGCCAAAGTCATAGTTAAAGGATTTTTTTTTTTTTTTACATTATCAGTGGAGTCCTATTTCCCCCACTCCTGTCATAAAAACCTTAGTGAATCAGTCTGCATTTCTTGCCTGCTTTTTCTTGGATTAATTTCTAAGAGATCTTTTTTCCCCCCATTTTTATTTTTTTGGCACCCAGGAATTAAATAGCTTTAATTACTTGGATCTGTACAGACTTGCTGACCTCTTTAACCTCACTTTGCTGGAGAAGGCAGTGATCGATTTCTTAGTGAAACATCTCTCTGAGCTCCTGAAGAGTCGCCCAGAAGACGTTCTAACGCTTCCTTATTGTCTGCTCCAGGAGGTTCTGAAGAGCGACCGCCTGACCTCCCTGAGCGAAGCGCAGATCTGGCAGGTAAGGGCGCCCTGCATGGGTTTTCTTTTGTCAGGGAAAAGGCTCGGAATGGTTAAAAGTTGAACAGTTGACGAATGATGATAACTATTTTGTCTGGTTGGGTTCTCCTCAGGGTCAAAGGCAGAAGTCATGCTCCCTTGGTGGGCAAGTGATTGGAGAACACCAGCCCTCAGGGCCCTGAGGTCTCAGCCACTGCTCAGCTTAACTCGGGCTGTCAGAGGTGTGGTTTCTCAGTCTCTCGCTGGGGCTTCCCAAAAACCTAAGGTGGGGGGGGGTTACATCACAAAGAGTCAAGAATTTCTTTTCTCCCAGTGAAGATAGTTTCTTAAACTGAATTTGAGAAAATCGGATTGTCAAGCGCCATATATGCGTATTTAAGACCAATGGAAACAGAATAGATTCTGCGCTTTCCTGTAAACGATTCAGAACCATTTCTTTGTAGCAGCTGAGAGCAGCTGGGACCTTAAATGAAATGAAGCTCTTCTTGCACTGCAGTGGAAAAATCTCCCCCTATAGTTCATTCTGCATTCATTGCTATTTTCCTAAACTCTGCCTTTCTCCTGACGTAGCGTTCTTTCCAAACATCCTTTGTCTAGGGAATGGAGGATGTTTTGTGTTTTCGAGTTGATTATTCAGTTTAAATCCTTTTCTGCTCATCCCCACTGGCTTTACTTGAACAATCCACATGGTGTCTTTGGGAAACAGTCAGAGCCCATCTTATCCCTTTCATTTTACATCGCCCACCTCACTCTCTGAACACTGGCTCACCATCTTGTTATACCTTCAAGATTTCAGGACCAATTTATTTATAGACGGAATACATGAGAGAAAAACAAATAAAATATACATTTTATTTATATACTTTTTTATATACATGTTCATGCTATTTATATACAGAAGACAAGAGAAAATACAAAGTCATCTATCTGTTAGCTGATTGGACACTAAATTCCTGGTATTTTAGCAAAGGACATATGGAGAGTACTCTAACCCTGGCCAGGACAGGCAGAGGTAGCTGTTAATTATCCAGCACCTGACTCTACTCACTGATAGTTTTCCTGATGTCTTTCTCTCCCTTATTTCTCTCTTTTTATTACATTAATCAGCAACTTCCTTCTTTACTGTTGCTCCCCCACTGAGGATAGGAGCTATGGTGTTGTGAGGGCCTTCCAGGACCCAGACTCCTCTTATTGACTGATTGTCACAGTGGGCTTGAAGGACAGTTGTTATCACTCCATGTTCCAGATGAGCAAAATGGGGTTTCAGTGCTTTCCTGAGGGTTCCAGAGCAGAGCTAGCCTACAGGTCATGTCTGCAGACACCTGCCCTCATCTCTCCAGTATTCCATGCTGTCTTGACAAAGAAAATGTAAGGAAAAAGAATAAGCCATACTTTTATTCTGTTTCTTAGGTATTTCTGATAATGTTTATTCAGGCAGAGGTCAAAAGTTGGTGAGGATGAGTTGTTTTGTTTTTTTGGTAAAGATTTTATTTATTTATTTGACAGAGAGAGAGAGATCACAAGTAGGCAGAGCAGCAGGCAGAGAGAGAAGGGGAAGTAGGGAAGCTGCTGGATCCCTACTGAGCAGAGAGCCCAATGCGGGTCTTAATTCCAGGACCCAGAGATCATGACCCGAGCCAAAGGTAGAGGCTTTACCCACTGAGCCACCGAGGTGCCCCAGGATGAGTTTTTTGTATGAATTTTAATTACCAGTGGTTCTCCCCTATAAACTCAAATCATCAACATTTTCTGGTCAATTCAAAATGGGAGATTGCCAAATTTTTCTTCACTTCCCAAAGGGAAAAGGAAAGACTTGGAATGAATTCTGCATTTAATTATTTCTAACCGAATTGAGATCTGAGCCAGTCATCCTTGTGGCTTCTATCTCTTTTTGTGGCATGGTTGAAGGGACTGCCAGAGACATAATGTGCAGATGTCTGAGTATCCAAAAAAAAATTCCATACTGTCCACTTAAGAATTATCATAACTGCCTCTCTAAAGGTTACTAATATTATCATGTAGAATTTTAAAAACTGCTTTCTGCTGCAGGTAATATCTTTTTTTGTACTTGGTCCTCAAGAAAGAATTACAAGACTCACATAAATATGATCAATTTAGGCATTCAGCAGGCAATAAGAAACTGTTTTTGCTTTATCTTAGTAAATAAGTAATTCCCTCATACTCAACCCAATAGAGAAAAATTAAATCAGACCAGCTATATTGCCTCAAGTATAGTTAAGTTCATCATTTTTGCTGAGGTTATACTAGTAATGCAATATACCATGGAAGAATCTAATATTCAGCCCAGGGTGAAGATTGGGTATGCCAGAGGATTAGTGTCAGGGTGCTTTATAGGAGTGAATCTTGATGGACAGGCTGGAGACAGATCTACAGAATCTCATTAAATCGCTGAATTGTTCATTACGGAACGTTCTCACTGTAATAAAGTGCTCATTGACTTTGACAAATCCCCATCCCATGTCTTAAAGAAGAACAGTGAAGCAAGGGGTGGGAGAGGAGAAAGGAAATTGACACAAAGTAGGACAGGTAATAGAGAAGCAGATGGAGGGGTAGTGCTCTTTGATTAATATGTGCAACTAGTAACTTAAGGCGAGAGCCCAGTAAACACATGCACACTCACACACACGTGCACATGTGTTTTACACATATGCTTCTTCCACTGTCAACTGATAATATAATCTGGGACCTCCCCTTTCTTTTGGTAAAAGGTCTCATTTTCATTATTTACCAGATTTCACGCAGTCTGTCTCTGAAGATGTCATAAGAACCTTTCAATTATTCTCACTGAACAAACTCTTTCTTACTTTCTCCTGCTGTCCCTTTTCCACTTCCTTTCCTGATAAAATGTGCTGCAGGCTGTGATAACCATTCTGTGTGTGGAGTCCCCCAAGATTATGCCTTATATCTGTTCTTTTTTTTTTCCCTCCCCCATCTGACCTTTTTGAACTTTAAGTCTCTTCTGTCACAGAGGGCTTCTTCATCCCCATAAACGGTATTTTCCTCCCTTCCTTGGCCTGAAACTACTTGACCTGTTAGGTAACTTCTCGTTACATTCATAGGGTAATGTAGAGACTTGCACTGTATACACACATTAATGTATAAGGGCACTGAAGTCCCCTCAGAAAAATGCTTTTTAAAAAAAATTCAGTTGAATTCAGCTTAACAATTTAGTCTGATGTTTCAAGGCCAGCGATTTCTAGGTTCCAGTTGAAAGACACCAAATTTGTTATGGGGCTCAAAGAAACAGGAGACTAAAAATGAGCAAATCAGCTGGAGAGGAAATGTGGGCATGAGGTCACATACATTCGTGACCTGGCAAATCTCCACCAGTTTTATTTGGCTTTCGGGTCTTAGCTCTAACATAGGACTTTGGTTTCAGTAGGGTCTTGTTAAATTTTTCCTGTTAGATTCAACATAGAGTTTCAGACTTCTGAGCTGGGGTCCTGCTGTAAAACTTGAGTGAAAAATGAAACCATTCCATACCACTCCCCTGTATAGGGTCTGTTTTCATTTTCATCGGAAGTTCTGGCTAATCCAGTTTTTTCTTGAGGAAAATGCATTCTCTGCCTCTTCTACCCCGGATTCTCTTTTACCAGAATGAAGGCTCAGAGATCACTTTTCATGGGAGTGGAAAAAGACCAAGTATGATGTAAATTCTTACATTTGTTAGCACACGGAGAAGATGTGGTTCTCTGTCCATCACTATTTGTGAGCACCTAGGAAATGCCCCAAACCGTGCTGGAGAGTGGAAGGCCAAGTATATGTTTGTTAACTTGGTTTTCCTCTCCCATGCCTCACCCCAAATAGGAAGGAATCTTACGATTTTTTAAAAAAGTATTTATTTATTTATTTATTTATCCATTCATTTATTTATTTTTAGAGAGAGAGAAAGAGAAAATAGCGGGAATAGCGGAAGGAGAGGAAGCGAGAAACTCAAGCAGACTCCATGCTGAGTGCAGAGCCCAACACAGGACTTTGTCTCACAACCCTGAGATCATGACCTGAGCCGAAATCAAAATTCGGACACTTAACTGACTGAGCCACCCAGGTGCCCCTGATTTTAAACCATGAGTTCAGTTCTCTCGATTATTATTTCATCTCTGAAACAAGGATATTTTAAAATGGGTAAAGATAGTTGGTGGAAATAAAAGTGACTGTTTCTTGAGCACCTATTATGTGCTATGTATGGTGTTAGAAGCTAGATCCTGTGGTAAAAAGCTTTTCAGAAATATTCTACTATTGGGTTAGAGAGATTTAGTTTAGTTTTATCTCTGAATGTGGAGAACTTTGTTTTTTCCTCAATTTATTAATTTATTTACTGATGCTGTTTTCAGTGAGGAGGACTTACTATAAGAACAATATATACATCAATGCTTTCTGTCATTATTAACCTTGGGTTGAGGGCCCCTCCTTTTGTATTTTTTTTTTTAAAGATTTTATTTATTTATTTGACAGAGAGATATCACAGTAGACAGAGGCAGGCAGAGAGAGAGAGGGGGAAGCAGGCTCCCCGCTGCGCAGAGAACCCCATGCGGGACTCGATCCCAGAACCCTGAGATCATGACCTGAGCCGAAGGCAGCGGCTTAACCCACTGAGCCACCCAGGCGCCCCCCCTCCTTTTGTATTTTAACCAAACAATTCAATGGTCACATCACCGATGTTAAACGGGATCAGATCTCAGCAGGGACAGTCTCCTTTACCCAGGTCATATTCTACTCTAGAATGGCAAGATGGATGAGTCCCCTGATTTGGGGTTGGGGGTAATCATGTTTACATTTGTCTTTGCCTGTGTGTCCCCAGAGGCAGAGGTTGTGCCTGTATGTTTGCACTGAACACTGCCTTGGTCTCTATAAATAATAAATAAAAATAATAATGTGGAGTTTTCATATTAAAATGTGTTGAATATTAAAATGTATCGAATGGATAAGAATACATCCTACTATTCCTACACTGGGCTGTATTTATTCTAGGAATTGGTATACAAAATGAATTTGGCCTTTTATCTTATTTCTTTAAATTTTTATTTACTTATTTATTTTTGAAGTAGGCTCCATACCCAGCACGGAGCCCAACACAAGCTCGAACTCATGACCCTGAGATCGAGACCTGAGCTGAGATCAAGAGTTGGCTGCTTAAGTGACTGAGCCACCCAGGCATCGCCCCTGAGTTAGTCTTTTTAGAACTGCATTTTTCCTTATATTTTTGTTGGAAATTTGGTTCCACAAGTCCTACTGTTAGTAACACATTTACTTTATATCTCTAGAGACACGAGTCACACATTGTTTAGAGTAGTCAACAACGTCAGATGCCGTGTGCTTTTGACAAGCCCCTTCCAGGCTTTTATCTATACCACAAAACCACCCACTTACAGTTTGACTTAGAAGGAATCCCAGAAGGTGAGGCCAAACAAAAAGCGACTATCCTTTTATGGCTAGAAAGTAGAGACACTAGTGATATATACAGCTTTCATCTTTTATCTCTTACTTTATAAATTGACCCAAATGTACTTCTGGCCAGGGAGAAACAAGGACTTTGAACAGTACTCTGTGTTAAACAGTACTGCTGTAATACTTCGTATTTGAATATCATATCACAATTTCAAGAATGCTTCTGCATTTATCATTGCTTTGTTGTCCTGGGGTGCAAATGGAAAAAACAGAAGTAACAAGACTAGAGATCAAAGTCATGTCTTCTAATCTTGGGCCCTTCCTGCTTTGGTCCATAGCTTCTAAATTCAGAGCGGAAACTCAAAAGTACTTGGGAGTGATGGACACAGAGGTGTATCAAATTAACTCTGTGGCTTATTTTTATTTATTTATTTATTCATTTATTTGACACACAGAGAGAGAGAGAGAGAGATCACAAGTAGGCAGAGAGGCAGAGAGAGAGGGGGAAGCAGGCTCCCTGCTGAGCAGTGAGCCGGATGCGAGGCTCGATCCCAGGACCCTGAGACCATGACCTGAGCTGAAGGCAGAGGCTTTAACCCACTGAGGCACCCAGGCGCCCCTTATTTTTTTTTTAAGATTTTATTTATTTATTTGTCAGAGAGAGAATGAGCAAGAACACAAGCAGGGGGAGGGGAAGAGGCATAGGGAGGAGCAGACTCCCGGCTGAGCAGGGAGCCCGATGTGGGGCTCGATTCCAGGACCCTGGGATCATGACCTGAGTCATGGGCAGACGCTTCACCAACTGAGCCACCCAGGCGTCCCTCCTGTTATTTTAAAAGAATTTTGGAAGGGCTGGATCATTCCTGTTTTCTGTTGTGGTTCCCAGAGATTGAAAGGATAGTGGCCAAGCCTGCCTCCCCCACGTCTGTGCCATGGTGTTGGTTCTGACTCGGCTCTGTGGCAGGCACTTCCTTCCTCCCTTCATGTATTTCAAATACTGTTGAGTGTCTGCCCCGCCCGATCATGGGCTACTGAGTCCTACTTTTGCCTGCTGTGCGGTGGGTTCTGGGCAGTCAGAGTGGAAAGGACTGACGTGGCCCTGCTTTCATGGATCTTACAGTCTGATGTGAAGCTTCCCACCTGCTACTCTTTCCCACCATGCTTGATTCCTTCCCAGTGGGGACGGACCTGTGCCAAATAATGTGCTAATTTGGGGCTTGGTGACATGATCTGGGTACATTGGAAAATGAAATGCTTTTGTTTGGGCATTTCAACACGACGTAGCATCCCTTTCCCTTTTCCTCACTGTTTTCTTCATTGTTAATTCTTGTTCATTTTCCCTACACGCTAAACTGCTTTGCAAACCCCTGTCAGTTAGTGTTGCGCCGTGCAAACCTCAAAGAATCAGACTGTGGGTGGTCATTTAATCAGAAAATTCTGTGAGTAGCATTCTCATTTTTAACACTTGGACCTTGGTAACTAGAATTGGAATAATGCTGTAGCCTGAAAACACTTATCCCCAGACGAGACTATAATCTTTCCTTATATCCCCACCCTTCCTCAATTCAATGTCATATACTCATGGGACATTACTTTTTTTTCAGATAGGTACTTTCTGGGTATCTTCATGGTATCCCACTTTATTTTTTTACTTCCCTTTCCTTAACCTAATTAAATGTGTACCATTTCTCGATTTTCTTCCTGAAACATTTGGCATTCCCTCCCTGCTACATACGGTCTTTACTCCAAATGTAAGGAGGATATCCCCCCTTTCTTCTTCTTCTTCTTCTTCTTTTTTTTTTTTTTGAATTGCAGTATATTCTTTTTTTAATTTGTTTATTTTTTTATTAACATATAATGTATTATTAGCCCCAGGGGTACAGGTCTGTGAATCGCCAGGTTTACACTTCATAGCACTCACCATAGCACATACCCTCCCCAATGTCCATAACCCAACCACACTCTCCCTACACACCTACCCCCAGCAACCCTCAGTTTGTTTTGTGAGATTAGAAGTCTCTTATGGTTTGTCTCCCTCTGATCCCATCTTGTTTCATTTATTCCTTTCCTACCCCCCAAACTCCCCACATTGCCTTTCAACTTCCTCCAATCAGGGAGATCTCCCCTTCCTTCTTACAGGTGTTAGGGAGGAGAACAAACCATAGCTCCTTCGAATCCCAAATAGTGTTGTGCCCTGAGGAGGTTTTATCCTCCGAGGGCCTCCAGCTAGACACTGAGCAGAACTGCGAGTTCAGGGCTGGGTGCTCCAAGCTTTCAGAGGCGTATTTAGTCATTTGTCCTGAGGTACAGGCAGCTAATTCCCCAGGGAGGACACATTCCAGAGGCGCTTGACTGGTGGCCTTGCCGTTCTCTGCCTGGACCATGCGCCTTTGCAAGATGCCTGACACATTCATTTCAGAGGGACTTTGCTTCAGCTAATCCTCAGCACTAGAGCTGTGTGTTGTCAAGTAGCTGTGAGGGGCAGTGATTATCAGAAATTACAGGAGACCTAACTTGTATTTGTGCACTGCTGTTCTCAAGAGGTAATCGGGGGTTTTTGTCCTCTTTTTTTTTTTTTTTTTCTAATGAGCACAAGAGAACAACAAGGTGATTTATGAGATATGACATATTTATGTTCTCCGCTTCTAATTTTCACTGTGATTCATGTTGTTTCCACACTGATACTTTGTTGTTGCTGCTGTGCGAGGGAAAAAGGTGGCTGGAGAATATTACTTCTGCATTGGTGGCCTGCAGTAATATTTGCTGCTACCTGGGTTATCAGGGATTTAAAAATAAAACCCAACTCTAAGCTATATATGAGGTAAAAACCCTGAGGCTAGGCACAGAAGTTCATTAATAATAGCAACAATAACTATTCTTTACAATCCCAGAAAGCTTCATATTTTAAAAACATTTTTCCATACATAATTTCATTTGAGTCTGTCTTCAGCCTGTTAATGTTGAGAAAGCAAATATTACCCAAATTTTAACAAGTCAGGAAACTAAAGCTCACAGAGGGCAAGGGATTGACTCACTTCACAGTGTATGTTCAATGGAGGTTGCACTGTATGCTCTTGAAATAAATCCCTAAGAAATCAGAAACTCAAAGTACCTGATTTGTCTTTTCATACGTCAAAGAGGTTCTATTTATCTATAATGAGTAATCTAGCAGTATTCATTTCCTAATAAATTACCAGTTTTCGTCTTCACCTGTTGAACCGCTTTGTGGGAAGTTGCAAACAGGACTCCAATAAAAGCAGTAAGAGAAATTGTAGCCAACGGTGTTTCTTTATCAGAACCTGGAAAATTGGGGCTCTAGGTGGTTTGATGAAGAGAAGTGACTAGAGAATTGTGGCTGAGGCAGGGAGCCCCCTTGCATTCCTTCAAGGCACAGGTGATGAAGTTGGAAGCACGAAGAGAAGTCCCATAAGGGAGCATCACTTTAAAATCCCATCAAGGGATTTAAATCAGTTTGAAAGAGAACCTGGAGCACCATTATTTTTGCTGCAGCCGTACAGACTGTGGTGGGAAGTCTGCAGGCTGTTGGAAATTGGATGGAATGAATGGAAATGAGAAATCATGATATTTTTATTTTATGAACAACACATTGAAAATTTAGAAATTTAAGTAGCAGAAATTGACAGTTGGGTGATGGCTTAAATATGGGGCTTAAGAGAAAAGGAGAGAAAAGTTAATTTTTATTGGACTTGATAAATGTTTGTCTCTTTCCAGAAGAAAGGAGTCTGTGACCCATATCCTGCATCTCAGACTATTTCTATGGGAATCCTTATTGGGCCAGTTGAATATCTAGAGGCTCCGGAGACCATAGAGATTTCCCGTTCTGGGCATTCTAAGGGACAAGATCTAAAATTAACCATGGAGTGGCTCAGAGGCTCCAAAATTATTTATATTCGAAAGAGATGTAGACGCCTTGACATTGATTGTTGAATAGTGACATTCCTACCCACTGCTTCTCCTGCCCCTGCCTCCAGAACTTTAGCTTCAAGTAAAAATAAAGAACACCTCAACTTGGCACATCCAGAGGAGAAGGGTGTCCTTTCTAGTATAGATAACAGTCATCGGCAGCGTTCATAAAGATAATTCTCAGACTTCTTTTGTGCCCACGCTACAGAGCCATACATTCTTCTGGGTTGAGGTTTTACTCCCTGGTCTGACCACCACTTTGTGACTTGGGGTGGTACATTGGAGGAATGGAAACAGACTTTGACGTTCTGACAAAACATAACCGGGAAGAAAAATCCTCTTAGGAAAAAAAAATTCTTTATGAATTCTAGAGATAGATATCAAAAATTCTGGACATTACAACAGCCAAACTATGAAAAGAACCTGGGTGTCTACAACAGATGAATGGATAAAGATGTAATAATTATATACAATGAAATACTATGCAGCCACCAAAAAATGAAATCCTGCTATTTGCAATGATGTGGATGGAACTAGAGGGTATTATGTTAAGTGAAATAAGTCAATCAGAGAAAGACAATTATCATATGATCTCCCTGATATGAGGAATTTGAGAGGCAGGGTCGCAGGGGGAAGGGAGGGAAAAATGAAACAAGATGGGATGGGGGAAGGAGTGAAACTGTAAGAGACTCTTAACTCAGGAAGCAAACTGAGGGTTTGGTAGTAGAGGGCGGTGGGAGAGATGGGATGGCTGCATGGCAGACATTGGGGAGAGTATGTGCTACGGTGAGTGCTGTGAATGGTGAGTGCTGTAAGACTGATGGTTCAAAGACCTGTTTTCCTGAAGCAAATAATACATTATATGTTAATTTAAAAAATATTTTAAAAATCTGGACCTTGCTTCTCTTTGTCCAGAGGGAATATTACATATCAGTGTCAGTAAATGACACAGACATTACTTATGCTTCAAGGATAGAAACCAAAAGGAGCCCTGCAAGCTAGAGGTGGCGTGCACACATCTTTGTGTGTGTTCTTGTTGATGAGAAATGCCCACATGCTACCTCCTCTGACCACACAAGGAAATCAGGTAATTGAAGGAGTGATGGATGGTGCTCTGAAGTTTAAACGTTTTAGAAGGACCTATCTTATTAACACTTTAAAACAAGTGAGCATAATATCATTAATTTTGATTAATTCATTTGCTCTTAATATAGCTTTTAATTTGTAATTCTATGTGAATTACAATGTAATTTGGCATTAATTATACTAAATTGACTATAAGTCAGCCAATCACAATGGGAAATTACTCACAGCTGAAAGTAAAACTGAACCTCTCCATCCAGAAAGGATAGCACTTCGTTAAGAGGCAAACACAGTTTAGGCGTCCCTCTCTTTGGCTGTGAGGATGACATTGGACTTGTGGAGGACTGTGAGCGGTTTCTTACTCTGCCCACTTCTGGGACTATTCACTGTTTGGAGTGAAACCCGATTAAATAATAAACAAAGGGGTTGATTTATCAGATTTGCCAAAGAAGAACAATCTTTCTGCCTTCCTCATTTCTTGCAAGATTTAGGCCACATAGAGAGACTGTGTGGTACGTGAGAACAATCAGTTCCGCACTTCTTGGGTTTTGGGCGTTAGGATGGCACTTACCCAGGTTGGCTTGGATTTCGTCTTCATGCTCTGTGAGCCATCTGGGAAATCCTGTTTCAAATTCCTTATGAGGTCAGTATCCTGAAGTCACTCCTCTTTGGTCAACACACAGACTGCCTTCTGAGCAAAGGAAGTCATGCCTTAAAAAGCCAATACCATGGGGTGCCTGGGTGGCTCAGTCAGTGAAGCATCGGCCTTTTGCTCGGGTCATGATCCTGGAGTCCTGGGATCAAGCCCCAGGTCAGGCTCTCTGCTCAGCAGGGAGTCTGCTTCTCCCTCTACTTCTCACCCCACTTGTGTTCTCTCCCTCTCACTCTCTCTGTCTCTGTCTCTCTCTTTCAAATAATAAATAAAATCTTAAAAAAATAAAAAAGAGCCAATACCACACTGGGAGAAGAACTATTTATCAGGCGATGATGGAGTGTCTGTCACTGGGACAGCTTGCTGGAGATGCCAGTGTGCACAGGGGAAGTAAAGTGGCCACCGGAGAGTATGGGCCCTTGAAAAATACTTGTGAGGGAACCCTTCGCCAGATAGCTTCCTCTGCGATTTGTCTCTTAAATAACAATCAAAACAAACTTTGAGGTGCTGCAGAAAGAAAGTCCTAGGACAGTCAGCAACATCCTGCTTGAAGTATATTTCACGTACGTAGAACTGTGGGAATTTTGCACAGTCTGTGTACATTTGTGTTGACCCGTGGACTCATAAAAGATGTCTAAATATGAGGGAACAGATTTTGCTAAATATTGCATGGAAAATTTTGGGCTGTGTTTAATAACTGTTAATGATATATCCCTCAGCCTTTCTTTTTTTTTTTTTTTTAAGTTTTTTTTAATTTATTTGACAGACAGAGATCACAAGTAGGCAGAGAGGCCGGCAGAGAGAGAGGAAGGGAAGCAGGCTCCCTGCTGAGCAGAGAGCCCGATGTGGGGCTCGATCCTAGGACCCTGGGATCATGACCTGAGCTGACGGCAGAGGTTTTAACCCGCTGAGCCACCCAGGTGCCCCTCAGCCGTTATTTCAACTCACAATCTAACAAATAAGATGGCGTTAAGTTTTATGTAAAAATTTTGAGTGGAGAGGTTAAAAACTACCCTGCATCTTGAGCCAGCAGCCACCCCATCCCCGTCTCTTCCACACGCGCAGGTGGGATTCACACTGTACACACACTCACCGGGAAACACTCGGACAGAAACTAGATGCATATGCATCTTTGCCGCTAAAAGGCTTTCCTTTGTGTTGCAGTACTGTCTTGAATCCTAATACTCTCATAATTGGCTGGCTGATCTCAAGATTCAAGGCAAAAATAATAGAAGCTTATTTTTGCCACTCCAAGTGTGTATTCCATTCGTCCCTAAATTTTGTAAGGATGTTAATGTCTGTAGTTTGTTAACAGTAACTGCTGCATAGGGGCGCCTGAGTGGTTCAGTCCGTTGAGCGTCTGCCTTTGGCTCAGGTCATGGTGTCAGGGTCCTGGGATCGAGCCCCAGGTCAGGCTCCCTGCTCAGTGGGGAGTCTGCTCCTCCCTGTTCCACTGCCTTTCCCCCCTGCTCATCTTCTCTCTCTCTAATAAATAAATAAAATTAAAAAAAACCCACTATGTAAATGCAGTTTTACATTGTTTCAGTTTTCTCCAAATCCCTTTTAGGGCAAGTTCAGCCTAGCCTATCACAGAATTTCATATTCCTTTTCCCCAGATGTTCTTTTGGTTCTGAACATTAGGTGTGTTTCAGTCTCTTTCCTACTCTTGTGGTTCCCAGCATAGCTTCATGTCCTCAGCCAACAACAACCCCTGTTTGACGCGTATCCTCTGATGGGTGAGTGCTTTTGAGCCTTTAACGTGTTTTTCGAGGCCAGGAAGGATCTGGGGCAGAGGAACTGGTACCGAAGCCAAGGAGCAGAGGGTCGAGAGAAAACATTTCCAGGGTATTTCTGCCCTCGGTTTCATTTTCTCATCATTTAGAATGCCAGCGGAATAAATGGGTCCGTTAATCAAACAGCGCTGAGAGGTTAGGTCATTGGGAGCCTTTTTAGTCATTTTGTGCTTTTCAAGAGTGAATTTGTTAGAATTATGCTGAATACCCACTTAAAGCCTCAGCTGATAACCCTACCTGTGTTTTATAACTCTGCACTGTCAGAACTCATAATAAGTCAAACATTCTTTCAGTGGTGCTCATAAGGGAGGAAAAAAAACCCCCACAAATTTAAGAGTAATTTCAGATTGTAAATGAAAAGGAGAGGCACGACTGTTCATTTGCACCAATCATGCCTTCCTTTCATCTGCTCTGATTAGGCCTGGTGCGGTTTCATCAGACCCCTCCATCACCGAGCTGTCACTCCAGCCGTCTGTTGATTGAAAACAATCAAGGCTCTGATGGCACAATTATTCTGACCCTTTAACTAGAGGCTGCTGTGATAATGAAAGGTTGATTA
Organism: Lontra canadensis; assembly: GCF_010015895.1. Classification (NCBI taxonomy): domain Eukaryota; kingdom Metazoa; phylum Chordata; class Mammalia; order Carnivora; family Mustelidae; genus Lontra; species Lontra canadensis. The sequence goes on from NW_022631008.1 coordinate 14,696,452, forward strand.
TGATAGTTTGTGCCTCTTTCAGTTTGCCAAGAAGGTTAATTTGGGCATCAGACGGATGTTTAATGGGCGCTTGCTGGCTACACTGAGGTAAATGAGAACGTGCAGTCTTGGATATTGCACGGATATAGTTTGGCTGTCAATCATTGTCATTTGGAGTTTGTGCCTCACACTCTGGAAATCACATTTTATTTTTTCCTTGGGATTTAATTTATTCTGTGCCCTGAGGAAGTTCTTTCACTCGGTGACCTTCACAGCAGCTTTCTCTGCCTTTTTTTTTTCTTTTTTTCAAATGGAGCTCAAAGGCAAAACACATCTAGAAGAGCATTTTTCTTTCATTTTCACTTAAAAATGGAAACTTTAAAAATCCATCCTTATCACTGCCTTCCAATAGAGCAAATGTTTCCATCCCGATTGTGCAGTGGGGAAGTGTGAGCGACAAAAGTGCTGGGGCCGGTTTGCTAATGCAGCAGCTCACACGGAGGCTCTGCTCTGGTTCGGATACTAACCAGCCAGCCCAGGACTCCCAACCACGCATTGCCTTTCTGTTTCCAGGCGCAGCGTCGTCCTCCTTTCGCCTCCTTCTTGGGGTGCGTGGGGGAGAGGGAGAGGCAGGGAGACAGAAATGTGTCTGTGGTACTAAGGAGGTTATTAGAAGTTGCAACGATCAGTTTGTGTCCGTTGAGCACCGTATCTTCTTGCGGTCGGAAGCCTAGGCGGCCACCTCATAATGCTGGTGTTTACAGTATGTGGCTCACTACACTCCTCTTTGCTGCATACCTTTTAAAAAGGACAATAGAGGAAAAGAAGAAATAGAAACCATTATTGCTGTCTCCCAGCTGCAAACACCGGTCTCCTGGATCAGACACCTGAGAGCAAGCCTCATTGTTCTGCTTTTGCGTTTGGGCTGTCTTCAGTGTCCTTCCCCCCAGAGAACGTTCAGCAGCGTATTTCTACCCAGCCTTGGACATTTTTCTCTCATGTCAAGTCAATTGTAAAACAATTAAGTCTATAGATGTTAAGGTGACAGCATCATAATGATTATAATTTCACTTCAAGGATTCTGTTTCACATTATTTATTTCTTGTGTGTGGGTTTTTTTGTTTTTTTTGTTTTGTTTTGTTTTTGTTTTTGTTTTAGTAAGCTGTTCATTTTTGAATGGTAAAGAGAGCCATTAAGTGATAATTCAGTCTCACCTGAAGAGGCTCCGAAAATGAATTAAGTCATTGAATAAATTCAGTTACGGTCTTAATGCAGTCCTTATTTAAGCAACAGTGCTATTTAAAATGTTTATTTAAAAAGAAACGAGAATAGGATTGGGAGTACACACACACACACACACACACACACACACACTGGACCACGAGTGCCACACTGGACCACGAGTGATTAGTTTTGTTTAGCTCTATGGACAGCACAGACAGAATAGCCCTCAGGGATGCTTAGTAAAATTATCAATTAGTTATGTCTTGTTTTGCTGAAGTAATGGGAAGTTAAAAGGTAATTGGGGAGAAATGTCAAATCAGTCAATAGTTTCTGGTATTTAAAAAAGTAGGATGAGGTTCAGTTTTGATATGAATTTATGGCCTCTGGGACAACGAATGGTTTTATTTTGTAGAGTCACTATGTTTGCAAATTCAGGGGATTTACCCAAAGACTGTTTCTTCTTAAAGGAAGTGTATAGCTCATTATTTCAAGGTTTTTTGTGGGGTTAAGCCTGACTGGGTTCCTATGTTCCCTCATCTGTTGTACCTTATATCTAATGGTGGAAAACTAATGTCCCAGATAGACTGCTTTTCCTGTGTCCTCATGAGCCCTCCACCACACCCGCACCACTGTGCTCTCACGTTGGCTCTGTGCACCAACATCGTATCCCCTCAGCCGTGATATTCCCCTGAGAAGGTCCTGTAGAGCACCTCACGTTCCATCTCCTGACCTGTGCTAGCATTTCTTCTGCTCCTGGGGCTGGGCCAGGGCATTGCATGAGTTTCTCTTTCGTCTTCAGTTCTTCCAACTCCACCTTCAAAGTTCCCCTTGTTCTTCAAACTCCTTATTCCTTCAAACATAATAAAAATGTCTCAGATCTGTGATTTCTCCTGGTTGTAGTCCCTCAGTTCCCACCATTTGTTGCTTAGCAAACACTTACAGGTTTCCTGTCAGGTGCCACGTGCTGGGGCTGAAACAGAGCCTTCTCCCAGGGTGGCCCCTGGAATGGCTGCTCCCTTATCCTCCTTCCCTCATCCACTGCAGCCCCCAAGTCCTCTGAGATTGTCAAACCACTGATTCTCCCTTACTGAGCCTGTTTTTCCACACATCTGTCTTCCTTACATGACTATCATGGCTTGGTTCTCTAAGCTACTTCAACTGGCCAAAGAACAGATAATTGTGCTGGAGAACATATCTTCTTTGACAAAAATATTACTTGTGTATTATACTCAGTGTTGTTGCAAGGGGTGAATAGAAGATTCACCATTGGGGCGCCTGGGTGGTTCAGGGGGTTAAGCCTCTGCCTTTGGTTCAGGTCATGATCTCAGGGTCATGGGATCGAGTCCCGAGTCGGGCTCTCTGCTCGGCAGGGAACCTGCTTCCTCCTCTCTCTCTGTCTGCCTCTCTGCCTACTTGTGATCTCTGTCTGTCAAATAAATAAATAATCTAAAAAAAAAAAAAAAGATTTGCCATTGCCACAGCCCTCATTTTATCCTAGTTGTTAAAGACTGCAGTGTAAAATATTCTGTTTAAACATCAGTAGCCAAGCTGAAATTCCCTTAGTGAAGGTGGGCAGGTGTAACCATCACGTTTATGTGTATTCTGTGCAGCTCACTGAGAATATAGGCTCTGGGTTCCCAGTCCTGGCACGTCAGCTTTATTCCCTTGATAGCAGAGCCTGGCCCCCAACCATGTTTAGTCATACACTTCAGTTGGGGGCTCCCCACTGCAATCACTGCACTCTGTAGCTCTAGATTACTGTTGAAAGTGACCATTGAGGATAATGTTCTTTTTATTTGGAGGCTGCCAACGTTAAAACCTTCAATGCAAACTTAGATACTTTGGGGACATCTAAATCCATCATAGTAACTTTTGTCTGCGGGATTTGACTGTCTTTGTATTGATGACTTGGGGCAGCTGCTTGAGCCTGTGAGGTCCATTTGGTCATTACAGTTTTAATTTCGGGAGGGGAGTTTGTGTGCCAGTGAGCCTGTTATTGGTTCATTATTATTGAATCAGTTCATAAAGAAATATTCAAAGGCTTGATGCTCTCAGGATGCTCCAGGGCATGTTTACAAATTAAAGAGCTTTTTTAAAACCATAAAACTTATAGGCATGTACCAGCAATATTTAAAACACTCTTGAAGGAACTGGCAACATTAAAAGAGGGTTTTTGCATGTGTCCGAAAATCTGGTTACAATAGCAGAATTTCCAGGATTCCAAATTTGCAGGATTTTTCTTCCTCTAATTCCAGTACTCTGTGTGTATATTTTTAGGGGTATGTTAAGATACTTGAGGTCAAGAGAAAGCCTGGAGTTTTATCGTATTAATAGAGCTTGGAAGCGAATGGCAAATTAGAATGTATGTATGTGAACTGATTAGAATCTTCTTTTTCACTAATTAAGTAAGTTCTTTGCGCATAATGGGCATTCAACAAGAGATTGAGGAATGGATGAATAAAAAAAACACTAAAAGAAAAGATTCATGGTTATATCATTTGCCTCAGAGCAACAAGACAAAAAGAAAAGTAATCAGCTCAATCATTATTTCAGTTGTCTCAAGCCTGATGGCTTAGTTTACATATATATGTATGTATGTATATATATATATATTTTTTTCTTTTTTTTTCCTTGCTACCCAGTGAACTGAGTTGAGATTTGAGGGAATTTCATGGACATGAATTCAAGTATTTTTAATGAGAGACTCAAGGCACCTGAAGAAAGTGAATATACACTGAGTTTTATGCAGAAAAACTAGGTTTATGTCTACATCTCACTTTTCTTTTCCTTCCTTTCTTCCTTCTTTCCTTCCTTCCTTCCTTCCTTCCACCTACCTTCCTTCCTTCCTTCCTTCCATGCATTCATTCTTCTCTAACTTGGGATTGAACAAAGCCACAGGCCTTAAATTACTAAGTGAGAATTACCGAGCCCATTTCTGTTCATAATCTGCAACAGATTATCTGTCATGCTTTTATTTTCACTTTACACCATGTGAGGTACTTAATACTGTGTAGCAAATTTCCTATCAATTACAGCAATTTCTTGAAATTTATACCAGTATCATACAATATGGTGTTATGAATGGGCTGCCTTTATCATGAATTGAAAAGGATAATTTGAATTGAGGATTAGTTCCATCTTTTGGTGGCACCTTGCCATCATATTAATTCTGTATATGGCCTAATACTGTAGTTTGCCAAGCACTGTCATGTTATCTCCCTGAGTCCTGTGGAGACCCGTGTGCTGTAACTAAGATCATCCTTGTTTTACAGATGCTGAAGCTGAGGCTCCATATGCTAGTGTTTTTCATAAATGCCCAAATAAGTTAAGTTGCAGAAATAGGTCTTAGACATCAAGTCCAACCTCCCATTTTACTGTATCACATTTACCTCTATGGGCACATTCCAATTAGTGGTAGAAGAAAGCATCATGTTTTCCTGGCCATTTCAGCTTTCACCCTGATAATCCATCCTCATTGCATACAGTAGTTGGGAAATAATACAAAATGTTGTGACCCGTGGAGGGTCACCCTAGTCCCTGTTGTTAATGGGATGTAGCAGGGTTTTATTCTGTTGACCAAGTTGGCCTTCCTTCATTTTCCTGTGCTGTTCTAACAATATAAGACTGACCACATGTAAAGTCACTTTGATATTCAGAAGGACCTCACATATAAATAAGTAGATACTAAGATTTTACTTATTTTATTGTTATCAGTCCAGCACCAAGTAAACACTCCGATGCCATCAATGATGAGGGAAATGAGTATTATTTTTTGTCTTAGAGACCTGTATCAGATCACTGGAGGGCAAGAAGGGATTTCTTATTGTTCCTGTATTTTGCTAACATATAAGGAGACCAAGAGTAGGTTCCATTTTCCCTGCAGCATCATTGGTACTGGTGATGTTGGCTGTCTTTATTGCCCTGTAGGATATGTTCCCCGTCTATATTTCCCCCCTAGATATGGGGGGGAAAGACAGTCCTCAGGTAAAATTATATGTGACTAGTTTGGCAAAATATTTGCATTGACATATAAAATCTTGTTTATTTTTAAAGATCTTATTTATTTAAGAGAGGGAGGGAGCAGGGTGGGAGGAGAGACAGAGGGAGAGGGAGAAGCAGACTCCCAGCTAAGCAGGGAGCCTGATGTGGGGTTCGATCCCAGGACCCTGGGACCATGAGCTGAGCCAAAGGCAGACCTTTCACCAGGCACCCATCATTCTGAGATTTTAAATATATAGTACCTTTAAGCAGTTTTCTTACAAATTTGAAATGTGTGTTCTTTGAGATTATTTTATTTTTACAAGTGATGGTAACTATTAAGTGAGATAATATGCTCTGAACAAAGCTGTTTCCAGGGAGAAAAACCCGGTTGTCTGCATGTGGTCCTAGGTGCACACACACTTTCACGTGCACACACTCATGCATATGTTTTGGGAATGTAGAATTATAGCCAAAAAAAAAAAATCATTTTGTTTTTCTAAAAAGAGATTTATAAAAACTATGTGTGCTATGGAAAGCTGGGGCTTGTAATCTAGACCTAGTGATTAATGTGGTTGCCTCTCCCACCTATAGGAAGTTTGGAGGATTCTGTTTTAAAATACTACTTTTGATGGGTCTGTAGGTGACATATATCCTTCAGGTAGAAGAGACTCTCATCAACTCACTTATTTTCCAGATGAGAAGCCAAATGAATGGTCCAATGTCAGTCATACTCGTACGGTTCTTTCGATTACATTTTCAAAGATCATCCCAAACTGGCGGCCAGTTCTCACAGGTGGAAAGGACATCACAGTATCCTAACTTCATCTCATTTCCTATGTTTATTTTCTCTTCATTTTGATATACAATCCTTAAAAAGCCCTGGGGACAAATCCTCTTGGTCTTATAAGACTGAACCAAAGGACATCTCAGGTTACTTTTTATTTGCTGTCCTAAATACTTGGAACTTAAATGTGGTAGGCCTCACTTTGTTGTGATTCCTCCCGTCCTATGTGTTTGAGGAAGGAGACACCCTTGGTCTCAAGGCCTTTTGCTTCTGATGCTCTGTGGTATGTATTTTGTAAAAGTATATATAAAGATGATTATCAGGTGCAGTTTTTTCCATTTTTTAAAATTTCCAAATAATTTCAAACTTAAAAGTTGCAAGAATAAGCATAGTACAAAGAACCCCCATATGATTTTCTGATTTCTTGAACAAACTACCTCATTTGCTTTATCATGTATTCTCTGTCTCTGTATCTCTTTCTGTCTCTTTATGTGTGTGTGTGTGTGTGTGTGTGTGTGTACATAGCAAGAGAGAAAGAGAGGAGGAAGAGAGAGGGAGGGATGGGGGAGAGAAAGAGAGCGAGAGCTTTTTCTGAGCCATTCGAGAGTAAGCTGTAGACATCATATATATTTTTAAAAACCCTAAAAAAACTCATAATTCTTCCTCTTTATGGTAATCTCTAGTAAAAGGCAAAAGATTTATACTATTTGAAGAGAAACCAGAGTAATACCAGGCACACGTTTTATGCTGAAGATGAAAATAAGAGCACTTGTTAGTCTCCATAAAGTTTTAAATGAACAATGAAGGAGTATGTGTTATTATCATATCTACTAAACTGAATATTCTTTTTGAAATATGTCAGGCCTTTTTTCTGACAATATATGAATCTGGGGCCTCATCAGTTTGATTCTATTGAAATATATTTCTTAGAGGAAAAAATAGCCTCTGTGTCTTATATGTCTGTAGTCAGCTATAATGGTTAATGTGCAACCTCCCTTGAAAAATCTGTTCTACAAGCAAAATGTTGACACAGTTTTAATTATAGCACTCGAGTGAGCACTGTTATAATTTTTAATATTCCTCCATGGTAACATTTTCATTGTTCTGGTAGAGAAAAATGTCCTGGTCCCGTGTCCCTAGTTGCTGGTGCTTTAGGATTTTATGGAAATGTTGTCTTTTTTGAACAGAAATTTTTCATTTGGTCTCAAAGAAGAGAATATGGCCACAAAATTTGGTGCATTTATTTATTAATATGAACTTTCTTCTCTCTGGCAGTCATTATTCTGGTTTAATATGTCACTATTTGGACTTTATATTACTCATGTTAATGAAGTGAGCTTCTGTGTAGTTTAACATGCTAAGTCTTAACACCTACTCACCCAGACTAGGGAAACTGTCCACACCTATGATCTAAAGAAGTTGTATGTAATATTAAAAGGGTATCTTGCTCAAGTTTGATGTTTATGTTTATTAGGATTTAAGGCATTATAAAATAATGTAGAACAGAGTCTATTTGATGTCAAGTACAGTAGTCAGTGCACTGTCCCTGTGATGGAGAGCTTGTTTCGTACTCCACTTAGAGAGAAAATACTGTCCTTGCACTGTCACTCAGTGTATTAAAAGATGGTTCCATGGCTTCCCACCCCCGTTGGCCAAGCGCTCTTGAACCTGACGGCTCTCTGGAGGAGGTTCAGGAATGTCAGTTGATTGTTGACTTGCTCCTGTGCCCTTCCTTTGTCCCTTTCTGAATTTGCAAGTGTGGAATTTCTGCAGTCTCTTGGGCACTGAGGGGAGACGGGTGCCCTGGCTTATCTCAGTGGGATGACAGGACTGGCAATGATATAGATGCTTGTGCCTTCACAGCGTGGGCTCCTGCAAATGGGGGGGCTCAGTTTGCCCCTTCAGCCAAGCTATCTGCACCAAAGTTTTAAATAGGAGAATAATCACAGCTGCCCCTGGTCAAGAGGGCAGAGTAAGGCTGTGGGCAAAAATATCAGTCCTTCCTTCCTTAGCTCTGACTGATAAGTGCTGTGATAAGAACATCCCTTTTTAGTGAAAAAAAAAATTTGTGAATCAAGACAAAGAAATACTATTGCCTTTGGACAATGTGGGTAGGGGTTTTATCTTTTGTTAGTGTTGATTAAAAAGATTTGATCTCTCATCTGATGAGAACTGCCTCTGTAAAGGGCACTTTTATATGCATTTGCAAGATATAAAGGTACTGGTATGGAAGACTGCATTGGTGTGTGTTGTTGGATTTGGGATGACTTTAGAATTCATATATTTTCCAGGAAATCTGTGAGTGTAAGATTTCCTATTGTTTTGACACGACTTGGGGGTCATGTTGGGTCGTACACATACATATGGGCATTCGTATACAGGCAGAGTTAGACTTCAAAAACAGCTGCTGCTTTCAAAGGATTAGGAATTTTAGATTTCGAAATAGCAGCTTCTGTCTGAGCGTGAGCAATAAAGGAATTTGGATCACAACTTCAGGATTTGCAATATTAGGAATGTACTGTTTGTTCATATAACTGATATATTTCTGAAATACATGAGTGAATTATGTATTTTAATTGAATTGGAGCAAAATTTCTAGAATTTTGGATCATACACTATTATATTCAGGATTATATCTATGTCATATATTCTACTCCATGGAATGATAATCAGTTGGGATACATTGAGAAAACTAAAGGGAAGGGATTATCTTTTCTATGTATTTTTGAGCCAGCTTTAGTTAACAAAGAACGACCTAGAATAAAATACATATTCCCTTAAAACGTACAACAATAATTCAAGACTCAAAGGATGCCTTTTACCCTAAATGCTTGTTCTTTAATCACACACTCTTTAAGAGCATTAACAGCATTTTTGAGAAGCACTAAATAAAGTATATGCTTTTTATATTGAAGTAATCCATAAATGAAGTTTATTGCAAAACATTGTCCACCTGTCTTCAAGGAAAACATATTTTAAAAGCAGACTTTATTTTTCTAATTTAGAGTATATAGAAGTTATGTTTGGTCTTAATTACATTTGCCTGGATTCTGTCTTAAAATAATTACTGTTGGAAAAATAACCATGATGTGCTACAATGGAAAAACACATTATAAAATTTAAAAACTGTTTTTTTCAGCTTTAGTTTTTATTTTTTATTTTTATTGTTTATTTACTTATAGTTTCAAGTTTTCATTTAAATTTCAGTGAGTTAACGTACAGTGTAATATTACTTCCTAGTGTAGAATTTCGTGATTCATCACTTATATACAACACCTGGTGCTCATTACAAGTGCCCTCCTCAATCCCCATCACCGATTTAATCCATCTTCCCAGCCTTCCTCCCCTCCAGCATCCCTCCTTTTGTTCTCTATACTTAAGAGCCGGAAAAACTGGGGTTTTAGTTCCAGCTTTTCTACTAATTAGTTGCATGATTTGAGGTAAGAGAGATAACTGGTCTAGATTTGATTTCTGTCTGTAAAATTGAGATGCTTGAAATACATAAACTCTATAAAGTTTTCTCTTGCCCTAGTATTTTATTATTTATTTGAGGCTTAAAAGGCTATGATATTCATTGCATTGCCAAGAATCTGAAATAGATGTGGTTGACACCAACCATGTGAAAGAGTAAAGTGAGGGCCTTATATACGTAGGCTCAGTGTGCTCCGTGTTGCCGGGTGACATGCTGAGAGTTTGTAAGGACTTTATAGAAAAGCCACAAAGATGAGATGATAGGGAATGGAAACCTGGGATACGTAGATAAATTTATAAAGGAATTGATACTGTTTGCTCAAGAGGAAAGGGGAAATGGCCCAAGAACGGTTGGAAATAATTTTCCCTTTATGCAACAAATATTAATACCCTACTATGTGCAGCCACTGTTCTTAGCGAGGATCTGAGAATGAGATGAATTGAAGTTGGAGCAAGTGGTAGAAAATGTTCCTTTGAGGAAGGAACAATTCTTCGTCAGGGTAAGATGAACTAGACTGGGTCAGGCAAGGTGCTTGGGAGATCTGTAGTCTTTAGAAATGATAGTCCCTTGTGTTTCAGGTGGTTTAGGTAACATCTTGTCCAATGGTACCCTTTGTGTGCTTTCCCAAATGGAATCCTTAATTTCTTTCCCACTCTTGCTGGCTTTATCACAAAAAAAAAAAAAAAAAAAAAAAAAAAAAAGTAGGAGATAAGACTTTTGCTAATTGCTCCATTTTTCTCCCAATTAAAATATGCTAGAGCTTAGAGTGATAGGGATATCCATATACCAGAATAAGTAAGATAGAGTAGGATTTCAGGGGCACCTGAGTGGCTCATTTGGTTAAGCTCAGATCATGATCCCAGAGTCCTGGCATCCCTTCGGCTCAGATCATGATCCTAGAGTCCCGGGCTAGAGCCCTCAGTTGGGCTCCCTGCTCAGTCTGCTTCTCCCTCTCTCTCCCCCTCTGTGCTCACACTCTCCTCTCTCACTCTTAAATAAATAAATAAATAAATAAAATCTTAAAAAAATAGAATAGGATTTCAGCCTTCCATGACTTATGTTTTTTTCTCAATGCAGTATCATTAAAAACTACCAGTTCCCAGAATAATTGTTTCCAAACAAAAGCACCAAAATATACTACAAAGCTAACTGTGGTCTTTAGGTTCCATGATGCCCCAGTGATGAATCAGCCTTCTGCTTATATTCTCTAAACCCCTTAAATGGACCCCAGGATTTCCTCTGCCACCCTGCCCTTAATTCAGCATGGCTTTGTGGGGCTTACAGTGGAGAAGTGATTTTGAGGTAGCTCATTGCTTTGAAATTTCTTTGCTATTTCTTTCATTTTTTTTTTTTGATAAATAAGAGTTATCCATGCTTTCAGAATTTTTTTTCTTTTACATTTTTATGAAAGTAAAAAGAGTACAGTAACTTTTTTCCCCAAGTTTTTATTGAAATTCTAGTTAGCTAACATACATAGAGTGTAATATTAGTTTCGGGTGTACAGTGTGGTGATTCAGCACTTCCATATAATACCCAGTGTTCATTGCAACAAGTGCCCTCCTTCATCCCCATCACCTATTTCCCCCAACACCCCACCCTTCTCCAGTAACCACCAGTTTGTTCTCTATAGTTAAAAGTCTCTTTCTTGGTTTGTCTCTCTCTCTCTTTTCCCTTTTGCTCTCTTGTTTTGTTTCTTAAATTCCACATAGGAGTGAAATTATATGGTATTTTTCTGTCTGATTGACTTATTTCACTTAGCATAAATACTCTCTAGCTCTATCCATGTCTCCATCTATGTCGATCCACTCTTTAGCCTGTATTTATTATTGTGAGAACAGAACTCAGAAGAGTGTTTATGTGACTCACAATATGCTATTGGAACCTACTGTTAATCCACAGACCTTGTATAACCAAGGTCTCAAAAATATGCTGTCTTGGGCGCCTGGGTGGCTCAGTGGGTTAAGCTGCTGCCTTCGTCTCAGGTCATGATCTCAGGGTCCTGGGATCGAGTCCCGCATCGGGCTCTCTGCTCAGCAGGGAGCCTGCTTCCCTCTCTCTCTCTCTGCCTGCCTCTCTGTCTGCTTGTGATCTCTCTCTGTCAAATCAATAAATAAAATCTTTAAAAAAAATATGTTGTCTTAAAAAAAAATCTATCATCTATCTAATTGTCTTACCCATAGTAAAATCTTACCTGTATCTTACTATATAGGAAATACACTATTTTACTTCAAGACTAAGCCATAAGTTTCCCATATTTTTACTACAACATCCTACTTAGACTTCATTTGATTTAAGCCTTAGTTTTGAAACAACAGACTTAATTTATTCCAGTAAGGCAGAGGTTTACTGTTTCATGATTAGGAATCTGTCTAGAACCTTCTAACTCAATGTGTGGCCCATGGACCAGCAGCATATGTATCATCTTTAGATTGTTAGAAATGCAAACTCCCTATCTTTCTCTCCCTACTTATTGAATTGGAATCTGCATCTTGACCAGAAACCCCAGTTAATTTGTGTGCATGTTATGTTTGGGAAACACTGGATTTAAACCCATAAATCACACTAATTCTATAGCTGAGATTGCTTTGAGGCTGGTGGCAGAACACTTAATTGTAAATTACATTTGCCGTTGATCTGGAGAAAAGATAAACCTAACAACTGTGAATGACTTGCATATCCTGAAAATATTTAAAATGATAAAAATGTGCAAATTATATGAAATCTGAGAGAAATTAGAAATACTGACAAGAAATAAGTAAAAATTATCCTGGAGGATATGAACTAAATGTGTGTGCACAAAGTGTTCTGTAATGCATAGTATTGGGGAAATTGAACATGGGAAACCTCGTGATAGATGTGACATAAGCCTAATAGTAGACAGAAAGTCAGAAATTAATCAGTGATAGATCGCAGTGGTCACTGTTCGCCTGCCGGTTTGATTTGTTACAGATTTTCTCAAAGGCAGAACCTCGTTGTGGCGCGTGTGCTTTTCATGCAGTGAGTGCCACTGTTTGCTAGAAAAATAAAAATAAACTGGAGAGTTTTAAGAGATGGGCTAGAAGATTGATTATGACATAAGAAGAACTGATTTATGAAGAAAGAGAACAATAATTAAATGGGCAGCACTATGCTATGAAAAGAGGCTATGGAGACAGGGATATTTATCTGATGTTTCTTGTCTGGTGTTTCCCGTAGTATCCATATGAAAGATGCAGAAATATTAGGATGTAAAGATGCCAAGAAATTTGTTACAGAGCAAAGCAATATCAGCTGGAACTCCTCGATTAAGTTAGGAGCAATATCAAAGATTAAGTTTTAGAAAATTGCACCTGATACATGAGAAATGACCTTGAATGGGGTGACTTTATCCCTGAGAACTTTTGAAAGCTCTGTGGGCAAAGAATGGAAGATCATTAATTAAATTGTTGAATTACCTCCCCAGGGAAATAATTGGAACCCCGTCCCTTGAAATTTCTAAAATTAGGGTGGAAAAAAACCAGGATGTTGCCTATGGGAACTCTCTCTACTTCTGGTGGACACTTGGTGATTGATGAGTGGCACTTTTCTTCTCCAATATCTTTGATTATTGCTCATGGTTACCATACACAGAAACATTTTTTCATCAGGTTGGTATCCTATTTATATTTTTTAAAAATGCTAGTTTCTGGAAAAACAGCTGGAGAGCATCACTCATCTGCTGTCCATAGTGTCCGCCTCCTTGGCAATGGTAGGCTTACCTGGCATTCTTTTTTTCATTTCTCTTCACTATGTAATTCATTAAGAGATGCAATTTAGTATATATTGGAAATGGATTCATTTTCTACATTTTCTTCATTCAGAAAGCTAAGAAGGAAAGCCCCTTTGGAGGCCTTGCCTTTTGGAGACATTTGTCAAATGAATTCAGAAACTCTGTTAGAAACTCTCAAACGAAATCATCTACTGCTTCAGAGAGTTTTGTGATCCCTTTTATCCAAATGAAAACCCAGTTTATGTTTACCTGGGAGTAATGGTCCAAGAGCACTACATTTCCCTCTCTCTCCCTCTGTAGAGTTTCCCCCTAGTAACGTACATCAGCTGAAAAGGGGAGCTCAGTACCTCAATTCTATTGGTCGCAAATAAAGTACAACACAATTATTTAGTATTCTAATTATTTACCTTTTCATGCTAATTCCTTCGCATCCACATTATATCGTCTAAGAGATTTAGCTTAATATAGGTGCTGCTAAGGATAATTTATATCAAATATGTTGACTGAAGATATTAGATATACTTCATGTTGCTATGTAGGAAGTTTTGCCAAACTTAAATATTAAGTCACATTAATCAAACTCCATCATGTGTGCCATAACATGAATAACATGAATGGGTTTTTTGTTGACAGCATTTTCTCAATCATTGTTCACTTTTCTTATTTATGACTTCATGCTCCTGCTTTAGTTTTAAGAAATTCTGTTTGTCTTTAGCCCAGAGTTCTTCCTCCTTTCCTTCTTGAAAGAGGTCTAGACCTAAACAAAAAGGTTAAGATTACATTCTGCTATTGAGTGTCTAATACAAAGATCATCTCCTCTGTATCCTGTTTTTGTGAAAATGGCTCTAACAAATTGCCAGTATGTTACATGTGCAAACAGCAACTGTCTCCAAGATGAAAACTAATTGAGAAATATAAATAAAATTGATGGATTACAATCTTTCTTTTTCTTCTCTTGTTTCCTGATAGACCTACCAGAGGGACAGGGGGAAAAAGTCCTTTTTCTTTCTAAATCGTTATACTAGTGTCATATTGATTCTCTCTCAAGTACGCCCCGTAGTCTCAGATGATCACGTAATTTTCTTACGTTCCTTGTATGGATACAGCACCTTGACATGAGCTGCTTTGCTGTGGCGACCCTGGTCATCGTTGATATTCCTGGGCTGTACCAAGCCTCCTCTGCATGAAACAAGGGAACAGGCTGTTTTTCAGCAGTACTCTCAGTATTTGAAAAGTGATTATTGTCCACCCCAAGTGCTACCTTAAGTCTCTGTCAGTGTAGTTTAACATTGCTTTTGACCTCTAAGACAATGCTCGAGTTCTTTTGTGTCTCTGCGGATGCAGGAGAAAAAGACTCCTCAACTGAGTGTCAAGATAGTCTCCTGCTGCAGGGTGTGTAGGAAAAAAAGATGTATCGTCAGGTGTCTGAAAGCATACAAGGTGACCTGCTCCTACACGGTCACTGTGGCTCTCTTCCTTACCTCTGCATTCTCTCATCCCCCCTCCCTCTGTTTCAGCTAGCCGTGAGGTGGCTGGAACACAACTGCCATTACCAGTACATGGATGAGCTCCTCCAGTACATCCGCTTCGGCCTGATGGATGTGGACACTCTCCATACAGTCGCCCTGTCCCACCCCCTCGTCCAGGCAAGCGAAACTGCAACCGCTCTTGTCAATGAGGCCCTGGAATACCACCAGAGCATCTATGCACAGCCCGTTTGGCAAACTCGCAGGACCAAACCGCGCTTCCAGTCAGACACTCTGTATATCATTGGCGGGAAAAAGCGTGAGGTCTGTAAAGTGAAGGAACTTCGGTACTTCAATCCTGTTGACCAGGAGAATGCTCTCATAGCTGCCATTGCCAACTGGAGTGAGCTGGCTCCCATGCCCGTGGGAAGGAGCCATCACTGTGTGGCAGTCATGGGGGACTTTCTGTTTGTAGCAGGCGGAGAAGTTGAGCACGCTAGCGGCCGGACGTGTGCCGTGAGGACTGCCTGTCGCTATGACCCCCGCAGTAATTCCTGGGCCGAGATAGCACCCATGAAAAACTGCCGGGAACATTTTGTGCTGGGTGCCATGGATGAATACCTCTATGCGGTTGGGGGTAGAAATGAACTGCGCCAGGTTCTGCCTACAGTTGAGCGATATTGCCCCAAGAAGAACAAGTGGACTTTTGTGCAGTCCTTTGACCGATCCCTTTCATGCCATGCTGGATATGTGGCCGATGGTCTTCTTTGGATATCAGGTAGAACATGCCTTGTAATGTTGGATTTTTCAAAAACCACTTCCGTTGTGGCATAAATTTAAAAATCAAGCTTTGGTAGTCGTGGCCATGTATAATTGAGCCACTGAACCAAGGATGCCATGTTAGCTAATTAACATTCACTTATTGGGCACCAACTCTAGAGAGAGCGATGTTAATTGGAAGTAATTGACCTCTCTGTGACTTTCTGAGTGATTAAAGTATAAGGTGGAAATTAATGGCCCATCACATCCTTTTTCCATCAAACCTTCTTTGTTTATATTGTCGGTCTTTGATACTCATGGATTGTTTTGCGCATTTTGTGGTTTATCCAGATACTTTGCCTTTTTTTTTTTTTTCATCCTGTTTTGCAACTAAGAGATGTTTCATCAAAGACAGGGCAGACAAAGTAAAAACCCACTAAATCCTTTCTGATGGATACAGTAAAAGGTATATACCCAGATAGGAGCCATGCTATGCATGGAGGGAAGGGATTTAAATTATTGGCTAAAGTAATGTTTCTGTATTATCTGTGGGTTTTAGTTATACCTGACAACCTAAATTCCTTATTCTTGCTTACTCTCCCGTTCTTACTATTTGGGGATACTTACTATTTTAGTTTACATTTTCTTCAGTTTTTTTTAAAGACTTTTGCTTATGGAAAGAAAAAAAAAAGAGACTAGTATAATGAACTCCATGTACCCATGACCCAATTTCAGCAGTATTCCACTAATTGCCAGTCTTGTTTCATCCATGCCACATACTCCTGTAAATCCCTCATGGCTGCCTTTCCACTGGTACAGAAGGAGTCTGTGAGGCATAAGTTATCAGCACCACATTATCAACCTGTATTTTCTAGTCCAATTCTTGAAAAGACCTAAACTGTTCTCCTTTGAAAGTGTTGCCTATTGGGGAAGAAGGTCCCATCTTCTCTTAATTGGAAGATACTCATTTTGTAACCCAGATGGAACTTGTTGAATTTCCAGGTCAAGGACAAAGAGAAATAGGAAAATCAGATAATTTAAATACTAAGAGTAACTTTGAGATATTTGTGCTTAAAAGAGATGATCACTTTTTTTTTTTAAAGTCTGTATTTCTTAATCCCTTTTATGTATTTCACCCTTACCCACCCCCCAACCTTCCCACTGCAAGTCCCAGTGTAGTGTGTTCTCTGTGTTTATGATTCTGTTTCTGGTGTTTTTTGTTTGCATATTTGTTTTGTTTTCTAGGTTCCACACATAAGTGAAATTATATGGTATTTGTCCTTTTTCTTACTTATTTTACTTAGCATAATACCCTCTAGGCCCATCTGTGTTGTCACACATGGCAAGATCTGATTCTTTTTTTATGGCTGAGTAATAATCCATTAGGGATATCTTCTTTATCCATTCATATATAAATGGACACTTGGGCTGCTTCCATAATTTGGCTATTGGAAATAATACTGCAGTAAACACAGGGGTGCATAAATCTTTTCAAATTAGTGTTTTTGTATTCTTTGGATAAATACCCAGTAATGGAATTACTGGATCATATGGTAGTTGTAATTTTGTAAAGATTTTATTTATTTATTTGAGAGAGAGAGAGAGAGAGAGAGAGCACAAGCAGGGAGCACTGCAGAGGGAGAGGGAGAAGCAGGCTCCCCACAGAACAAGGAGCCCGATGCAAGGCTCTATCCCAGGACCCTGAGATCACAACCTGATGCTTAACCAACTGAGCCACCCAGGTGCCCCTGTATCCACCCCCGCCCCAGGAACCTACATATCATTTTCCACAGTGGTTGCACCAGCTTGCATTTCTACAAACAGTGCACAAGGTTTCTTTTTTCTCCACATCATCACCATACTTGTTTCTTTTTTGGTTTTAGCCATTCTGACAGGTGTGAGATATTATCTCATTATGATTGTGATTTGCATTTTCCTGTTGATGAGTGTTGTTGAGCATCTTTTCGTGTGTCTGTTGGCTATCTATATGTCTTCTTTGGAGAAATATCTGTTTATGTCTTCTGTCCATTTTTAAATTGGATTATTTGTTTTTTGGTGTTGAGTTGCATAAGTTCTTTATATATTTTGGATACTAACCTTTCATCAGATATTTTATTTGCAATTTCTTCTCCCATTCATTAGATTGTCTTTTAGATTTGTTGATTGTTTCCTTTGCTGTGCAGAAGCTTTTAATTTTGACGTAGTCCCAATAGTTTATTTTTGCTTGTGTTTCCCTTGCTTCAGGAGATATTTCTAGAAAAATGTTGCTATCACTGATGTCAGAGAAATTACTGCCTGTCCTCTCTTCTAGGACCTTAATCCATTTTGAGATTATTTTTGTGTATAGTGTAAGAAAGTGGTCCAGTTTCATTTTTTTTGCATGTAGTTGTCCAGTTTCCCCAATATCATTTGTTTAAGTGTATTTCCCATTGCATATTCTTTCTTACTTTGTCAAAGATTAATTGATCACTTAAGTATGGGTTTATTCTTGTGGTATCTATTCTGTTCCATTGATCTATGTTTCTTTTTTTGTACCAGTACCACACTGTTTTGATTACTACATCTCTGTAGTATATCTTGAAATCTAGGATTATGATACCTCTAGTTTCAGTCTTCATTTTCAGGATTGCTTTTGCTATTCAGGGCCTTTTGTGATTCCATACAAATGTTAGGATTATTTGTTTTAGTTCTGCAAAAACTGCTGTTGGTATTTTGATAGAGATTTCATTAAATTTGTAGGTTGTTTTGGATAGTATGGACATTTTAACAATATTTGTTTTCCCATTCCATGAGCATGGAATATCTTTCCATTTGTTTGTGTCATCTTCAATTTCCTTCATCATTTTTTAGAAAGATTTTATTTATTTATTTAAAAGAGAGAGAGCACAAACGTGAGCAGGGGAGGGGGGAAGGGTCAGAGAGAGAGGGAGAAGCAGAGTCTCTGCTGAGCAGGAAGCCTGGCACAGGGCTTGATCCCAGGACCCAGGGATCATGACCTGAGCCAAAGTCAGACACTTAACCAACTGAGCCACCCAGGCACCCCTTCTTCATCAATGTTTTATAGCTTTTAGAGTACAGGTCTTTCACCTTCTTGTTTAATTTTATTTGTATGTATTTTATTCTTTTTGGCACAATTGTAAATAGGACTGTTTTCTTAATTTCTGTTTCTGTTACTTATTAGTGTATAGAAATTCAACAAATTTCTATATATTGATTTTGTGTTCTGTGACTTCAGTGTATTCATTTGTCAGTTTTAGTAGTTTTTTTTGGTTGAGTCTTTAGGATTTTCTGTATATAGTGTGATATCATCTGCAAACAGTGAAAATTTTACGTTTTCCTTACAAATTTGGATACCTTACCTTTCTTTTTCCCTCCTGGTCTGTTGCTGTGGCTAGGATTTTCAGTGCTATGCTGAATAAAAGTAGTGAGAGTGGACATCTTTGTCTTATTCCTTAACTTAGAGGAAAAGCTCTGTGTTTTTTTTTTCCCCTCTAAGTATGATGTTAGCTGTAGGTTTGTCATATATGAACCTTTATTATGTTGAGGTATGTTCCACCTAATCCTACTTTGTTTAGGGTTTTTTATTATGAATATAATATACTTTGTTAAATGTTTCTTCTGCATTCACTGAAATGATTGTATGGTTTTAATTCTTTCTCTTGTGGATGAGATGTATCATGTTGATAGATGTGACTATTGAACCACTTTTGCATCCCAGGAATAAATCCCACTTGATCATGGTGGATTATTTTTTTTTTAACTGTAATGTTGGACTTGGTTTGATAATGTTTTATTGAGGATTTTTGCATCTGTGTTTCATCAGAGATACTGCCCTGTAGTTCTCTTTTTTTCATGATGTCCTTATCTGGTTTTGGTATCAGGCTAACAGTGGCCTCATAGAATGAATTTGGAAACTTCCTTTCCTCTTCTATTTTTGGGAATAATTTGAGAAGAATAGGTATTAATTCTTCTTTAAATGTTTGGTAGAATTCACCTGTGCAACTGTCTGGTCTGGACTTTTGTTTTTGGGAGTTTTCAGATTACTGATTTAATTTCACTGCTGGTAATAAATTTGTTCAAATATTCTGTTTCTTCCTGATTTAGTTTTGGGAAGTATTATGGTTCTAGGAATTTATCCTGTTCTTCTAGGTTGTTCAATTTGTCAGCATATAATTTTTTGTAATACTCTCTTATAATCCCTTGTATTTCTATATTGTTGGTTGTTACTTTTCCTCTTTCATTTTTGGATTTGAGTCCTTTCTCTCTCTCTCACTCTCTTTTTCTTTTTGATGATTCTGGCTAAAGGTTTGATCATTACAAAGAACCAGTTCCTGGTTTCACTGGTCTGTTCTATTGTGGGTTATTATTGTTGTTGTTTGTCTTGTTTTGTTTTAGTTCTTATTTCATTTATCTCTGCTCTAGGCATTGTTATTTCCTTTTTTCTACTGGTTATTGGTTTTTTTAAGTCAACCTTTTCTTGCTCCTTTAGGTATAAGGTTAGGTGGCTTATTTGAGATTTTCCTTGCTTCTTGGGGTAGGTCTGTATTGCTATAAATGTCCCTCTTAGAACAGCTTTGGCTGTATCCCAAAGAATTTAGACCATTGTGTCATAATTTTCATTTATCTCCAAGTATTTCTTGATTGCCTCTTGGATGTCTTAGGTGACCCATTCATTGTTTAGCATCATGTTATTTATCCTCCATGTATTTTTGTTCTTTTCAGATTTTTTTTCTTGTGATTGATTTCCAGTTTCATAGCATTGGGATCAGAAAAGATGCATGCCATGACTTCAATCTTTTTGAATTTGTTGAGACATTTTTGTGGCCTAATGTGTAATCTGTTGAGGAGGATGTCCCATATGCACTAGAAAAAAATGTGTACTCTGCTGTTTTATGATGGACTGTTCTGAATGTATCTGTTAGATCCATCTGGTCCAAGTGTCATTCAAAGCCACTGTTTCCTTGTTGATTTTATGTTTGGATGATCTATCCATTGATCTAAGTATGGGGCTTACTATTTTGTGTTACTACAAAGTCCCCTACTATTTTGTATTACTGTTGATTACTTCCTTTATGTTTTGTTATTAGGTGTTTTATGTATTTAGGTGCTTCCCTCTAGGGTGCATAAATATTTACAATTGTTATATCTTCTTGTTGAATTGCTCCTTTTATGATTATATAGTGTACTTTTTTGTCTCTTGTCATGTTTGGTCTTTTTTTGAAGGTCTATTTTGTTTGATATAAATATTACTACCCTGGGGCACCTGGGTGGCTCAGTGGGTTAAGCCTCTGCCTTTGGCTCAGGTCATGATCCAGGGTCCTGGGATTGAGGCCCTCATCGGGCTCTCTGCTCAGCAGGGAACCTGATTCCTCCCTCTCTCTGACTACTTGTGATTTCTCTCTCTCTGTCAAATAAATAAAATCTAAAAAAAATATATATATATTATTACCCTGGCTTTCTTTCTTACTTCCGTTTTCATGATAAATCCTTTTCCATCCCTTTACTTTCCATCTGCATGTGTCTTTAAGTCTGAAATGAGTCTTTTGTAGGCTGCATATTGATGGGTCTTCCATTTTTATCCATTCTGTCACTGTATGTCTTTTGATTAGAGTGTTTAGTGCATTTACATTCAAAGTAATAATTGATAGGTATGTACTTACTGCCATTTTATTACTTGTTTTATGATTGTGCTTATAGTTCTTCCCTATTCCTATCTTCTCTTGCTCTCTTCTCTCACAGTTTGTTGAGTCTTTAGTGGTATACTTGGATTCCTTTCTCTTTGTTTTTTCGTTAATTCTTACTTGTTTTTGATTTGCGGTTACCCATACGTGTATATATAAGATGCATACAGCAGTCTGTATTAATTTGATGGTCACTTAAGTTTGAATATATTTTTTTACTGCCCACTCTACATTCGAGGTATGTATATGGTGTCATACTTTACATCTCTTTATTCTGTGAATCCCTCAACTGATTTTTTTTTTAAAGATTTTATTTATTTATTTGACAGATCACAAGTAGGCAGAGAGGCAGGCAGAGAGAGGAAGGAAAGCAGGCTCCCTGCTGAGCAGAGAGCCCGATGTGGGGCTTGATCCCAGGACCCTGAGACCATGACCCGAGCCGAACGAAGGCAGAGGCTTTAACCCACTGAGCCACCCAGGTGCCCCTCAACTGATTATTTTTAAAGATTTATTTATTTGTTTTAGAGAGAGAAACAGAGAGAATGAGCAGGAGGGGCAGACAGAGAGAGAATGTGAAGCAGACTCCACATTAAGTGGGGACCCGGACATGGCTGGAGCTTGATCTCAGGATCCTAAGATCAGACCTGAGCCAAAACCAAGAGTCAGACACTTAACCAACTGTGCCACCCAGGTGCTCCACCTTGACTGACTTTTATTAAAGATTTATTTACTTATTTGAGAGAGATTACATTCACATGAGGGGGAGGGGCAGTGGAAAAGGGAGACAAGTAGATTCCCTACTGATTGGGGATCCTGATGTGGGACTTGATTCCAGGACCCTGAGATCATGATCTGAGCTGAAACCAGAGGTCAAAGGCTTAACGGATAAGCCACCCAGGCACCCCCTCCCCCAACTGATTTTTATAGTTGTACTTAATTTTACTACTTTGGTGTTTCCTGCTTTTCTTACTCCTACTTATACTCTTTCCTTCCCCCCACACTGCAAAGTCCTCTTTAACATTTCTGGAGGGCTGGTTTAGTAGTCGTGGGTTCCCTTAACTTTTGTTTGTCTGGGAAACTCTTTATCTCTCCTTCTGTTCTGAATGATAGAGTTGCTGGATAGAATATTCTTGCCTTTAGGGTTTTTTTTTCCCCATTAGCACTCTGAATATATCATGCCACTCCCTTCTGACATGTAAAGTTTGTCCTGAAAAATCGGGGATAGACCATTGGGTTTTCCTTGTATGTAACTGTTTTCTTTTCTCTTGCTGCTTTTCAAATTCTCTGCTATTCACTACTTTTTACCATTTTAATTAATATGTGTCTTGGTATGTACTTCCTTAGGTTGAGTTTGTTGGGGGCTCTCTGTGGCTCCTAGATCTGAATTTCTGTTTCAACCCCAAATTTGGGAAGTTTTCAGCTATTATTTCTTCAAATAAATTCTCTGCCCCTTTTTCTCCCTTTTCTCTTAGGATCCCTAAAATTTAAAAGTTATTATGCTTAATAATGTCTTCGTTCCCTAAGTC
Source organism: Lontra canadensis (assembly GCF_010015895.1). Classification (NCBI taxonomy): domain Eukaryota; kingdom Metazoa; phylum Chordata; class Mammalia; order Carnivora; family Mustelidae; genus Lontra; species Lontra canadensis. The sequence continues at coordinate 14,719,072 of NW_022631008.1, forward strand.
TATTTTCATTTTTTATTATTTTTTTCCTTTCCTGTTCAGCTTGATTGCTTTCCATTACTCAGTCCTTTAGGTCACTGATCTGTTCTTCTGCTTCCTCTAGTGTATTTATTCCACCTAGTATACATTTAATTTCATTATCAAGTCCTTTATCTCTGATGTGCTCTTTTTAGTGTTTTCTATCTCTTTGTCAAGGGTCTCCCTGAGCTCCTCTTTTTTCTCTAGTCGAGTGAGTGTCTTTATCACCATTACTTTAAATTCTCTCAGGCATATTACTCATCTCTGTTTTGTTTATGTCTTTTGCTCTGATTTTGTCCTGTTCTTTATTTTGTACATATTCTTCTGTTTCCTCATATTGTGTAACTCTGTGTGTCTGTTTCTATGTGTTAGGAAAGTCAGCTACATCTGCTGTTCTTTAAAGTAGTGGCCTTATGAAGAACAGGTCCTGTAGTGCTCTACAGTGCAATGTCCCCTGTTCACCAGAACCTGGCACTTTAGGGGTGTCTTGAATGTGTGTAGTGCGTGCTCTGCTGTTGTGGTTCAGCTGAATTTGCCTTTTGTCCAGTCATCTGCAATGGCTCTCTTTGCCTGTTGTGGTCAGGGTTTGGTCCTTGCATTGTTAGTGAGCCAGTGTGGGGCCACCTTGGATTATGTTGAGTCAGACCAGGTATTTGCTAGAGATGTAGTATCACTGAACCGTAGGAGACTGTGGGGATGTGGTGCATGGTGCCAGCAAGGTGTGTGTTGGTGGGAGGAGACTTGCAGTTGCCTCCAGTGAGCAGGCTGAGATGGAGGAGGTAGACCCAGAGAAGAATTTGGGGCAGGTCAAGTGGTGTTAGCAAGGTTTGTGTGGTTCTGCTGTTGGAGGGAATCTGGAGCTGAGGCCTGGCTGGTGAGTGTGTCTGCAGGACAACATGGATGGGTGGCTTTAGCAAGTTAGGTGGAGAGTGTTGGCACTGTGCTGGTCCCAGCTGGTGTCCCTGTATCTAGACTAGGGTGAGGGAGGGAAATGGTGCCCACCAGCTATTTTCCTCCTGGAAAAGTCTCCCAATAATCCCTATCCCTCCAGCATGCACTCTGAGATTAACAAACAAATTGCCTCCTGTATGCACCAGGTGTTTTCCAAATTGCTGCTTCGTTGCTGTATCTATGTGGGACTGTTTACTGTGCTCTCTTTAAAGGTGCGGAATTAGTTTCCTCTCACCCTTCCAGCCCACAAGCCTGCTGATTTTTTAAAGTTCCAGGTTTTAAATCCTTCTGGTTTTAAGACCTTGTGAATTTTGTCCCCTCTGCTTTTCAGAACCAAATGTTATGGGATTCATCTTCCCTGTGTAGGCTTCCTGTCATGAGAGTCTTTTCTTTCTCCTCTGTGGGCTGAGCAGTCCCTCCCTTCCACTGACAGTCCCATAGATCCGTTTAGCTCTTGACTACATCTCTGCCCTTCCTACCTCTTTGATGTAGCCTCTCATCTACATTTAGCTGTGGAGAGTCTGTTCTTTTATTTTTGGGTCATATTTGTGTTATTTATGCTGAGGTGGTTGTTATCTAGTTTTATCTTCAAGACAAGCTGAGCTTAGGTTCCTCCTACTCTGCCATCTTCTTCAGAAGTCCTGACCATACAGTTCTTATTTTTTGTTCTGTTAATGTGATGTGTCATGTTGATTGATTTGTGGATATTGAACTGTCTTTACACCCCAGGAATAAATCCCACTTGATAATGATGAATGATCCCAATGTATTCTTAGATTTTAATTTGCTCATTTTTTGTTGAGAAATGTTGCATCCATGTTCATCAGGGATATTGGCCTGTAGATGGGAGCGCCTGGGTGGCTCAGTTGTTTAAGCTTCCAGCTCCTGGTTTTGGCTCAGGTCATGATCTCAGGGTTTTGAGATTGAGCTCTGTGTTAGGCTCCACACTCAGTAGAGAGTCTGTTTGGGATTCTTTCCCTCTTTCTTTAGCTAAACCCTGTCACACCCACTGTTCACGCTCTCTTGTTCTCAAATATATACAATCTTAAAATTTTTCATAATTGTTTTTTGCAATTTTTTGTATTTTGGAGATGTTTGTTGTTACTTCTCCATCTTTATTTCTGATTTTATTTATTTGAGTCCTCTTCTTGATGAGTCATCATTCTAAGGGTTTATCAGTTTTGTTTATTTTTTAGAACCATCTCTTGGTTCCACTGATCCTTTCGGTTTTTGTTTTTTTTTTTTAATTCACTGTTTCAGTTACTTTCTTTCTGAGCTTTATTGTCTTCTTCTTTCTACTGACCTTGGGCTTTGTTTGTTTTTATTTTTATAGTTCTTTTAGGTGTAAGGTTAGGTTGTTTCTTTGAAATTTTTTTGTTACTTGAGTATGCCTGTATCACTGTGAACTTCCCTCTTAGATCTGCTTTTGCTGTATCCCAAAGATTTTCAACCATTGTGTTTTCATTTTCATTAGTCTCTGTGTATTATTTCATTTTCTCTTTTATTTCTTCATTGGCCCATTTTTTTGTTCATTTAATAACATGTTGTTTGCCTTCACATGTTAGTTTTTTCCATTTTTTTCTTCTTCTAATTGATATCTAGTTTTGTATCTTTATGATCAGAAAGGTGCTTGATATGGTTTTAATCTTTTTAAGTTTATCCAGACTTGTTTTGTTGCCTAACAAAATAAAACAAAACAAGACATTCTCCCTCTTAGAGAATGTTCCATGTGCACTTGAGAAGAATTTATATTCTGCTGTTTTGAATTGGAATGTTTTGTATATATCTATTAAGTCCATCTGGCCTAATGTGTCATTGGAAGACGTAGTTCCCTTATTGATTTTCTGCCTGGATGATTTATCCATTGATATAAGTAGGAGAAGCAATCACCTTTAAGTAAATCTTGAAGACTTCTCAGCTTTCTTCAATAATCTTCTCTAGTTGTTTAACATCTGGTCTAACAAAATTCTCCCTTGCATTTAAATTAAATTCATTTGTATTCTGTCCATTTTTCCTTCTGCTGTCCTCAATAACCAAGGAGACAACTATAGTCTTGGCTTCTTGGGATAATGCCTCAATTATTGGCAATTCATTGATTTTCATTGAAGAAATGTAGCTCATGTCAGGATTTAAGTGCTCCATAATTAATGAATGAAGTTAAGAATTGGATTAAGGAAGAGGATAAATGAGATGGCTCCAATAAATTGCTGGTCTTATATACCAAATAAACATTAGATATAAGTGTGAACATTAGTATATATAGCTATATTTAGATAAAAACTTCATTTATCTTGAAGTATATATTTCAATATTACAGAAAATACAAAGAAAATAGCCACCAGGACTATGTCTTGTAGGCTTTGCTGAAGAAATTTCAAACTTGGGTATAAATAAGCCTTGGCTAATAGAAGGAATAGATCTGTGCTTGACTTGGACAACAAAACAATGATGGATTAATGAAATCAATGTAATTCATATTTTCTTCCACCTTACATTCCTTCCATTGATTCATTTAGTTTTCATATGTTATTAATGCATTCCTAAATTTAGTGTGACTTTCTCACAAATATTTTAATAAATCTTTCCTATTTTCTTGATTATAAAACTAGCTCTTAAAAAATGCTGCAGTTTCCTTACATATTCTTAAAGATATAACTACTTTACCTCTTCTTTGGTGAGACCTTAGAAAACCACAGAAGCTCATCCTAGACTGGCCAGATCTATCATCCTGATATCAAGCTGATTTCTCTTTCAATATGGGTCTGTATGTTTCCTTTTCCATGTTATTAAATGTATCAACTTATTATAGATCTTATTGCTCTATCACTTTGTTTTTCCCCCACTGTGAAAGGAAATACATTTTCTTTGTTCTTCCTCTGCACTAATATATGCTTCCTGTGTTAACCATACTTAATGAAAACAATCACAATTTTCTCAGGTTTGTTTCTCCCTACTGTGTACTTGAGATGAAAAACTCACTTCCCTGTGTACAGTACAATAATTTTAATTGGAAAGAAAAGGAAATCACCAGTGACATTTCTAATACCTTCTGTCGTCTGCCTCTTTCCTCAGGACCAGCTTATAATAAATCAATTGTGAATCTAACCATGGATAGGGAGGGGTACTAGATTTGCTAATGGCCCCCTTAAAAAAACAAGGCAGGTATATGTCACCCTATCACTGATTTAGAAGCATTACCCAGCTTTGTTTTTGCAAATAAAAATAGTTGAGGCTATTCCTTATCCTTTACCAAATAATCAAGTATTTCCAATTTAACTGATGGGGGATTGGTTTGCAGCATACTTCTGGTAGTTTGAAAGCTTTGCCTGAGGTGAAGGAAGTAAGGATTTTAGAATGTGGATTTTAGGATCTTATTTCTGTTCCATAAAACACAAAATGGATGTTTCTTTAGAGGTTCAATATTTCTGGCATGTTCACTGCCTCTGCATACTCCCTCCCTTTTCTCTGTCCATTTTGGGGTCAGGACACCTTGAAACCTGTCCATGGTTTTTAAAATGAGACAAGCGAGATGAATTCAGAAAATCAGGCTGTATGGATATGCCCATTAGCATTTAATTTAAGATGTTAGAGATAGTCAGATTTTACAGGATCCTGTAGCATTTGACACTGTGACCCAATTCACAAATGCTCCACATCATTTCTACTTGAAATTCACAATACTGAAGCAAAAGAAGCATTAAATATTCTGCAGTTGTGCTTTAAAAGGTATGCTCTCCATTGTGAGATATTGTTTGTGAACTACTAAAAAAAACTATCTCTTTTTGCGAGTGAAAATTAATCCTGAACTCATCTTGCAGAACAACTTACCTTCTCATTTTTGTCAAATGTCGCCAAGATAATGGGAATCTGAACCAAAAAATTAGTGCTTTTAAAAGTATAGAAATAAGACAAATGATACTATATTTATTCAAAAGCAGTATTTAGTGCTTTCTTGATTCTCTTGGTGAATGCTACTTCCTTACTAAGTCTTGTGCTGGTTCATAGATAAATAAGATTAATTCAGCAAACACACTTCCTACCCTCTAGGAGCTGACAATCAAAAAACTTTTCAGATAGTTCATTAATGAAAGAACATTTGTTAAAGCTTCTTTAACTCCCTCGAAGATATGTTTATTTTCATCTTGGTTAAATTTATATGAAGCTTGCATTGCTCCATTTTAAATGATTTTAATTTATTCAAACCTACTAGAGGGACTTTGGCTTTTCCAGTATTCATTAAAATTAGAACAATGCAAAATTTCATAAACATTTTGTAAATGCCATAGTTTTAGCTTTCCTCTATCTTGGTGAATATTATTTTACTTGCATCTAAAAAATTACATACAAAACATTGATAAATAACAGGGTGCAGTGAAGACTGGCTTGTGGTACCCTGAGGTCACAGAGCATGTGAAACTTGATCCACTTCTCACCACCTGGGAGGTGATGAGCAAGTTTCCTAACCTTCCTTAGTCCTCTTCCAGGCTAGTGTGGAGTGACAAAGAAGAGTAAGACACACATCCTGAACTGGGACTCACAGTGTAGTAGAGGGAACAGACTCTTCAACAGATGATTACAGTATCCAGTGTAATACATGTGACGGTCAAAGTCTTCCCCAGAGACCATAGTGCAAAGCAAGGAGTACTTCATGTGGGTTTCACAGAGGTTCATAGCACATCCTAACTTGGCCTTAGGTCCACTGGCTGCTTCCCATGTCCTCATTAAACCCTCCTTGTCCTCAGGAGTGGGCTTCATGGTCCAGTCATTTCCATAATTCTCCTGCCCTCTAGGAAGCACTCACTCTTGGACAAACCCCATGGTCTATTTTGTCTGTGCCTGTGCCTGGGCAGCTGAACCCTGTGGGAAGAGGCCAGTTGACAGGAGGGCTTGATGTGAGATCTACTCAGCTCCCCAAGCCCTGTCTGCTCGATAGGAACGTCCTTCCACCCCGCCCCTTTGCCCCCACCTCAGCTATATCCTTCCTTCTTAGCCACCCCTCACTGGTTAGAACTTCCTCAAAACCCATGGCCCTCAGACTCAGAGACAAGACCTTTTCTTCTTTTCTTTCTTTCTTTCTTTTTTTTTTTTCAGAGCAAATATCAGCAAGGAGGGTCTCGCAGCAAGTCAGATGAGAGGAGATGAGGCAGCGAAGAGCGGGAAGAGTCAGATGGTCAAGAGGTGGGCTGGAAAGGGGCCAACGCAGAAGGTTGGGAGGAACTATTAGCAAGGAGGGTGAAGAGGAGGGTTCTGGGGCATGAGAACCTGGGATGGTCAAGGTTAGAGGAGGAGTGTTAAAGGAAATCAAAAGTGAAAAGGAAAGGGCATGGTGAGAGGTGTCCAATACTGCTGGGACCTTAAGGTACAGAATATTTATTTTCTCTGCAACTTTCGATCAGGAACCCATTGGTAGCTTCAGTGAAAGTAGCTATAGGGGAGTAGAAGAAAGTAAAAGCAAGAATGTAGTGGTTTAGGGTGTGAAAGAAAAGTGAGGAAGTAGAAAGTGCACGTATAGGCCAGAAATACCAAGATACCATCTAAACTTATCTTCCTGAATCCGAGCTTACCAGACATTCTGATTATTATGCTTTGCCTACTGGGAAGGGATGTGCTGTTTCTAGGAACACACATATTTCAGCCCATCTCACAACCATATTTTTTCATTGTAAATTAACAAATAACATTTTGGATTTAGAAAGGAAAAAAGGAGAGTAGGAAGGAAAGAAAAAGGTGGAAGTTTGGCTGAGAGAAGAGAGAGTAGCTAAAGGAGGAAAGCCAGCCCAGTGTTAAAAGAGGGAACTTTTTTTAAAAGAATACAAGTTCATTAAGCAAATTGGTAGATAAGGAAAAGAAGAGAACAAAACTGAAGGTGAAGGGTTTGGGGCATTCTTTGGTTAGTAAAAGCTGAAAGCATCCTCCTAGGTACCAGGAATGGAGCTAAGTCCATGAGATACCATAATGACAATAGGCATAGGGTCTCAAACAGGCAAGAGGTATTTGGAGAGGAGTTTAGTCTTGGACAGGAGAAGGGGGATCCATCAAGTGCTAAGCCTGGAGGGCAGGAGACGATGCTAGATGTGGACTTAGGTAAGCTCCCAGATGAGGGTCAGGGACCTGACGAGGTTCCTTGTCCATGGAATCAAGTGAGAGACAGAGTTGTCTATTGAGGTTGTGCTATGTCAGGACTAGGGAGACAGTCTGAGGGAGGTGGCCTGGGGGAAGAAAGAAGCCTCTGAGAGAAAGCAGAGAGAACCGACATGTTTTTAAAAATTAAGTGTCAGAGCTCATACTAAGGTTGGAAACAGCAAAACTGTGGTGGCCTAGTTTGTAAATTTGTCTTTTTTTTTTTTTTTTTTTTTTTGTGGTACTCTCCAAAGAATTGGAGAGTTCAGGTCCTTGGATTCAGTCAAGATGGAAGGTTTTTAGGGTGTGAATAATCCAAAGGACCCTAGGAGAAGGGGTTTAGCTTGTTGGGTTAGGTGAATGTCAAGGGCTTAAAGCAGGGAGAGGGAGAACAAAGTGTGTTCCTCAAGAAAGTCCACGAGAGAGTGTCTGTTTGTTGACCCTGGAGGCAGTTACCGTGTGAAGAAGCCGCCTGCCTGCTAGAGGTTTGGAGCTTGAAAACCTGGCAGGTCCACTTAGTTCTTAGTGACCTGGTGTACCTCATAAGAATGAAATCTTCATTATTGCTTTAAATTCTCACAACCAGCTGTCTTCAGTGGTTACTTTTTCCTCCCTTCTTTTTATGTTGGCCCCAGCCTTTACTATTTTCCATCTGAAAAAAGATTAAAACAAAACCAATACAGTAGTGTCCTGAGATGAAGCCAAACAGAAATGACCCCTTCTATAATGCTTTTAGAAGAGCCAAGTGACTGAGTGAATAAATAAATAAAAATCAAACATGAAAGAGCTAAATGGTTTGAAGAAAGCAATAAGATCATCTATATTTTCCAAAATAATCAACAAAGGTTTCACCCTAAACGGACTTCCCTTTACTCTGAAGAAGTAGCACTTTGTTTGCCCTCACATTTCTGCTCACAAGATGAGGTGTAAAGGTGTTAAATGATGTTCATAGATCCCATAGCTGGCATTTGACAGAGTTGGAATTTGATCTCTGTGTCTCTGGTTTTTGAAAACCATGCTTTCCCCACAAAACCGTACAATATAGTTGTTTATCACTCCAACGAATGTCTCAAAAACAGCTGTTTAACACTGTAAAAAGAATTCCCAAATGACATGACTGAAAGTCAAAGATACACTTAAGGATAATCGTAGATAATTGTACCTAGAGACTTGTTTAGATCCACGATCATTTGATTTTCTCTAATTGTTTAACTGACCACTTTTCTCAGGGCACAGAGTTGAGCCACGTAATGTCTTCCTTTTTGTGGAGAGAACAGCCTTTGTTTAGGTGATTGTTTGTGTCTGACCAGATGGATCGAAAAAGAGGTAGAATAAGTTGGGATCTGAATTGCTTTACCTAAGAGTATGGGACATAGGTCATTTTCCTTTGTTCCCAAGAGGAGAGAAGGTTAAAGCTATATCACAGAAGTGGGCAATTGCTGAAGAATTTGGTTGATGGCAGGAGGAAGAGAAAAGATCCAACAAGAACATAGCAAACCAGGACACTAGAGACAGGTAGAGGTGACCTTGAGAACTTAACATTGCTTGGAACCTGCAGAAATCTTTGGAGGCAGGATTTCATCTTTCCGTAGAATGAGGAATGGGAGAGAGAATTTTTTTGAGTTTTAAAGGGCAGATGCCATTTGCATTGTGGTGGATTTTGTCTTCATTTGTTGTTGCACCTATTTTAAATAACACATGGCCCATTCTTTACATGTTTGCATCACGAGTTTGCATCTGTTCACTCTAGGTGACATAAATGTAATTTACAAATTTATATTTTCAAGTGCATCATCCTTTATTTGTAGGTATTTTGTAAATTTGAGAATTTCTTTATGGATTTTGAGTCTATTAATTACCCATCTATTTGTGTGGGTTCCTCAAGTGTGACAGAAATAATATGGGTAGTAGTTTTAATTTAATGCATGGATTAAGTATGCTCCTATTCAAGATGCTAATTCAGTAGATACATTCTTGGCTTTGATGGTTTATGTAGTGTTATAAACACTAAAAATATGGACAGTCTAATGTGTAAAAATAGATAATAAAAGTTTTTTATTGTAAATTTTATTGTAAATTTTATTTATAAAATTTATTTATTTATGGTGTCCCTTTTTTTAAGGATTAGTCACAAGTTTGGCTTTATTTAAAAAAATGACTAATGTGAACTCACACCTAATGCCAGTCATTCTTTTGATAATTATATAATTGGTGTGAAGTTTTTGCTTTTTGAGAATTAAAGCATACTTATGGAGGAGAAGCTTTAAACTATTAAAGAAAAAAGTCTTCGATACCTTATAAACCAGCTGGTCATTCTAGTTACTAGAGAAAAATAAATCTATTTCAGACTACAAAATTCATTAATTAATTCAAAATTCTATACTTCATTATATTTGTTATTTTTAAAAATATTTCATACATGCTCATTTGTACTTTTTATGGCAATGATAAGAAGTCTCCATAAATAAATTACTACAGCACTGTAGTAAACTTCTTCTGTGGGTCACTTGCAATGATCAGCACTCCGGGTTTTCCAAAACCTGTGAGAGAGATGTCGTCATCTCCAGTTTGCGTATGAGGAGCCTCAGCTGGCCTGTGTTAAGTGCTCCTGTGAGATGAGAGTCATAAAGGAGCCTGTGTGGGGTGATGCCACAGCCTGTCCTGAAGCTCACCCCCTAGCCTAGTGTACAGCTGACCACGGCAGGCTTCCAGGAGAGCTGAGAACTTGAGGTGGTTTTCCACAATCCTGAATTGGCTGGCAGAGTTCCAGAGTGTTTTCCCGGAGAGCATGGACACGTTTGGTTCTTTGCATCCCGCTCCGTCCTTGTAAGGGCCCTAGTGCGGTATTACGTACACAGGCTTCCACTGAAGAGTGTAGTATAGGATGGTCCTTCAACAGATGTATTTTCTGTCCTCAAAAAAAAAAAAAAAAATTGCAGAGCCACCAGACTTGACCTACCCTGAACAATGTAGATTGAGAGCTGTTTTCCTAAACACTATTATGTAGACCTTGTCAGCCTTGACCAGTCGTTGCTTTTGAGCACAGTGAGTTTGGGAGTCAGTGAACTCCAGTAGTGGAGACAGAAGTCACTTGCTTGGCAGTCACCTGTCATCCTTTCTCCCATATGCAGTCAACCATTTGTCACCACGTTTTGTGAAAAGCTGAACAAGGAAGCTTAAGAAAAATGCTTTGCTCTCGTCTCGATGATGGAACGCATTTCTCATTGCTGGTAGCATGGTGGTAACTTTTCATTCCTTCTGGCAGTTTTTAAAGACTTATTTGACTTTGGGGGAACCTGCAGCATATCTTAAAGTCACAGTTCAAAAGTATAAGACGGGGGGCGGGGAAAGTATAAGACAGGGTTGTTCATTTTCAATTTTGGCTGAAAAGTCTTAACTTCTACCGTGGCACTTCAAAGTTCTGGAAAACTTGGCTTTAAAAATGGATGCTGATAGGAGATGGCATACTTAATGACAAATGTATCTATAGAAAGCTGTTAAGATGCAGATTATCCCCCCCTGGGGTGGGGGAGGGAGATCAAAACTGCCAATCTGTAAAATGTCCTCGATCGAGGGAGGCATAGACTCTATCTTTGCAAGCGCTCTGATTGCAGGGGACAGTATAGCAGCATGTGGCATCATAACCCAGAGCAGGCAAATCAGCTTGATGACTTTCAAAGCCAGGAATACTGCTGCAGGCAAGGGTACTCCAGTCTAGGAGAAATTAAAACATATAGAGACTGTTATTAATTCCATATCTATTTTTGTATAGTCAAATCTGTATGCAAATCCTTAGCATCTCATTTCCGCAGATTAATCTAAAAGTGAAGAGTGTTATGTGAAGAGAATGTAATGATAAAACTTGGCAAATAACACTGCGGAAGGAATGTGGGCCGCAAACTTGGATGCTTTCTTTAAAATTTATTTTTTTTGTGCTGAGAACAAAAGGTTTTTATTTATATGATCGTTTGTAAATTATTTCAAAGGGGGAAAGCAATAGAAGCAATTTCAAAGGTTTTCCCTTGCAGTCTTGACTTGGTAAAAGTTACAGTGCTAGGTTTTTTAGGCACCTCCTGTGGTTTAACATTCCAGAAGTAATCAACCAAATAACTAACTCGGATTTTTATTTTTCCTTCCACCTAGTAACCTAGTATCTCATTTCTAAACATTGTCATGCGAATGAAAATTTGTATGTAAGGGTAAGAAATCTAATTACTGCCTGCAGATTTGGGAGGGGGGGAGGAAACTATTATGAATGCATCTGTAGAAGAGAGCAAATAATAATTCTGAAGAGCATGAAGATAAATTGTATGCCCTGCCTAGGAGAGAGGATGTAATAGCTATATCTGAATCCATTGGTTGTACATTTAATCTATAATGGGCAGAGTCTGATACATATAGTGGTGTAAATATTTTCAAATAGTGTTATAAACAGATAGTTTACTGCAGTAGATATTAATTCTGTCCCATCTTTCTAAAACAAGGAGAGAAACTGTCAAAGTTTTGAAGCAATGGGTGGGAGATTCACCTTCTGCTCCCTCTCATTTGGAGAAATGATTATAGGCAAGCTGGACATTCATCTGGTGCTTATGGCCCAGATCAAAAGCACTTGGCAATCATTTTACCCTAAAGACTTGTGTGGTCTCAATATATTTGATTATTCTTGTGTAGTTATGCTGAGAAAGAATGATTGGACATTCAATTTTTAATCAGATAAAAGAAAAGGAAGGTTGGGAGGAAAAAGCAAACATACCTCTGTTTATTTGACATACATTTTGACTCTATGTAGGCATTTCAACCTCAGCTTGCTTAAGTGTATTTTCTTTTCCTTTTATTTTATTTTAAAATGAGACATTCAATAGGAAATGCAGAGAAGACTTTCTTTGGAGGGCAGGAAGCTCATGTCTCTCTGCTCTTTGTGGATTTACTCTGAAGATAAAGCTTTCATTGATCTTAAAAGTAGTTGCAGGCTTCAGAGAGAATATTAAAAAAAAAAGAAAGCCCTCCAGTTAATAAAAGCCATAGTCAATTATATGAAAGAAATAATCTCCTTATTGTGATTGCACGAGAGAGTAATGATTGGCCTGGACAGGGTCCCTTCCCTTTATGTAGCCATTGATATTGATTGATTATTCGCCTCAGTTAAGGACTGTGTACAAATCCTCTGGATTCTTGTTGACGTGATTCCTGGCCACCGGAGTTGATGATGGTGACCGATCCAAAGTACTGGAACTGTCAAAGCAAAAATTATACGGGACAAAGTTAAGCAGATAAGGAAGACTTTGTTCAAGACTATTGCAATAGGGAGGGAGACCAGAATGCAGTCTGAAATGAACTCTGCTGAAGAAGAGGCAGGAGGGTTTTCAAACACTGAGCTTTTCTCAGCGAGAAAAGTACTGAAGGAGTTTTGGGGTAAAGGTTGATCAGTGTGATGTATTGAGCATATTCAGTTTCCCCTGATTTTGTAACTGTTTTCCTCTGTGTTCAGACCATGTGTATTTGCTGATTGGCGCCCAGCAAAGTGAGGCTCCTGCCCTCCTCCAGAGAGACTGGGAGACAGAGAGATTATCTTCCATGATGATTACGTTTCAATGGGATGGTTCCTGGGGCTTTGAGGAAGTCATTCCCAGGTTGGAAAACTTGCATCAAGCTTCTTAAATGATTTCTGTCTCAAGGAGGCAGAGAAAGAATTTACAGATTTTTCTAAAGTAAGTGCAGGAAAAGGGATGTCAGGGGCCAAGAAGACAAAGAGAGGGCTATCTAAAGTTTAGTCAAACTGAGAAAACCGTTACAGCTGTTTTGGTCATTATTGTAACAGTACATACTTTTTGAATTCAAACAATTTCAACAGGAAACACCTTTGGTCTGACTCAGTTTTAGATCTTCATTGTAAAATTGGCTGCTTCTTTGTGATACTTACTAAAATGTTACTCATTTTATTTATTTTTATTTTTTAAATTTAATTTCATTTTTTCAGTGTTCCAAGATTCATTGTTCATGCATCACCCCCAGTGCTCCATGCAATACGTGCCCTCCTTAATACCCACCACCAGACTTACCTCCCCTCACCCCCAAACCCTCAGTTTATTTCTCTGAGTCCACAGTCTCTCCTATTTCATCTCCCCCTCTGATTTCCCCCAATTCACTTTTCCTTTCCTTCTCCTAATGTCCTCCATGTTATTCCTTATGCTCCACAAGTAAGTGAAACCATATGATAATTGACTCTCTCTGCTTGACTTATTTCACTCAGCATAATCTCTTCCAGTCGCGTCCATGTTGATAGAAAAGTTGAGTATTCATCCTTTCTGATGGAGGCATAATACTCCATTGTATATATGGACCAATAAATATTACTCATTTTAAACGAGCATTGTATATGTGGACCAATAAATGTTACTCATTTTAAATGAGCATTAGGTACTATTTCTTAAGAGATTTTGGCGGGGGGCAGTAGGTTTGCTCTCGTATTCTTGTTTATTTTATTACCTAACATTTACTATCTCCTAGTGTTATTTTCTTGTAGGGCTTTTTTTATGTGTTTTTTAGTTCTCCCATTTGATGGTAAAAATTAAAGGAGATCAGTAATTTCTGGGTTTTACAGGGCTCAGTGTACACCACAAACGTGAAACTAAGTATGAGGACAGATAGGAAAACTTTGTTAGAAATGTAATGATTTTTTAGTGGTTCTTGATTAAGCAGAAGGTCTTGAGACTTTGGATGTAAGCAATTGTCAGGAGGCTTTGGAAGAGTTGATGACACGGACTACATGCAGTGCTCTCGGATATGGTCACCCTTTGTCTCACGTGGCTTATCAAGCACTTGAAATGTGGCTAATCTGGATTGAGATGGGCTGTGTCAAACAGACATTGGATTTTGAAGACCATATGAAAAAAAGAATATAAAATATCTCCAGAATTTTTCTATTAACTTCACATAGAAATGATAATATTTGGGCTATGTTGAGTTAAATAAAATCTATATTGAGTTTCCTTTCACTGTTTCTTTTTAGTGTTTCATGTGGCTACTGGAAAATTTAAAATTGCATATGTGACTCACATTGGGGGCTCTTGTTATATTCTTTTGGACAGCTCTGGCTCTAGATTTCTTTTGATAAGTCATGTCTTTTCTTAGATCTGGTTGCTCCGAAGAGATATCAAGATATCACTGTGTTGGCGTACAGAAGGTTAGAGCTGTAAAAATTGCCAGTTTAGCTAAGGACAGGAATTTCCTGTATAATTCTGTCGTGGGCATAAATTGTGTGGAGATTTGTCTATGTGTGATGTTCATTCCCACTCGCTGCCATTCTTTGCCCCTCATTCTGGCCATGCAGAGCAGCTTGCCAGAACTGGGGCCTCTTGGTAATCTCAGCATACTTGTTGCTTACTCTCCACGGGATTGCTTCTGAAATGTTTCTTGAACATGAAACTGCTTCAAAAATAAGCTTCTTAATTATGTCATGGGCTCACCACGAGGGTAGACAAACAGATCCTCAGCAGTAGCTGATTTTCCTTTAATTGTATCTCATTCTTATGTTGGAATATCTTATTTCGTATTCATAAAAGCTCTAACCCATGTTAATACATTACAGGTGGGGTAACTAACACAGCCCAGTATCAGAACAGACTAATGGTGTATGAACCTAACCAGGTAAGAATCATATAATAAAAACTCATTACCTTAATTAAAATGAATTTTAGAAGATTTCCACAGTAATTAGTAGTTGAAATGCCAAGTCTGTACATACGCATGCATCTTCAACTTGCGTAGAGAAAAGGAAGCATCTGGATAAACTGCCTTTTGGTTGCTTTTTTTTTCCCCCCCTCACAAAATTTCTGCTCCTTTGGTTTTATGCGATACACGATGCTTAACTCTTTCAGAGTTTTGCACAATGTAGAAAAAAGGGGCGATAGGCGGATGAGTTAAATGCCCCTTATTTCCATTATCTCAAGTGGTTATTCATATTCAGAGGGATCCAAAGAAAGGATTTTGATTGACCTGTTGTATGTCCTTCCAGAAGGCATCTCATTCCAAGAGGGGAACATGCTTATTGTTTCATTACTCCCAAATAAAATAGTAACTTTTATTTAACTCAGTGTAGGCGGAATGCCTTTGAGGGGTGTCAAGGACAAGTCTGAAGTAGAAGTATCTGGAAAGTGTGAGGGTGTTTCTCATCTGATAGCTAGTACCTGAGCTGGAAGCATTCTGATGGTGTCTGTGCCTTGTTCTGCCCACTTGCCATCCACACTCAATGAGTTTTTTGTCCCCCAGAGAAGAACAATTTTTATTCTCTTTTCCTTCTACCAAAATGTCTGTGGCCTTGGCACATGTTTTCAGGACTTCACCGTTTCTATGATTTTGGTAATGTAAATATTTTTTGTGATTATGACAGTTTTCCAAAATGATTTGATCTGCGAATTTAATATTCATCAGCTGGAGATAATGGAACATGAAACAACGGGTTGGCTTTGGCAGCCTGGGTCAGGATCCGCCACGAAATGTGTGTCCTGATGACCTCAGTCGATCTGGTGTCTTTTTATTTCAACCTAATTTGATTCTGAATTTAACGAAGGTGTTTCTCTCTTTGCAAGTGTGTTTCCTGATGTCATTAGAAGCTGTAGATTTCAGAGACCACATGTCCATGGGCCAGGTGTCTCAAGAGGGATCATTAATTTGCAGTTGCTTGAGTTCGGTGCACACGTGGTTAAAGAGGAAGAAGGTGTTAACATTTCTCAAATGAGTTCTGTTTCATGTTTGTACACACATGCTCTTTTTAAAAATTCTGCTGGCATACTGTTTACGGTGGGTACTGGCAAACATCACATCTGCTTGCATCTTGCTCAGAATCTCAATAACTCTATCATTCAGCCCTGGTGCTTATTTCTCTTCTAGGTCTTTGTGGAGAGTCGATAATGCCTGCCATCTGCCACAGAGCACATCGCTACCTGCCAACAGGCAGGCTGGGGTGACCTCTGCTTCCCCACTACTGATTAGTATTCACATGCTAGCTTATTAGGAGTGACCCCACCAGGCCTCTCTGTTTCTTTGCCTTTGCAGTGCTTGGAGGCTCACCTGGCAGGCACGGCAGTGAAGGAAGCTAAAGATATAATCAGGGGATGCAGGCAGGCTTTGCAAACCAGATGGCGTCCACAGTCCTGTGGCAGGGGACCGGACTGCTAATGCAAACGTTGATTCCTAATACCAGAATGGGTTGCCTCCTAGAAAGCACCATCAGAGTTTGGAGTTAAATCCACTCATGTGAAATGTATCAAAGATATTTCTTCACAGAATATCTGAAAGAAAGGTGTGGCTATCTTATTAAAGAAGACTTTTGATTGGAAAGAGATTCTTATGACACGTGTAAAAAGGGGGAGCAGATAAATGCAAGCCTTTCAAACTGTACAAACCACTCTTTTTTTAAGTCTATCTTCAAAAGAGAAATTAGAAATGAGCTAGGAGATAGGCCTTCAGTGAATGGACCTTTAGTGAATAGTTTCTTATTCTTTTACAGCTTTGTGAACTGGTGAAACTCTATGTATTAAAAACATCATATGTTCTTTCTATCGAAATCCAAATTTTTCTTGGCAAAAAGGAATCTGGGTTCCTCCTGTAGGTTAGTGTTTATGTACAAAGGAAATGGTTGGATTTACTTGCCTGTCCATTGCTTAGTTACGGCTTAAAATTAAGGTCGTATTTGATTTTCATCTAATTTTGCATTTTAAATTAGATTTTTGAAAGAAGCCATATTGAAGAGGAGTTGAGCATTGTCTTTCTCATTAGTGAGTGACCTACAACAAAACAGTGAAGGTTTCACCATTCCTGAAGTTGTTTAAAATTTGGCCTTCTGCCAAAACAAACGTATGCCTAGAAATAACTTTTCCCAGTTTGGTAGACAATATGATTATAAATATGTTAAAAGGGACTAGGCAGCAGCACCTGGGTGGCTCAGTGGGTTAAGCCTCTGCCTTCAGCTCAGGTCATGATCTCAGGGTCCTGGGATTGAGCCCCACATAGGGCTCTCTGCTCAGCAGGGAGCCTGCTTCCCCCTCTCTCTCTGCCTGCCTCTCTGCCTGCCTGTGATCTCTGTCTGTCAAATAAATAAATAAAATCTTAAAAAAAAAAAAAGGGACTAGGCAGCATGAGACTTTGTTGTGACACCAGATCTTTGCTCTTCTATTGATCTTGGGAGGTTAATTTTGGAAAGAATAGCAGAATCACCCTAGCCCTAGCTTATGTAGAGGCCTTGGGTAACCAGTGATTACTGTCACAATAATTTTTTAAAGTGTGTGTTTATTGGACATTATGTGGCACTCTTCTAAATGTTTTGTGTTAACTAATTTAATCATCACAACAAGCTTGTCAGGTACAGTATGACTCTCCCCACTTTACAGATGAGGAAAGAGGCACATAGAGGTTAAGTACTTCGCTCAAGGTCACAGAAAGGTTATAAACTCAGGCATTCTGGATCCAGAGCCTGTTTTCTTAAATCATTACACCTAGCCATGGGCTTTCACTCAAGCAATTTGCATGAATAAGTTTTCTCAATAGGGTGAGGGAACCATCATGAAAATTTCTATATTCTCATGTGCTCCCCTTATAAAATGCAAATACCCTATAAAATGCAACCCAAATAAGAGGAAATGCCTTTGTACGTTGCAAAATACAGCTGGAAATATGGTTCTTCTGTAATTGTTTTCAGGCCAGAAGCCTGTTCCTTTCAAAATATGTAAACAACATTCCAGTAGAATGGAATAGACAAAGCAGAGTCCCAGCTCCTAACGAGGCACTGCTGTTTTCTGCTTCGGAGGTCTGCTGTTAACAGAGTCCACCTGAATTTCTTTCTTTCTTTCTTTCTTTCTTTTTTTTTTTCCTCAGAATAAATGGATAAGCCGCAGCCCTATGCTGCAGAGAAGGGTCTACCATTCCATGGCTGCTGTTCAAAGAAAGCTTTATGTTCTTGGAGGCAATGACTTGGACTACAATAACGACCGGATCCTTGTGCGGCATATAGATTCTTACGACATAGACGCTGACCAGTGGACGCGTTGTAATTTCAACCTGTTGACTGGCAAGTACCTTTGACTAAGTAAATCAGGAAAGGCAGAGATTCAAGAAATTGCCACTCTTGTTTTCTTACACATCTTCAGTGCCTCCCTATCTTCAGTGCATGATGGCAGAACCACTTGTGTTCATTAACCGGAAAGACTTGTCTCTTGACATTATTTATCTTACAAAATGTGACTCAGTCAAGTGGCTGAGCTAGTTTCTCAGGGTCTCTGTTACCTTCGTGTATCTTCTCACTTGGCTGAGAGAGGTCTATCAAGTCCTTTCTTGTCAATAAATATGCACGTAGGAACTTTGAGGTGATTAGGAGGAACGGGGGAATTAATAACTTTACAGAAGCAACATTTTTCTTTTCACTTCTAGTCCTCTTTTATTTATTTTGAGGTCAGGCATCTGGTCTTCGTTGTTTGTTACTGTCAGGTACGATTTCTGGCTGTATTCTCCTAGCAACTAAATCTTAGAGCAGTTCTGTGCATAGGGGTTTGGTGGTGTTTCTGGCCACATAGCAGTTCAAGCATTACCCAGGGCAACACTAGGTATGGACGCTCCTGATCCCAAAAGGGAATAAAAGGAAAGCAGTGAACAATGTACCCATAACGTTTCTTTATGGAGTTGAAAACTTTCTCTCCCTTGTCAGCGTACGTTGTAAACATGCACAGGTGACCAGGTCCCTTCCCTTCTAGGCTGCTCTACCAAATAGGAAATTCACACACTCAACATGGTGGGCTGGACTGGCCCCTGAGGACATCTTCATATGCTGAGTGGGGCACTCCACCCCTCACAGCTGCTGCTGGTGAGGCAACAGCAAACGCGGACCCAGTGTGAAGGGGTTAGATGCTTTGTGCGGAGCTCCTGTTTTTGTGAAAATGATCTTTAACCCACTGAGCCACCCAGGCGCCCCTGTGAAAATGATCTTTAAGGCCCACCTACAAGTACTTAACCCTCTCCAAGTTTCTGTAGTGGCACCTTAGTCCCTCCGTCCCTGGATCTGCGATTCTGTCCGCTGTAGGATCCGGCTTATTTATTACCACAGTCAATCCGGTGTCAGCCCATCAATAAAAAGAGACTCTCTTACTCTCAGATGGCCTCCAGGAAAGAATAGGTGGTAGTGAGTTATTCTGTCTTCTTTTTTTAAATGGGGGAGAAAGCTCTCATTATTCTGACGTGTCAGTATCTAGAGACTACCCGGGCTGGCCCCAGATCGGGAACTTTAATATAGTCTTAAAATGGTTGTGTATGTAAAGAAAGGGAGGCTAGTAACTTTATCAATCTTTTCTGTCATTTGCCTTCATTTGGGGGACACTCGGGGCCTGGCGGCTTTATTGACTTCTTGGGGTTGCTGCTGTTACTTTACAAATGTAAGCGCTTGCTTTAAAAGCATTTATGGAGGTGTTTTGCATTTTGAAAATATACCTTGTTTCCACCGGCTGTAGGTAATTGGCATAAAATGGAGCCTAGAACTCTTATTTTGTTATTGCTTATTATTGCTCTATTTAATGCTGTATTTACCCACTTGGCTGGAGAATAAGTGTTTTGGCTTGGTTCTGACCTGACACAGATTCATTCTCTGTGAACGAGTGGTTAATTCTTCCCTCTGAGTACTGGGAGGCGGTGATTAGTTGCCACAGAAATCCTGTGGAGCATACAACTGTGCCACAGGGGGAACTTGTATCCTTCAGTGGCAAAAGGGTTAATTAAGACATGCAAGGAAATGGATTTATTTTTTTCTTTTTATTCAATTCTCTTTACTTTAGGCCAAAATGAATCTGGAGTTGCTGTCCATAATGAAAGAATATATTTAGTTGGTGGATATTCGATTTGGACAAATGAGCCTCTGGCTTGTATCCAGGTGAGTGGTTGAAGTTCCTTTTGAAGTTTGTTCAAGCAGTTCAGTGAGGTCACTTTTTGCAGTGCTGCTACTGAAGGAAGAGCTGTGTACACGTAGGAAAAGGCTTGAATTCCCTTTGTGCAGCGAGTTTAGACACTAAACTTCATCCTGCTTCCTAAAAATGACACCTAAGAAATGATGGAGTCCTAGTGAAAATAAAGATGGGGGTGAGCTTTGAAAATCTATATGATTATGGGGCGCCTGGATGGCTCAGTGGGTTAAAGCCTCTGCCTTCAGCTCAGGTCATGATCCTAGGGTCCTGGGATCGAGCCCCGCATTGGGCTCTCTGCTCAGCGGGGAGCCTGCTTTCCTCTCTCTCTCTCTTTCTCTCTCTCTCGCTGCCTGCCTCTCTGCCTACTTGTGATCTCTGTCTGTCAAATAAATAAATAAAATCTTTTTAAAAAAATCTATATGATTAATGAATAAATAAATAAAATAAAAATAAAAAATAAAATATATATGATACCATCCTGGAAATGGGGAAAGTGGGATAACTTTCTTTTTCTCATAAACAAAAAAAAAATTTAAAAAAATCTAGAAAGTTTTAGCAGTCGTACTATCACGCTCCCAAAACTTTACAAACGCCTCCTTCCCACACAGTTGCTTTATTTTCTGTACCACAATTTGTTCATTCCAGTAAATCCCACCTATGAAGGTGTTCTTCCTTCCTGGCAGAAATTGGGAGCAGTAGGGGTTTATGTTTAGTCTGATGGAGAGAGCCTGTGCCCCCAGACAACAGCCCTGGCACAGCAGCCTGTGAGGAGCATAGGTGAGGCAGGGTGCCCCTGAGCTTTTCAGAACAGTGATAGCTTTTGTTGATACACGTATTCAAGGTCTTATTATTTTATTTTTTACAATTGTTACCATAGTTGTTCCTCTGTTTTACAGGCTCTCTGATAACGTGTTGACATATATTAGGCCTGATTTATCTCTTGATCTCCAGAAAAATCTATCCTTAAAATTACCATTATTATCTAACCTCACCTTTAGGGGAAGATTTTTTTAACCACTGCTTCATTATCTTTAATAGTCACAGGACTATTCAAGATTTTAATTTTTTCTTCAGTCACATCTCATAAGGTATATATATATTCTCAAGAAACTTTTCCATGTTGTCCCAGTTTTCAAAATTGTTGGCATAGGGCGCCTGGGTGGTTCAGTTGGTTAAGCGATGGCCTTTGGCTCAGATGATGATTCCAGGGTCCTGGGATCAAGTCCCACATCGGGCTCCCCTGCTCTGTAGGGAGCCTGCTTCTCTTTTTCCCCGTGATTATGCACTCTCTCTCTCTGTCAAATAAATAAATAAAATCTAAAAAAAAAAAAATTGCTACCATATAGTTGTTTTGTTACCACTTAGTTATATCCCCTATTATTTTCGTAATATTGATTATTTTTTTCTTCTCTTGATTTCTCTTGCCAGAGGTTTGTCTGGTTATTTAATATACTTCTCTTAACTAGATCTAAATCTGCAAGGATAGCCTAAGTATGAATGGATAGCCTAAGTATGAACAACATAATAAACAAGCTGGCCCTAATGGATGTGAATTCTGGATTGAATAAGATAGAGAGGGGTTTTTTTCAGTTTATTGAGATATTATTAACATTTAATATTGTATTATTAATTCAAGGTATACAAAAAATGTTATATATGTTGCATCTGTATCTTTGGGTTAAATACCCAGTAGTGCAATGTCAGGGTCATAGGGAAGCTCTATTTTTAATTTCTTGAGGAATCTCCACACTGTTCTCCAAAGTGGCTGCACCAACTTGCATTCCCACCAACAGTGTAAGAGGGTTCCCCTTTCTCCACATCCTCTCCAACACATGTTGTTTCCTGTCTTGCTAATTTTGTCCATTCTAACTGGTATAAGGTGGTATCTCAGTGTGGTTTTAATTTGAATTTCCCTGATGGCTAGTGATGATGAACATTTTTTCATGTGTCTGATAGCCATTTGTATGTCTTCATTGGAGAAGTGTCTTCATATCTTCTGCCCATTTTTTTATATGATTATCAGTTTTGTGTGTGTTGAGTTTCAGGAGTTCTTTATAGATACTGGATATCAACCTTTTGTCTGTACTGTCATTTGCAAATATCTTCTCCCATTCCGTGGGTTGCCTCTTTGCTTTTTGACTGTTTCCTTTGCTCTGCAGAAGCTTTTGATCTTGATGAAGTCTCAAAACTTCATCTTCGCTTTTGTTTCCTTTGCCTTTGGAGACATATCTTGAAAGAAGTTGCTGTGGCTGATATCGAAGAGGTTACTGCCTATGTTCTTCTCTAGGATTCTGATGGATTCCTGTCTCACATTGAGATCTTTTATCCATTTTGAGTTTATCTTTGTGTACGGTACAAGAGAATAGTCAAGTTTCATTCTTCTGCATATAGCTGTGCAGTTTTCCCAGCACCATTTATTGAAGAGACTGTCTTTTTTCCACTGTATATTTTTTCCTGTTTTGTCGTAGATTAATTGACCATAGAGTTGAGGGTCCATATCTGGGCTCTCTACTCTGTTCCACTGGTCTATGTGTCTGTTTTTATGCCAGTACCATGCTGTCTTGGTGATCATGGCTTTGTAGTAGAGCTTGAAATCAGGTAACGTGATGCCCCCAGTTTTATTTTTGTTTTTCAACATTTCCTTAGCAATTCGGGGTCTCTTCTGATTCCATAAAAATTTTAGGATTATTTGCTCCAGCTCTTTGAAAAATACCGGTGGAATTTTGATCGGAATGGCATTAAAAGTATAGATTCCTCTAGGCAGTATAGACATTTTAACAATGTTTATTCTTCTGATCCAAGAGCATGGAATGGTCTTCCATCTTTTTGTGTCTTCTTCAGTTTCTTTCATGAGTGTTCTGTAGTTCCTCGAGTACAGATCCTTTACCTCTTTGGTTAGGTTTATTCCCAGGTATCTTATGGTTCTTGGTGTTCTAGTAAATGGAATCAATTCTCTAGTTTCCCTTTCTGTATTTTCATTGTTAGTGTATAAGAAAGCCACTGATTTCTGTACGTTGACTTTGTATCCTGCCACGTTACTGAATTGCTGTATGAGTTCTAGTAGTTTGGGGGTGGAGTCTTTTGGGTTTTACATATAAAGAATCATGTCATCTGCGAAGAGAGAGAGTTTGACTTCTTCATTGCCAGTTTGGATACCTTTTACTTCTCTTCGTTGTCTGATTGCCGTTGCTAGGACTTCTAATACTATGTTGAACAAGAGTGGTGAGAGTGGGCATCCTGATCTCAAAGGGAAGGCTGCAAGCTTTTTCCCATTGAGGATGATATTTGCTGACCCACTCATTTTTTTAATCAAATTTTTTGCTGTTTTTTGATGTTGAGTTGTGTAAGTACTTTACATATTTTGCATATTAAGTCCTACCAGATATCTAATTTGCAAATATCTTTTTCCATTCACTGGGTTGCATTTCCATTTTGTTGATGGTTTCCTTCACTGTGCAAAAGCTCTTTATTTTGGTGTAGTCATAATAGTTTATTTTTGCTTTTGTTTCCCTTGCCTGAGAAAACATATCTTAAAAAAAAAAATGTTGTTAAGGCCAGTGTCTAAAGAGATTACTGCTTATGTTTTCTTTTTCTTTTTCTTTTTTTTAAATTAACATGTAATGTATTGTTCTGCCTATGTTTTCTTTTAGGAGTTTATGGTTTCAGGTCACACATTTAGGTCTTTAGTGAATTTTGAATTTATTTTTTTGTGTGTGAGGTATGTGGCCCAGATTCATTCTTTTGCATGTAGCTGTCCAGTTTTCCCAACACCATTTATTAAAGAGACTGTCTTTTCTGCATTGTATGTTCTTGTCTCCTTTGTCATAGATTAATTGACCTTGTGAGTATGAGTTTATTTCTGGATTTTCTATCCTTTTGCAATGATACATGTGCCACTACCTACTGTTTTGACTACTGTAGCTTTTTTTTTTTTAATTTTATTTTTTATAAACATATATTTTTATCCCCAGGGGTGCAGGTCTGTGAATCGCCAGGTTTACACACTTCACAGCACTCACCAGAGCACATACCCTCCCCAATGTCCATAACCCCACCCCCCCCTCCCAACCACCCTCCCCCATCAACCCTCAGTTTGTTTTGTGAGATTAAGAGTCACTTATGGTTTGTCTCCCTCCCAATCCCATCTTGTTCCATTTACTCTTCTCCTACCCCCTTAACCCCCCCCCATGTTGCATCTCCTCTCCCTCATATCAGGGAGATCATATGATAGATGTCTTTCTCCGATTGGCTTATTTTGCTAAGCCTGATACCCTCTAGTTCCATCCACGTCGTCGCAAATGGCAAGATTTCATTTATTTTGATGGCTGCATAGTATTCCATTGTGTATATATACCACATCTTCTTTATCCATTCGTCTGACGACGGACATCTAGGTTCTTTCCATAGTTTGGCTATTGTAGACATTGCTGCTATAAACATTCAGGTGCATGTGCCCCTTTGGATCACTATGTTTGTATCTTTAGGGTAAATACCCAGCAGTGCAATTGCTGGGTCATAGGGTAGTTCTATTTTCAACATTTTGAGGAACCTCCATGCTGTTTTCCAGAGTGGTTGCACCAGCTTGCATTCCCACCAACAGTGTAGGAGGGTTCCCCTTTCTCCGCATCCTCGCCAGCATCTGTCATTTCCTGACTTGTTAATTTTAGCCATTCTGACTGGTGTGAGGTGATATCTCATTGTGGTTTTGATTTGTATTTCTCTGATGCTGAGTGATATGGAGCACTTTTTCATGTGTCTGTTGGCCATCTGGATGTCTTCTTTGCAGAAATGTCTGTTCATGTCTTCTGCCCATTTCTTGATTGGATTATTTGTTCTTTGGGTGTTGAGTTTGCTAAGTTCTTTATAGATTTTGGACACTAGCCCTTTATCTGATATGTTGTTTGCAAATATCTTCTCCCATTCTGTCAGTTGTCTTTTGGTTTTGTTTACTGTTTCCTCTGCTGTGCAAAAGCTTTTGATCTTGATAAAATCCCAATAGTTCATTTTTGCCCTTGCTTCCCTTGCCTTTGGCGATGTTCCTAGGAAGATGTTGCTGCGGCTGAGGTCGAAGAGGTTGCTGCCTGTGTTCTCCTCAAGGATTTTGATGGATTCCTTTCTCACATTGAGGTCCTTCATCCATTTTGAGTCTATTTTCGTGTGGGGTGTAAGGAAATGATCCAATTTCATTTTTCTGCATGTGGCTGTCCAATTTTCCCAACACCATTTGTTGAAGAGGCTGTCTTTTTTCCATTGGACATTCTTTCCTGCTTTGTCGAAGATTAGTTGACCATAGAGTTGAGGGTCTATTTCTGGGCTCTCTATTCTGTTCCATTGATCTATGTGTCTGTTTTTGTGCCAGTACCATGCTGTCTTGATGATGACAGCTTTGTAATAGAGCTTGAAGTCCAGAATTGTGATGCCAACAACTTTGGCTTTCTTTTTTAATATTCCTTTGGCTATTCGAGGTCTTTTCTGGTTCCATATAAATTTTAGGATTATTTGTTCCATTTCTTTGAAAAAAATGGATGGTACTTTGATAGGAATTGCATTAAATGTGTAGATTGCTTTAGGTAGCATAGACATTTTCACAATATTTATTCTTCCAATCCAGGAGCATGGAACATTTTTCCATTTCTTTGTGTCTTCCTCAATTTCTTTCATGAGTACTTTATAGTTTTCTGTGTATAGATTCTTAGTCTCTGTAGCTTTATAGTATATCTTGAAATTTAGGACTGTGATACTTCCAGTTTTGTTCTTCTTTTGTAAAATTGCTTTTGCTATTAGAGGTCTTCTGTGGACTTCCATACAAATTTTAGTATTCTTGGTCTACTTCTGTGAATAATGCTGTTGGTTTTTTGATAGGACTGCATTGAATCTATAGATTGCTTTGGGCAATATAGACATTTTAATGATCTCAATTCTTCCAAGCCATTAACATGGTGTATCTTTCCATTTGTTTATGTTACCGTCATTCTTCTTTATTAGTGTTTTACAGTTTTCAGAGTACAGTTCTTGTATCTTTCTGGTTAAGTTTATTTCTAGATATTTTATTCCTTTTTGTTTAATTGTTAATGGAATTGTCTGCTTAATTTCTGTTCTGCAACTTTATTATTGGTGTCTAGAAATGCAAAAAATTTTTGTGTATTAATTTTGTATTTTGTGACCCTACTGAATTCATTGATCGGTTTTAATAGTTTTTTGGTAGAGACTTTAGAGTTTTCTATGTATGGTATCATGTCATCTGCAAATAGAGACAGCTTAAATTCTTCCTTACCAACTTGGATGCCTTTTATTTCTTTTCTAATTGCTGTGTCTAGGGCTTCGATTCTTATGTTGAAAAGAAGTGACAAGAGTAGACATCCTTGTTTTGATTCTGATCAAGAGGAAAAGTTATCAGTTTTTCCACATTGAGATTAATGCTAACTGTGGGTTTGTAATATATGGCTTTTATTATGTTGAGGTATGTTCTCTCTAAATTCACTTTGTTGAGAGTTTTTATCATGAAAGGATGTTGAATTTTGTCAAATGCTTGTTCTGCATCTATTGAGATGATCGTATGATTTTTAATCCTTCATCTTGTTAATGTGGTGTATCATGATGATTGATTTGCAAATACTGAATCATCCATGCATCCCCAGAATAAATCCCTCTTGATTATGATAAATCTTTTTTTTTAATGATAAATCCTTTTTTATTGTATTGTTGAATTCAGTTTGCTAATCTTTTAGTGAGTTGTTTTTTTTTTTTTTAAGATTTGCTTATTTGAGAGAGAAAGAGGAAAAGGGGGGTGTGAGTGGGGCAGAGGGAGAGGAAGAGAGATCTCCAGCAGACTCCACACTGAGTACAGAGCCCAACAGGGGGCTCAATCCCATGACCCTGAGATTGTGACCTGAGCTGAAAGCAAGAGTTGGGTGCTCAACCAGCTGAGCCACCCAGGCAGGCACTCCATCTTTTGTTGAGAGGTATCATGGATATTGGCCTGTAGTTTTCTTTCTTTGTAGTGTCTTTGTCTGGTTTTGGTATCAGGATAATGCTGGCCTTCTAGAATATATTTGGAAGTTTTCCTTCCTCTTCTACTTTTAAGAATAGTTTGAAGAGATTAGTGAATAACAATTCTTTAAATGTTTGGTAGAAGTCACTTGTAAACTCCTATGCTCTTTTACTACTTGTGCGTTTTAACCTTCATTTAGCTTTATTAATGATTACCCTACTTCCTTTCTGTATACCTATTACTTTTTTTTCCTCTCATAGTTTTATTCTAATTATGGCCTCTTCCACTTAAAGAAGTCCTTTTAATGTTTCTTATAAGGGTGATTTGGTGGTGAAGAACTCTTAGCTTTTGTTTGTCTGGGGAACTATCTCATCTCAATTTTGAATGGTAACCTTGCCAGGTGGAGTATTCTTGGTTGTATGTTTTTTTCTTTTCAGTACTTTGAATCTATCATGTCACTCTCTTACTGCCTACAAATTTTCTGCTGAAAAGTCAACTGATAGCCTTCTAATGTTTTCCTTTTACATAAATAGTTGCTTCTGCCTACCTGTTTTGAAAATTCGCTGTTTATTTTTAATCTTTGATATTTTAATTATTATGTATCCTGGTACTGACTGACCTCTTTGGGTTCATCTCGTATTTTGTGTTGCCTGGGCTTGAATATGTTTCCTTCTTCAGGTTAAGGAAGTATTCAACTATCGTGTCTTTTTAAAGTTATTTATTTACTTATTTATTGATTGATGATTTTATTTACTTATTTGACAGAGAGAGAGAGAGATCACAAGTAGGCAGAGAGGCAGGCAGAGAGCAAGGGGGAAGCAGGCTCCCTGCTGAGCAGAGAGCCTGATGCGGGACTGGATCCCAGGACCCTGAGATCACGACCCGAGCTGAAGGCAGAGGCTTAACCCACTGAGCCACCCAGGCGCCCCTTGTGTCTTTTAAAAAAAGATTCCTTCCCCCTTTCTATTCTCTTCTTCTTTGGGATCCCTGTAAGGCAAATATTTATTTGTTCACTTGAAGGTGTCTCCAAGATCTCTTAACTATTCTCGCTTTTTGAAATTCTTTTTTCTTTCTGCTGCTCATCTTGAGTGCTTCCCACTAACCTGTCTACCAGAATGCTGATCTATCGTGCATCTACTAATCTACTGTTGATTTCCTTTAGTATATACTTCACTTCAGTTATTCTTCAATTCTCATTGGTTCTTTTTTATATTTTCTCTTTATTGAAGTTCTTACTGAGTTTAACCATTCTTCTTTCCAGTCCAGGGAGCATTTTTATTGCCATTATTTTGAACTCCGTATCAGGTAGATTGGCTATTTCTATTCTATATAGTTATTTTTCTGAAGTTTTGTCTTATTCTTTGATTTGGGGCATATTCTTCTGCCTCCTCATTTTGATTGACTTTCTGTATTTGTTTTTATGAATTAGGTGGAATAGTTACTTCTAAACTTGAAGGAATGGTCTTGTGTATGCTTGTGCTCTGTGTAGACTATATATGTGCCTGGTAATTTCAGCTAGCTGGTTGGAGCTTCAGCTGGTGGGGCTGGGAGTTCCAGGACCTTCTATGCTGGGCTTGCCTTGTTGAGATGGTCTGAGCTGAGATGGGCCTGGGTCAGGGCATTCCTGGGAGACTCTGCGGAGGGAGGCATGGCTCAAGCTGCAGTGTTTGCATGCTGGGGAGTCTGAGTGCTCTCCTCGCAGAGAATGTTTTGACAGTATAGCTGAAGCCGAAGGGGATGAAAGTGGGGGTGTCCTAGAGTGCTCCACACAGGGGTGCCCTTGTAGGGTGGCTGGAGCCAAGGCAGATGCAGTTGGTGACCTGGAACAGCTGGAGCCTAGGTAAGGCGTGTGGGGTATCCTGGCAGGTCATCTGGAAGTGGTTTGGGCCTATTTTTCTGCAGTGATCTGCCCCTGTGTCACCTTGGTGAGGTGGTTAGAGCTGTAATGAGTGCTTACTAAGGATGTCTTATATGTGCTGCACTAGGGCTGCCTTGGTCAGACAGCTGGGGCTGGTATGGGCTAGGGCCCCCGGGCTCAGTGAGGCAGTATGCCAACTAGAGGTCCCAGACACTGCTTCTGACCACTCTATCAGATGAGATCATACAGTATTTATCTTTTTCTGACTTATTTCACTTACCATAATGCTGTCATGGTCCCAGATTACCTTCTTTTTTATGGTCAGATATTATTCCGTTGTACGTGTGTGTGCACACATGTGTGTATGATCACGTTTTCTTTATCCATTCATTCATTGATAGACACTTAGGTTGTTTCTATGTTTCTGTGTCTTGGCTGTTATAAATAATGCTGTAGTGAACATGGGGACACAGATATCTTTTCAAGACATGGTTTCATTTCCTTTAGATATATACCTAGAAGCAGAATTCTGGATCATATGATAGTTTTATTTTTAGTTTTTTGAGGAAACCTCCATACTGTTTTCTATAGTGGCTGTACCAATTTATATTTCTCCCAGTGGTGTATTAGGGTTTCCTTTTCTCTATATCCTCACCAAAACTTATTTCTTGTCTTTTGAATGACAGCTATTCTAACAGGTGTGAGGCAACATCTTATTGTGGCTTTGATTACTGCTTCCCTGATGATCAGTGATGTTGAATACCCATTCATATGCCTGCTGGTCAATTTTATGTCTCTGGAAAAATGTCTCTTCAGAAACTCTGCTTTTTTTTTTTTTTAAGATTTTATTTATTTATTTGACAGATAGAGATCACAAGTAGGCAGACAGGCAGGCAGAGATAGAGAGAGAGAGAGGGAAGCAGTCTCCCTGCTGAGCAGAGTGCCCGATGCGGGACTCAATCCCAGGACCCTGAGATCATGACCTGAGCTGAAGGCAGCGGCTTAACCCACTGAGCCACCCAGGCACCCCAACTCTGCTTTTTTTTAAGCAGACTTTTCCCCCCTGTAGGAGTTCTTTATAGTGTTTTGGATATTAATCCCTTATCAGATATATGCTATTCAAATATATTCTCCTATTTTGTAGTTTGTCTTTTCATTTTGATGACAGTTTCCTTTGATGTGTAGAAAAGTTTTAGTTTCATGTAGTCCTACTTATTTATTTTTTCTTTTATTGCCTTTGCTTTTGATGTTAAATCCAAAAAAATCATTGCCAAGATCAATGACAAGGAGTTTACCCCTGTTTTCTTCTAAGACTTCTATGGTTTCATATCTTATGTTCAGTCTTTCATCCATTTTGAGTTGATTTTTTGTGTATGGTGGAAGATAAATGTCCAGTTTCATCATTTTGCATGTGGTTGTCCACTTTTTCCAACACTTTTTATTGAACAGACTGTTCTTTCTCTCATTTGTTTATTCTTGGCTCCTTTGTCAGAAATTAATTGACCATATATGTGTGGCTTTACTTCTGGGCTCTCTCTTCGGGTCCATTGATCTATGTGTCTATTTCTATACTTCTACCATGCTTTTTTATTTACTCTAACTTTGTAATATATTTGAAATCAAACTTAGTTCTACTTTCTCAAGATTGCTTTGAAAATTTGGGTTCATACAAAAAATAACTCAAATACAAATTTGAGGTTTTTTTCTTTTTCTGTGAAAAATGTCATTGGAATTATGATAGGGATTACATTGCTTTCAGTAGTATGGACATTTTAATAATATTAATTTTCCCAATCAATGAGCAAAGAATACCTTCTTATTTGTTTGTGTCTTCTTCAGTTCTTTCACCAATGTCTCATAGTTTCCAGTGTAGAGATCTTTCTCCTCCTTGGTTCAGTTTATTCCTAGGCATTTTAATCTTTTTGCTACAATGATAAATGGGATTGCTTTCTTGTTTTCTCTTTCTGATAGTTTGCTGTTCATGTATAGAAATGCAATTGATTTTTGTGTATTTATTTTGTATCTTATATCCTTACTGAATTTATTAGCTCTCACAATTCTTTTGGTGGAGTCAGAGTTTTCTACATATAATATGATGTCATCTTCAAATGAAGACAGTTTTATGTCTCCCTTTTTGATTCGGATGTTTTTTATTTCTTGTATAATTGCTTTGGTTAGGATTTCCAGTATAATGTTGAATAAAAATGGCAAGAGTGGGAATACTTGTCAAGTTCCTAATCTTAAAGGAAAAGCTTTTAGCTCTTCACTGTTAATTATGATGTTAGATGTGGTCTTGTTTTATATGGCTTTTATTATGTTGAGGTATATTCTGTACATGCCCAGTTTTTTAAGAGTTTTTATCAGGAATGAATGTTGAATTTTGTCAAATGTGTTTTTTGCATCTATTAGATTATCATTTGATTTTTATCTTCATTTTGTTAATGCGGTGTATCACATTGGTTGAATTGATGTGTTGAACCATCCTTGTGTTCCTGGATATCAATCCCACTTGGACATAATATATAACACTTTCAATGTATTGTTGAATGCAATGTGCTAATATTTTCTTGAGGATTTTTGCATCTATATTCATTAGGGATATTGGACTGTAATTTTCTCTAGTGTGCTTGTGTGGTTTTGGCATTAGGGTAATGCTGGCCTTGTAAAACAAATGTGGGAATGTTCCCTTTTATTTTTTAGGAGCAGCTAAGGATTGGTATTAATTCTCTTTTAAATATTTGGTGGAATTTGCCAGTGAAGTATCTAATCCTGGGTATTTCTTTGTTGATTTTTGATTACTTCTCTTTATTAGTTCACTTATTATTCATTATTCATTTATTATTCATTCTCTTTATTAGTAACTGCTCTGTTCAGATTTCCTATTTCTTCATGATTTAGTCATATTGGGTTATATATTTCTAGGAATCCATTTATTCTATGTTGTTGAATTTATTGTTGTATAATTGTAATAAAAATTTTTTATGTTTCTTTGTATGGTATCAGCTGTAGTGCTTCCTCTTTTATCTCTAATTGTCCCTTCTCTTTGTTCCTTGATAAGTCTAGCCACAGATTTGTCTATTTTGTTTATCTTTTCAAAAAAAGGAGCTCTTAGTTTTACTGACCTTTGCTATTTTTAGTCCTTATTTTATTTATTTCCATCCTAATCTTCTGTTATTTCTTCTTCTTCTGTATTTGTTTTTTTTTTTTTTTTCTAACTTTGGACTTACTTTTTTCTTCTTTTTTTAGATCCTTGGCCTGTAAAGTTAGATTTTTTTTTTCTTAATTTAGGTATTTATCACTATGAGCTACACTCTTAGAACTGCTTTACCTACATCCCATAAGTTTTAGAATGCTTTGTTTCTGTTTCCATTTATGACAGTTTCTGATTTTCTTTGACCCACTGGTTTTTTAATAGCATGTTGTTTAAGCAAATATTTGAATTTTCCAGTTTTTCTTCTTGTAATTTCTAGTTTCATACCATTATGGTTGGAAAAGATGCTTCATATGATTTCAACCTTCTTAAATTTGTTAAGATTTGTTTTGTGTTCTACTATGTGATCTGTCCTGGAGAATGTTCCAGATTATATTTTTATTAAGTGTACATGGAAAATTTATAAAAACAAATTAGGTACTAAAATTAAGAAAGCATATTTCAAATATTAAGCATTACATAAACTATAATCTGTAACTACAATACAATTAAGGTAAAACTTAGCAAAAAGTTAAATAAATCCCTATATATTTGGAAATAATTAAACACATTGCTATATAACGTATGGGCCAAAGAAGACATCATGATAGAAGTTTAAAAAATAGCCACAACAGAGTGATAATGAAAATACATAGCAAAGTTTATGGGCTAGATATAGCTCAATAAGTTAGAAAATGAACCAAAAAATAACCTCAAAGTGGAAGGGGAGAGACAATAAGAAATTAGAGGAAACTACTGAACTAGGAGACAGTAACACAGTAGAAAAAATATTAAAGCCACATGTTAGTTCTTTTAAAAAGCATGAAATTTTTTAAAGCATTTTAGTTAATTAAAGGGTGTCCTGTGTTACAAATTGGACCCCCTTTTTTGGGGGGGATAACAAACAGTTTTTTCTTAAGGAGTGTGTCTGATCTTCTATCTAAGCATTAATTAATCAGTCCTCAGTGCCTTTAGGATTTCTTTTTGTTTTTACTTTTCAGAATTGTAAAAAATTCAACTGGGCAACAAGGAGTGCTCTGTAATGCTGGGACCCTGGTTTTTAAGTAGCTTTGGGACCCTTCATTTGACTACATGCACAATGGAAACAAGTTTGGCTTTATTACAAAGCCACACTTTTTAAATATATGTATGGAACTATTTCTACTAATATAAATATTAAAATAGCTCAGGAAATAGTAATCAAGTTAAAATGATAACTGGTCATATACAGTAATCAATTTCTCATGACTTTGGAGTGTTCCCAAATAAATCGTTCTTCAAAAGATGAGGAGGGTTTGTGTGTATATTTTAAACCATGGAACATACTCTAGAGTTGTCTCAGGATGAAGGTGATTCTGAAAGAGGCAATTTGTAAATATTTTGGTCAAGAACTGTATTAGTGGAATGAATTTTACTTCTAAGATTGGACAATATTCTAAATACTGATTTTCTCAAAGTATTTTAACTCTAGTATAGTTAACATACAGCTTTATATTAGTTTCGGGTTTACCATATAGTGATTCACCAATTCTATTCATTACTCAGTGCTCATCATGATAAGTGTACTGTCAATCCCCTTCACGTATTTCACCCATCCCCCTTACCCTCTTTGCTTCTGGTAGTAATCAATTCTTTAAGTCAAGAGTCTGTTTTTTTGGTTTGTCTTTTTTTTTCTTTGTTGGTTTGTTTTGTTTCTTAAACTCCATATATGATTGAAATCATATGGTATTTTTCTCTAACTTATTTCACTTGTCATTATACTCTCTAGAACCATTGAAGTTGTTGCAAATGGCAAGATTTCATTCTTTTTTGTGGCTGAGTAATAATAGTCCATTCTGTATATATACCACACCTACTTTATCCATCTAAGAGTGGGCATTTATGCTGCTTCCATAATTTGGCTATTGTAAATAAGGCTGCAGTAAACACTGGGGTGCGTATATCTTTTTAAATTGGTTTTTTTGTATTCTTTGTGTAAATACCCAGTAGTGGAATAACAGGATCATATGGTAATTCTCTTAATTTTTTTGAGGAAACTCCATATGGTTTTCCTCAGTTCCTGCATAGGTTTACATTCTCACTAACTATGCACAGAGTACTTTTTCTTACATTCTCACCAAAAATTGTTGTTTTTTGTGTTTTTTATTTTAGGCATTCTGACAGGTGTGAGGTCATAGCTCATTGTGGTTTTCATTTGCATTTCCATGATTATAAGTAATGTTGAATGTCTTTTCATGTCTGTTGGTCTTCTGTGTGTCATCTTTGGAGAAATGTCTGTTCATGAGGTGCCTGGGTGGCTCAAGACCCATGTCAGGGCTCTGTGCTCAGTGAGGAGTCTGCTTGAGGTTTCTCTTCCTCTCCCTCTTCCCCTCCCTCTGCTTATGCATATTCTTTTTCCCTCTCTAAAATAAATAAATAAATATTTAAAGAACAAAGAAAGGTCTGTTCATGTCTTCTACCATTTTTTAATTGGATAATTTTGGGGAGGTATTAAGTTGTAGAAGTTCTTTATGTATATTGGATACTAAAGTATTATAAGCTATGCCATTTGCAAATTTCTTCTCCCATTCAGTGTATTGTCTTTTAGTTTTGTTGATTGTTTGCTTTGCTGTGCAGAAGCTTTTCATTTTGATGTAGTCCTAATAGTTTATTTTTGTTTTTGTTTCCCTTATGTTAGGAGACCGATCTAGTAAAATGTTGCTATGGATGATGTCAGAGAAATTACTGCCTGTTCCTCTCTTCTAGGATTTGTATGGTTTCGTGTCTCACATTTAGATCTTTAATCCATTTTGAGGTTTTTTTTGTGTGTGTATAAGAAAGTGGTCCAGTTTCATTCTTTTGCACATAGCTGTCCTGTTTTCCCAACACCATTTGTTGAAGAGACTGTCATTTTCCTGTTGCATGTTCTTGCCAATTTTGTCAAAGATTAAATGACCATGTAATTGTAGGTTTATTCCCAGGCTCTGTATTCTGTCCATTGATCTGTGTCTGTTTTTGTGCCAGTGCCATATTGTTTTGATTACTACAGTTTTATAGTATATCTTGAAATATGAGATTTTAATACATCCAGTTTTTGCTCTTATTTTCAAGATTTTCTTGGCTGTTTGTGGCCTTTTGTGGTTCCATACAAATGTTAAGATTATTTGTTCTAGTTTTATGAAAAATGCTATTGGAATTTTGATAGGGATTACATTGAATCTGTAGATTGCTTTTGGTAGTTTGGACATTTTGACAATACTTGTTTTCCCATTCCATGAGCATGGAATATCTTTCTATTTGTGTCCTCTTCAATTTCCTTCACCAATGTTTAATAGTTTTCCATGGGCCAGCCTTTCACTCTGTGGTTAAGTTTATTCTTAGGTATTCTATTATTTTTGGTGTAGTTATAAATGGGAATGTGAATATTGAGCCACTCTTGCATCCCAGGAATAAATCTCATTGATTGTGGTGATTGATATTTTTAATATATTGTTGGATTTTTGCTAATATTTTATTGAGGATTTTTGCATCTATGTTCATCAGAGATATTTGCCAGGAATTCTCTTTTTTTTATAGTGTCTTTATCTCTTGGTATCAAAGTAATGCTGGTCTTACAGAATGAATTTGGAAATTTCCTTCCTCTTCTACTTTTTGGAATAGTTTGAGAAGAATAGTGTTAATTCTTATATGTTTCGTGGAATTGACCTGTGAAGCCGTCTGGCCCTGGAATTTTGTTTGTTGGAAGTTTGTTGATTACTGGTTCAATTTAATTGTAATGAGTTTAAATTTTTTATTTCTTCCAGATTCAGTTTTGGGAGGTTATATGTATCTAGGAATTTATCCATTTCTTCTAGGTTTCTCCAGTTTGTTAGCATATAATTTTTCATAATATTCTCTTATAATCCTTTGTATTTTTGTGATATTGGTTTAATTTCTCCTTTTTAATTTCTGATTTTGTTTGAGTCCTCTCTCTTTTTCTCTCTTTTAGCAGTCTGGTTAAAGTTTTATCAATTTTCTTGCTCTTTACAGAGAACCAATTTCTGGTTTCATTGTTTGTTTGTTTTTTAGTGTCTATTTCATTTATTTCTACTCTAATCTTTATTATTTCCTTCCTTGTACTGGTTTTGAGTTTTGGTTTTTCTTCTTTTTCTAGCTCCTTTAGGTGTAAGGTTAGGTTGTTTGAGATTTTTCTTACTTCATGAGGTAGGCCTGTATTGCTGCTATAAACTTCCTTCTTAGCACAGCATTTTGGACCATTTTGTTATCATTTTCATTTGTTTCCATGTATTTCTTTTTTTAAGTAAGCTCTGTACCCAGTGTGGGGCTTAAACTCATGACCCTGCGACCAAGAGTTGCATGCTTTCCTGACTAAACCAACCATACATCCTTCCATGTATGTTTTTGATTTCTTTTGTCCCTTTTTTAAAAAATTTCTGCTTGTCCCATTCATTGTTTAGTTATTTAATATCTATGTATTTATGTTCCTTCCAGATTTTTTTCTTGTGGTTGATTTCTAGTAATACAGTGTTCTAGTCAGAAAACATGCATAGTATGATTTCAATCTTTTGAATTTGTGGAGACTTACTTTGTGGCTTAACATGTGATCTGTTCTGTGAATGCTCCATGTACACTTGAAAAGAATATGTATTCTGTTGTCATAGGATGGAATGTTTTGAATGTATCCAATGTGTCATTCAAAGCCACTCTTTCCTTATTGATTTTCTGTTTGGATGATCTGTAGATTGGCATAAGTGGGGTTTTAAAGTTCCATATTATTATTGTATTATTGTCAATTACTTCCTTTATGTTTGTGATTACCTGCTTTAGGAATTTGGGTGTGTCAATATTTATAATTGCTATAAATTCTGTTGCCTTTACAATTCTGTGAGGTCATTCTTCATCTCTTGTTACAAAGTTTGTTTTCAAGTTTATTTTGCCTGATATAGAAGTATTGCTACTCTGATTTTCTTTTCACTTCCATTTGCATGATGCTTTTCTATCCCTTCACTTTAGTCTGCATGTGTCTTCAGGTATGAAATGAGTCCCTTGCAGGGGTATTTTTTTTTTTTTAATCCACTTCATCACCTTTGTCTTTTGATTGGAGAGTTTAGTCCATTCACATTCAAAGTAAGTATGGACAGGTATATACTTGTTGCCATTTTGTTACTTATTTTATTATTGTTTTTGTAGTTCTTCTCTGTTCCTTTCTTTTGCTCTCTTCTTTCATGGTTTGTTCACTTTCTTTAGTGATATACTTGGGTTCCTTTCTCTTTATGTTTTTACATATCTATTACTGGTTTTTAATTTCTGGTTACCATTATGTTCATATATAACGTCTTATGCATAGAGTGGTCTATATTAATTTGATGGTCACTGAAGTTTGAATCCACTTTAAAAACACAAAGTTTTTACTTCTCTCTCCCCTACATTTTAGGTACCTGGTGTCCTACTTCACATCCTCCTTTTACTTTGTGAATCCCTTGACTGATTCTTATAGATATACTTAATTTTACTTCTTTTGTGTTTCCTACTTTTTACTCTTGCTTATGGTCTTTCCTTTCTACTCATATAGCCCCTTTTAACATTCTTTTTTTTCCCTTTTTTTATTTTAAAAAATATTTTCTTTATTTATATGACAGAGAGAGAGAGATCACAAGCAGGAAGAGAGAGTGGGAAGAGGCTCCCCGCCGAGCAGAGAGCCCAATGCAGGGGTTCGATCCCAGGACCCTGAGACCATGACCCGAGCAGAAGGCAGAGACTTTGACCAACTGAGCCACCCAGGCGCCCCAACCCCTTTTAACATTTCTTGTAAAGCTGATTAAGTGGTCATGAATTCCTTTAACTTTTGTTTGTTTGGGGAACTTTTTATCTATCCTTTTGTTTTGAGTGATAGCTTTATTGGATAGAGTATTCTTGGCTGAAGGTTTTTTTTCTTTTAGCAATTCAAATAAAACAGGCCACTCTAGTCTGGCCTGCAAAGTTTGTGCTGAAAAAATCAGCTGATAGCCTTATGGGGTTTTTCTTGTAACTGTTCTCTTTTCTCTAGCTTGCTTTTAAAATTCTCTATCACTACTTTTTGCCATTTTAATTACTGTGTGTTTTGGTATGTACCTCTTAGGGTTGAATTTGTTGAGGCCTCTTTGTGGCTCCTGGATCTGGATTTCTTTTTCCTTTCCTAGGTGTGGGAAGTTTTCAGCTATTACTTCTTTAAAGAAATTTTCTGTCTCCTTTTCTCTCTCTTCTCCTTCTGGAATCCCTTTAATGTGAATGTTTTAAGTTTGATGGTGTTCTTGAGTTTTCTTAATCTATTCTCATTTTTTATTATTTTTTCTCTCTCTTGTTCAGTTTGATTGCTTTCCATCTCTCTGTCCCCCAGGTCACGCAACTGTTCTTTTAATTCCTGCAGTCTACTATTCATTCCATCTAGTGTGTGTTTTAATGTGAATTATTGAGTTCTTCAACCCTGATTATTTATGTTTTCTCTTCATTGAGGGTCTCATTGAGGTCCTCCACTCTTTTTGCAAGTCAAGTATCTTTATGAAATTACTTTATTAAAAACATTTTTTTAACATCTTAATTTTATTCTATTTTTTTTTCAATGTTCCAAGATCCATTGTTTATGTACTACACCCAGTGGTCCATGTAATATGTGTCCTCCTTAATACCCACCACCAGATTTACCCATCCCCCAACCCCTCTCCCCTCTAAAACCCTCAGTTTGTTTCTCAGAATCCACAGTCTCTCATTGTTTATCTCCCCCTCTGATTTCCCCCAATTCACTTTTCCTTTCCCTCTCCTAATGTCCTCCATGTTATTCCTTATGTTCCACAAGTAAGTGCAACCATATGACAATTGACTTTCTCTGCTTGACTTATTTCACTCAGCATAATCTCACCAAAGAATACATACAAATGGCTAACAGACACATGAAAAAATGTTCATCATCATTAGCCATCAGAGAAATTCAAATCAAAACCACATTGAGATACCACTTATATCAGTTAGAATGGCCAAAATTAACAGGACAAGAAACAACAAGTTTTGGAGAGGATGTTGAGAAAGAGAACCCCCTTACACTGTTGATCAGAATGCATACTGGTGCAGCCACTTTGGAAAATGGTGTGGAGATTCCTCAAAAAATTATGAGATTACTTTAAATTCTCTGAAGCATATTACATCTGTTTCACTTAGGTCTCTTGCTGTCATTTTGTCTTGTTCTTTCATTTGGGACATGTTGCTCTGTGTCTTCATTTTATCTCTGTGTCTGTTTCTTTGTGTTGGGAAAATCAGCTATGTCTCTTGCTCAAGAGTAGTGGCCTTCTGAAGAACAGGCTCTGTGGTGCCCTGTAGTGTAATGTTGCCTGTTCACCAGAACCTGGCATTTCATGGGATATCTCCTGTGTGTGTTGTATATGCCGTGCTCTCGTGGTTGAGCTACATTCACCTTTAGCCCGGTCCTTCAGTGGTTCTCTTTGCCTGTTATAGGCAGTAACAATACTGGGCCAGTCAGGGGCCACCTTGAGTTGGAGTTGGGTCAGGTCAGGCTTTTGTCAGAGCACAGTACCACTGGACTGCAGGGTGCCCTTCTTGTATTATTTCCTGAGAAGCTTTTGTTGGTGGTTGGGGTGTGCAATCAGAGCAGATGTCCAATCCCAGACCACTACTGGGCCTATGGTTAAACTGGTTTGTATGGTTTTCTTCCCTCTTCCCTAGGGCAGGAGTGGTGGTGCTGGGAAGGTGCTGAGCCCTGTTGGTGCTGCTTGCACACTGCCACACTTGTGGTACCACTTTGGATGGACTTTTGCTAAGAGTGTGTTGGAGGGAGTGAGTCTACAGGAGAATGCAAGGGTGGGTGTGGTGGTGGTGCATGTGATGTTAGCAAGGTTTGCACTGTTCTGCTTTGAGAGGAAGTCTATAGCCATTTTGGAAAACTCCTGTTAAAGCCAAGAGGCAGGGGCTGGGTCTGCAGGAGAGTACAGTGGTAGGAAGAGCTCTTAGCAAGCTAGATGGAGACTCTTTATGCTGGGATGATTCTTGCCAGGTGTCCATCTAGGCTGGGGTGCAGAGGAGGTAAATGGCACCTGCAAGCTCTTTTGTTCCTAGAGAAATCTCCCAAAGATTTCTGCTCCTCCAGTGCCTGCTCTGATATGAATAAATACATTTCTAGCTCATATATCCCAAGCACCTTTCAAACTGCTGTTTCTATACTGTATCTCAGTGGGTCTGTTATGATGTATCTTTTTTTTTTTAAGATTTTATTTATTTATTTGACAGAGATCACAAGTAGGTGCAGAGAGCCCAATGCAGGACTTGATCCCAGGACCCTGAGATCACGACCTGAGCCGAAGGCAGAGGCTTAATCCACTGAGCCACCCAGGTGCCCTCTTATGATGTCTCTTTAAGGGTGTAGACACCATTTCCTATTGCCATCCTGTTCTCCCAGAGCTGAGTATGCTGTTTTTCAAAGTTCTAGGTGTTAAGCCCCACTAATTTTAAGAACTCAAGAAGTGAAGCCCCTCTGGCTTTCAAAGCCAAATGTGGGGACTTGACTTCCCAGTAGAGGTCCCCTTATGCCTGGGGTACCTGGTGTGGGGTCTGCTACTTCCCCTCTTGTGTCTACAGCACTGCTTCCACCCACAGACTGTCCTGCATGTTAATTTGGCTCCCAACCACATCTCCACCCTCCCTTCCCTCTTCCATGTGGGCTTTTTTTCTATATTTACCTGTTGAGAGTCTTCGGTCATTTTTTTGGGTTATTTACACTGATGTGGGCATTATCTAGGTGTATCCATGGGACAAGATGAACCTAGGATCCTCTTAACCTCAATCTTCCCCAAAGGCTTAATATATTTGTTTCTTAGAAAGCCAAAATTATGGTTAGATCTGTGTTCCAACAGCCATTTTGATGTATAAAATCAGTCATTTTGAAAATGTTTATTCCCATGGCGGACATAGTGGTGGTATGTTGAACTTATAAAATTGAGAAAGGCTTTTAGGAGCCTTTGCTATTTAGGGGTAATAAGTGTCCATATAAGCATGTGGATCATGACTTAACTAGATGTTTGGAATGGAACTCTTTATAGATTATACACTTGTCATATATCATGTTTCATTTTAGTTATTGACAACTGGTTATAGGTTGTATTATTCATTCTGAACTGTAGTTGCACAATCAAATACTTGCTTACTTTATGCATGACTAAGGAACTATTTATTTTGGTTAAATAA
This sequence comes from Lontra canadensis, assembly GCF_010015895.1. NCBI lineage: Eukaryota > Metazoa > Chordata > Mammalia > Carnivora > Mustelidae > Lontra > Lontra canadensis. The sequence continues at coordinate 14,760,345 of NW_022631008.1, forward strand.
CAGTGATATATTGAGAGTTGCAGAGGCTACTTATGTGTTCAGAGGCAACTGCTTCTTTATTGCTTGCAGGAAGAATATCTATCAGAGAACGTAGGTGAGAGAGTGGAATCGTTTTTATGAGAAAATGGATTAGACAGTAGAAATTTCTAACCACAAACCAACAGGTTAAAAAGTACAGGAAAATGTGGTGGAGAAAATAGTACAGATGCCAAATATATCAAAGCTTAAGTTTTTAATTAGTCACACATTTATATAATCCTTAGATTCTAAAGGCAGGGTTGATTAAGATTAATGAAGATCATACTTAACTAGTTCAGAGATATTGGTCTTTTAATATCCAGAAGGACTAAAGTCATTTTTTGCTCTTGAAAATACCAGAAAATAACCAGTTTCTTTAGGCTGCCTCTTCTGACTCCAACCAAAGCTTCTCTGTTACTTGTAGGATTCAGCCACATAGGGATGAAGCATTTCAGACATTGAGAAATATGCTATTTTATTTCCTTCTACTACTTGACTTAGCATAGACTACTTGATCCATTACAAGAGCAACCCAAACAAGAGAAAAGCTGAGATGCTCTTAAATTAATGCTTGTTTAAAGACTGAGATTTGGACTTGTTAGTGATAATAACTCACGGAAAAAGCTAAGGATAGATTCGTAAGGGAAGGACTCTTGTTAATTAGTGGGTGTGTAAGAATCGTCTGGCACAGGGGTTGACTCTAGCCTGATGTGCTGTGGATGAGCAGCACATAAGGGAGCAGCTGCATAAGTGTGCAAGTGATTAGTCTGTATTTCCAGATCACCTCCACTGCTCTTCATTTACAATTACTTCCTTTTGGCTGGAGGATATGCTGCCAAGCTGGCACCTCGTTCTCCCAAACGCCTTCTTTCTGCCAGTTTACAGGGGAGTGTTTTGGAGAAATACTGCCAAAACTTCTTTTCCCTTCTCACAGATTAAATAAATTACATCTGCTTAACATATGCAGTCTCTGTTGGCCCAGGAAGCCAGACAAAAGCTCTCTGGATGATGACCTCAACTGATATTTTGTCTTCTAAAAATGTATTCAGTTGGGGAGGGAATATTGTGCATGGCACAAAATCTTTGTTCTCTCTTTAGTTGCAATTGCGAGCTCACCTGTTGGCTCTACCACTTACTGTATGACCTTGAGCAAGTCACTTCACTTTCTCAGTATCTAAATATTCTTCTTTATGCATTGAAGACAACATTTACTTTTATATAATTGAGGTAAATAGTGAAAGGTCTTTGGTTTCTATATGTAATGAAATACAAATCGAAATCCCACTGGGATTTATTTCCTTCTTCTCCCAGGATAGGGAGATAATACTTGTCAAATTGATTTTAAATTTTCTCTAGGAAAGTTAAATATATGAAAACAAATTTTCATATATTTCTTAACACTGCATGAGGGAGACTTGCCCTACCCAGTCAGACAAACTGTAATGTGGTACAGCAGGATGATGCACAAACCAGCAAAAGAGAACAAAAAAAGGTTTGTAGCATATAATATTTTAAATTAGTAGAGCTTGTGTATTTTGTTCAACAAATGGGATGGAATAGCTAAATGTCCATTTGGGGGAAAAATAGAAGTTTGATCTTTTATTTTAGGCTGTAGTGATTTCCCTCTTAATGCACTTGGATCCCCAAATCTCAAGGGCTCCTTTCATCTAAAGAATGATTTTTGTCATTAAAGCCTTAACAGTTATCCATCTAAGTGATAGATAAAGGCAGGATTGGACAAAATCATTAAAGAAGAGTGCCAAGAGGCCTGCGGTTGGGATATTAAGGCATGTGTACACTTAGGATGCAGGTGGAAAAAAGGGGACCAAAGGTGGGTAGCAACAGGACAGCGTCAATTACAAACAATTTTTTTTTTAAAATCATGGGATCTGAGAGATGAAAATTTCAAATAAGGTTAGAAGAAGGACAAAAAAAGAGAGGTAAAAAAAGTTGAGGCTTGGAAAGGGCCTGATGGGTTCAACAAGTGGGATATGACCAGCTTTCTTCAATAAATGGTGTTGGGAAAATTGGACAGCCACATGCAGAAAAATGAAATTGGATCATTTCCTTACACCCCACACGAAAATAGACTCAAAATGGATGAAGGACCTCAATGTGAGAAAGGAATCCATCAAAATCCTTGAGGAGAACACAGGCAGCAACCTCTTCGACCTCAGCCGCAGCAACATCTTCCTAGGAACATCGCCAAAGGCAAGGGAAGCAAGGGCAAAAATGAACTATTGGGATTTTATCAAGATCAAAAGCTTTTGCACAGCAAAGGAAACAGTGAACAAAACCAAAAGACAACTGACAGAATGGGAGAAGATATTTGCAAACAACATATCAGATAAAGGGCTAGTGTCCAAAATCTATAAAGAACTTAGCAAACTCAACACCCAAAGAACAAATAATCCAATCAAGAAATGGGCAGAAGACATGAACAGACATTTCTGCAAAGAAGACATCCAGATGGCCAACAGACACATGAAAAAGTGCTCCATATCACTCGGCATCAGGGAAATACAAATCAAAACCACAATGAGATATCACCTCACACCCTCAGAATGGCTAAAATTAACAAGTCAGGAAATGACAGATGCTGGCGAGGATGCAGAGAAAGGGGAACCCTCCTACACTGTTGGTGGGAATGCAAGCTGGTGCAACCACTCTGGAAAACAGCATGGAGGTTCCTCAAAATGTTGAAAATAGAACTACCCTATGACCCAGCAATTGCACTACTGGGTATTTACCCTAAAGATACAAACATAGTGATCCAAAGGGGCACGTGCACCCGAATGTTTATAGCAGCAATGTCTACAATAGCCAAACTATGGAAAGAACTTAGATGTCCATCAACAGATGAATGGATAAAGAAGATGTGGTATATATACACAATGGAATACTATGCAGCCATCAAAATAAATGAAATCTTGCCATTTGCGACGACATGGATGGAACTAGAGGGTATCATGCTTAGCGAAATAAGTCAATCAGAGAAAGACAACTATCATATGATCTCCCTGATATGAGGGAGAGGAGATGCAACATGGGGGGTTAAGGGGATAGGAGAAGAGTAAATGAAACAAGATGGGATTGGGAGGGAGACAAACCATAAGTGACTCTTAATCTCACAAAACAAACTGAGGGTTGATGGGGGAGGGTGGTTGGGAGAGGGGGGGTGGGGTTATGGACATTGGGGAGGGTATGTGCTATGGTGAGTGCTGTGAAGTGTGTAAACCTGGCGATTCACAGACCTGTACCCCCGGGGATAAAAATATATGTTTAAAAAAAAAAAAAAAAGAATTTTTCTAATACACATATGGTCCCTGACTTAAGATGGCTTGACTTAACGATTTTTCTACTTTACAGTAATGCAAAAACAATACACACAGCAGAAACCACACTTTGAATTTCGGATTTTGATCTTTTTCCAGGGTAGTGATATACAGTACAATATGCTCATGATGCTGGACAGTGGCAGTGAGCCACAGCAACTAGGCAGGCACGCAATCATGAGGGTAAACAATCAATATACTCAGCACTATTCTGTACTCACATAACCATTGTTTTTCACTTTCAGTATAGTACTCAATTACATAGATACTCAATGCTCAATTAATATTTTTTAAAGATTTATTTATTTTAGAGAGAGAGAGAACAAGTGTGCACAAGTGGTGGGGGGCAGAGGGAGAGCATCTTCAAGCAGACTCCCCGCTGAGTGCGTAGCCTCACATGCTAGATCTCATGTCCTATGAGATCATGAACTGAGCCAAAACCAAGAATTGACACTTAACCAACTGGGCCACTCAGGTGCCCCTACTTTTTATTATAAATTAGGTTTTAGGTTAGATAATTTTGCCTAACTGTAGGCTAATGTGACTACTTTAAACACATTTAACTCAAGCTTGTCTATGCTATGATGTTTGGTAAGTTAGGTGTATTAAATGCATTTTTGTCTTTTGATATTTGCAATTTATGATGGTTTCTTGGAACATAACCCCATTATAAGTTGAAGACTTGTATTAAAATTAAGCAGGATTCAGTGCGGTGACAGCACGTCCAGACTAACAAAGCTCTTCCATATAATGAAAGAGATGAACTCGAGCTTAAAGGGGAAATAATTGGGGAAAAATATCCAGACTCAACTGAACTGAATTTGAATCTGCTTCTGAGCTGTGATATAATATTCTATGTCCTAGACACTATGTTAGATGTCAACCAATTCTCAGAACAAAGCTGCAAGGTTGATGCTGTTTTCACTTTATAGATGAGGATTTGTAAACCAATATATCCAGTACTTACTAACCAGTTTTGGCAAGTTATTTAAGTAGTGTAAGACTTTAAATTTTTAAATTTAAGTTGACATACAATATTAGTTTCAGCTATAAAGCATATTGATTTGAAGTTTTATACATTAGTCAGTGCTCACCACGACCATACTTACCATCTGTCACCATATAAGTTTACCACAATATTATTGACTAGATGCCCTGTGCTGTACTTTTCAGCTTCAAGACTTATTTTATAACTGGAAGTTTGTGCCTCCTAATCCCCTTTATCTATTTTGCGTGTTTCACTAGACTGTTTCCCCCTCTGGCAACCACCACTTTGTTCTCTGTACTTAAAAGTCTGGTTTTCTAATTTGTTCATTTGTGTTTGTTTTTAGATTCCACATATAAGTGAAATCATACAGTATTTTTGTTTCTTTCTGACTTATTTCACTTAGCATAATACCCTCTTGGTTCATCCATGTTGTCCCAAATGGCAAGATCTCATTTATTTTTATTCTTATGTCTTTGTAACATTCCTGTGTGTGTGTGTGTGTGTGTGTGTGTGTGTGTGTGTAATCACATCTTTATCCATTCCTGTGTCGATGGACACCTAGATGATTCCATATTTTGGCTATTGTAAACTATGCTGCAATAAAGGTAAGAGTGCATATATCTTTTCAAATTAGTGTTTTCATATTCTTTGGTTCAAGAGCCAGTAGTGGAATTACTGGATCACTTGGCATTTCTATTGTTAGTTTTTTGAGGAATCTCTATGTTTTTCACAGTGGCTGCACCAAGTGTTATTCCTACCGGTAGTGCAGGAGCATTCCTGATTCTGCACTTGCTCACCAAAACTTCTTAGATCTTCTTTTAATACTAGCCATTTTGACTTGTGTGAGGTGATGTCTCTGTCGTTTTGATTTGTGTTTCCCCAGTGATTAGTGATGTTGAGGCTCTTCAGGTGTGTTTTGGCAATCTCTCTGTTCTTTGGAAAAAAGTCTGTTCAGGTCCTCTGACCATTTTTAAATCCGATTGTTCTTTTTGTGTTGAGTTGTATCAGTTCTTTATATATTTTGGATATCAACCCTTTATCAGTATATCATTTGCAAATATCTTCTCCCATTCAGTAGGCTGGCTTTTTGTTTTGTTGATAGTTTCTTTTGTTGTGCAAAAACTTTATATTTTGATATAATTCCAGTAGTTTATTTTTGCTTTTATGTCCCTTGCTTGAGACCACCTATTCATAAATATATGGCTGAGAGTGAGGTCTACAAAATTACTCCTGTATTTTCTTTTAGCATTTTTATCATCTCAGGCCTCATATTTAGGTCTTTAATGCATTTTGAGTTTATTTTTGTGTGTGTAAGAAAGTGATCCAGTTTCATGGGTCACAAATCAGGCCTCAACCAGTACCAAAAGACTGGGATCATTCCCTGCATATTTTCAGACCAAGGTGCTTTGAAACTTGAACTCAGTCACAAGAGGAAATTTGGAAAGAACTCAGATACATGGAGGCTAATACATGGAGTATCCTACTGAAGAATGAATTGGTCAGCCAGGAAATTAATGAAGAATTAAAACAAAATTCATGGAAAGAAATGAAAATGAAAACACAACTGTTCAAAACCTTTGGGATGCAGCATTCTACCACTGTTGTTCAACATACTACTAGAAGTCCTAGCCTCAGAAATCAGACAAAAAAAGAAATAAAAGGCATCCAAATCAGTTGTGTTTCTTTGCATTAACAAACAGAAGAAAGAGGAATTGAGGAATCAATCCCATTTTGCATCAAAAACCGTAAGATATCTAGGAATAAACCTAACCAAAGAGGCAGAGAATCTGTAGAGTACAGAGGACCTGTAATTTAAAAACTATAGAACACTCATGAAAGAAATTGAGGGAGACAAAAAGAAATGGAGAAACTTTCCATGCTCGTGGACTGGAAGAACAAATATTGCCAAAATGTCTATGTTACCTAGAGAAAGCTATACAATCAACGCAATCCCTATCAAAATACCATCAACTTTTTTCACAGAGCTAGAACAAATAATCTTAAAATTTGTATGGAACCACCAAAGACCCCAAATAGCCAGAATAATGTTGAAAAAGAAAACCAAAGATAATGGTATCACAATTCCTGACTTTAAGTTCTATTACAAAGTTATAATAATCAAAACAGCATGGTACTGACACAAAAAACAGACACATAGATCAATGGAACAGAATAGAGAACTCAGAAATGGACCCTCAACTCTATGGTTCACAAATCTTCAACAAAGCAGAAAGAATATTCAATGGAAAAACAACAGTCTCTTCAACAAATGGTGTTGGGAAAATTGGACAGCCAGATTCAGAAGAATGAAACTGAAGCATTTTCTTACACCATACACAAAAATAGGTTCAAAATGGATGAAAGACCTAAAATGTAAGACAGACACCTGTCAAAATCCTAGAGGAGAACTCAGGCAGCCACCTCTGTGAACTTGGCCACAGCAACTTATTGCTAGACATGTCTCCAGAGGCAAAAATGAACTATTGAGACTTCATCAAGATAAAAAGCTTATGAACAACAAAGGAAGTAGTCAACAAAACCAAAGACAACTGACAGAATGGGAAAAGATACTTGCAAATGACCTATCAGATAAAGGGCTAGCATCCAAGATATATAAAGAACTTAACAACCTCAATACCCAAAGAACAAATGATTCAGTCAAGAAAGGGCAGAGGACATGAACACACATTTCTCCAAGGAAGCATCCAAACAGTGAATAGAGACATGAAAAAATGCTCAATATCACAGGGAGATAAAATCAAACCCCAAATGAGATACTACCTCACACCAGTCAGAATGGCTAAAATTAACAAGTCAGGAAATGACAGATGTTGGCAAGGATGCAGAGAAAGGAGAACTCTCTAACACCATTGGTGGGAATGCAAGGTGGTGCAGCCACTCTGAAAAACAGTATGGAGGTTCCTCAAAAAGTTGAAAATAGAACTATCCTGTGACCTAGCAATTGCACTACTAGGCATTTACCCTAAAGATAAAAACGTACTGATCCAAAGAGGCACCTGTATCCCCAATGTCTGTAGTAGCTATGTCCACAATAACCAAACAGTGGAAAGAGCCTAGATATCCATCAACAGATGAATGGATAAGGAAGATGGGGTATATATACATAATGGAATCCTACTCAGCCATAAAAAATGAAATTTTGCCATTTGCAAGGACATGGATGGAACTAGAGGGTATTATGCTAAACAAATAAGTCTATCAGAGAAATACAATTATCATATGATCTCACTCAGATGTGGAATTTAAGAAACAAAACAAGAGGGTCATAGGAGAAGAGAAAAAAATATGATAAAATCAGAGAGGGAGACAAACCATAAGAGAGACTCCTAATCATAGAAAACAAACTGAGGGTTTACTGAAGGGTGGGGGTTGGGGGGATGGGTAGCTGGGTGATGGACGTTAAGGAGGACATGTGATGTAATGAGCACTGGGTATTACATAAGATTGATGAATCAGTGACCTCTACCTCTGAAACTAATAAAATAGGTTAATTAACTGAATTTATTTTATTTTATTTTTTTTTATTAACTGAATTTAAATAAAAACATTTTTAAAAAGTGATCTAGTTTCATTCTTTTGTATGTAGTTGTCCAGTTTTCCCAGCACCATTTATTATTATAGACTGTTTTCCTCTCCGTGTATCTTGTCCCCATTGTTGTAGGTAAATTGACCAGATAAGCATGGGTTTATTTCTAAAATTTCCAATTCTTTTCCATTGATGAATGTGTCTATATTGTTGGATTGCTTTGAACTGTAGGTTACTTTGGATAGTATAGACATTTTAACAGTGTTCTTCTGAACCATGAATATGGCATATCTATCCATTTGTCTTCCAATTTCTTTCATCAGTGTTTCATATATGAGTACACAGTATAGGTCTTTCACCTTCATAAATTTATTCCTAGGTTATTTTATCCTTTTTGGTGCAATTATAATTTTTTTTAATTAAAGTATTGTTGAGTCACAATTGAATTAGTTTCATATGTACAAGATAAGATAGTGATTCACCAAACTTATACATTATGCTATGGTCACCATGCATGTAGCTATCATCTGTCACCCGACATTGCTATTTTAATACCATTGACTGTATATCCTATGATGTATTCCCTGTGATTTATTTATTCTGTAACTGGAAACCTATATCTCTCAATCCACTTTACCCATTTTGCTCATGTCCCACCTTCTCCCCTCTGATACCCATCCATTTGTTCTCCACATTTATGGGTCTGCTTCTGATTGTTTCTTAGATTCCACTTATAAGTGATATTATATGTGTTTCTCTGACATTTCAATTAGCATAAACTCCCTTGGTTCATCCATATTGTCCCAAATGGGAATATCTTTCTTTTTATGGCTGAGTAATACTTCATCGTGTATACTACCAACTCTTCATTTATTATCTACCAACGGGGCACTGTGTTGCTTCCATATCTTGACTATTGTAAATAATGCTGCAAAAAACATATGGGTACATATTTTTAAATTAGTGTTTTTGTATTCTTTCAGTAAATATCTAGTATTGGAATTACTGGATCTTACGGTATTTTTTTTTTAATTTTTTGAGGAACCTCTCTACTGTAGTTTTCCACAGTGACTGCACAAGTTTATATTCCCACCAGCAGTGCATGAGAGTTCCCTTTTCTCCAAAAGTTCTTGTCTTTTTGATACTAGCCATTCTAATTGGTGTGAATGGGCAGAGGACAATTTCTCATTGTGGTTTTGATTTGTGTTTCTCTGATGATTAGTGGTGTTGAGCATCTTTACATGGGCTTGTCATCTGTAGGTCTTTTTATTTTTTTTAAAATTTCTTTTCAGTGCTCCAGAATTCATTGTTTATGTACCACACCCAGTACTCCATGCAATACGTGCCCTCCACAATACCCACCAGCAGGCTCACCCAACCTTTCACCTCCCTCCCCTCCAAAATCCTGTTAGTTCCTCAGAGTCTCTCATGATTTATCTCCCCCTCTAATTTCCCCCAGCTCCCTTCTACTCTCCATCTCCCCATGTCCTCCATGTTATTCCTTATGCTCCACAAATAAGCAAAACCATATGATAATTGACTCTCTCTTCTTATTTCACTCAGGGTCTGTTCAGGTCCTTTGACCATTGTTTTAATCAGATTGTTTGATTCTTTTGGTGTTGAGATGTACAAATTCTTTACACGTTTTTGACATTAGTCCTTTAAAAGATATGTCATTTACAAATATCTTCTCTCATCAAGTAGGTTGTCTTTTTTGTTTTGTTGATGGTTTACTTTGCTGTGTAAAGTCTTTTTTCTTTTTTCTTCCCTTGCCTTAGGAGACCTATCTAGAAAAATGTTGCAAAGGCCATAGTCAGAGAGATTACTGCCTGTGTTTCTTCTAGATATTTTATAGTTTCATGTCTCCCATGTAGGTCTTTAATGCATTTGGTGTTTGTTTTTGTGTGTCACATAAGGGGTTCTGTTTCATTCTTTTGCAGGTAGCTGTCCAGTTGTCCCCATACCATTTATTGAGTAGACTGTCTTCTTCCAACCATGTATTTTGCATCTTTTATTGTAGATTAATTGACCATACAAGTGTGGGCTTATATCTGAGCTCTCTATTCTCTTCCAAGATCTATGTATCTATTTTTGTGCAAGTACCATACTGTTTTACTAGAGCTTTATAGTAGTTCTTGAAATCTTGCATTGTGATATCACCTGCTTAGTTCTTCAGTGTCAAGTTTCCTTGGCTATTCAGGGTCTTTTGTGGTTTTTTAAACATTTCAGGATTATTTGGTCTAGTTCTTTCAAAAATGCTGTTGGTATTTTGATAGAGAATACATTTAATTGGTAGATTGCTTTGGGTCTTGTAGACATTTTAATGATATTAATTCTCCCAGTACATGAACACAGTATATCTTTCTACTTGTTTGTGTTGTCTTTATTCTCTTTCATCACTGTTTCATAGTCTTCAGCATACAGGGCTTTCAAATCCTTGGTTAAGTGTACTACTAGGTGTTTTATTCCTTTTGGTATAATTGTAACTTGAATTATTTCTCTTTCTGCCACTTCATTATTAGTGTAGAGATATACAGCTCATAATTTTAAGTATTAATTTTATATCCTGCAACTTTAGTTGAGGTTTCTTTGAATTCTTTGAATATTGCTCATAGTTTTAGGTGGTCTTTAGGGTTTCTATGTATAGTACTATGTCATCTGCAAAGAGTGACAACTTAATTTCTTCCTTACCAATGGGTAGATGCTTTATTTCCTTTCCTGTCTGATTGCTGTAGCTAGGCCTTTCCATATTATGTTGAATAAAAGAGGCAAGAGTGAACATTCTTCTTTCATTCATGCTCATAGAGGAAAAGCTCTATGTATCCTCATTGACTAAGATCATAGCTGTGGGTTTTCATGTTATCTTTTATCAAATTGAGATATGTTCCCTCTAAATCCACTATATTACGATATTAGGAATTTTTATCAGAAACATGAATTTTGTCAAATGCTTTTTCTGCATCTATTGAGATGATCATAATACCGTTTGTTAATGTGATATATCATGTTGATTGATTTACAAAGATTAAACTGTTCTTACATCCTCCAAATAAATCCCACTTGATTATGGTGAATGGTTCTTTTATGTATTGTTGAATGCAGTTTGCTAATCTTTTGTTGATGATTTTTGTTCATCAGGGATACTGGCCGGTGGGTTTCCTTTTCTTCCCTGTAGTATCTTTGAATTTGATATCAAAGCAATGATAGTCCCATAGAATGTGTTTGGAAACTTTCCTTCCTCTTTTATTTTTTGGAATAGTTTGAGGACAATAGGTATCCATTCTTTCTTAAATGTTTCGTGGAATTCATTTGTGAATCTGTCAGGTCCTGGACTTTTGTTTGTTGGGAGTTTCCCCACACCCCCTCCATTACCATATCAATTTCCTTACTAGTAATTGGTCTGTTCAGATTTTCTATTTCTTCCTGATTTGGTTTTGGAAGATTCTATATTTCTAGGAATTTATCCATTTCTTCCAAGTGGTCTCATTCTTTGGCATACAATTTTTTCACAGTAGTCTAATAATTCTTTTTATTTCTGAGGTGTCAGTTTTTTTTTCATTTATTTTTTTGTCCTCTTTTTTCTTGATAAACTAATTTTCTATCAATTTTATCTTTTAAAGAACTAGCTCTTGATTTTGTTGACCTATTTATTTTAGTCTCTATTACATTTATTTCTGTTCTGATCTTTAATACTCCCTTCCAACACTGGGTTTTGTTTGCTCTTTTTCTAGTTCCTGTAGATATAAAGTAGATTGAGATTTTTCTTGTTTCTGGAAGTAGTCCTTTGTCTCTACAAATTTCCCTCTTTGGGACACAGCGAAAGCTGTTCTAAGATTTTTCACTGTTGTGTTTTCATTTACTTTAGTCTTCAAGTACTTTAAAAATTTTCTCTGTTAATACTTCATTGATCCATGTCATGTAGTAGTGTTTTATTTGACCTCCAAGTATTTGTGTTTTCCATTTTGTTTTCTTGTTATTGATTTCTAGTTTCATACCATTGTAGTCAGAGAAGATGCATATTACTTCATTCTTAAAATTATTGAGTCTTGCATTGTGGTTTAGCCTATGATCTATTCTGGAGAATGTCCCATGTGCACTTGAAAAGACTCTAATCTTGTTTTTGGATGGAATGTTCTGTATATGTCCAACTGGTCTAACATGTCATTTTAAAGACACTGTTGGAGTGCCTGAATGGCTCAGTCAGTTGAGCATCCAACTCTGGATTTCAGCTCAGGGCATGATCTTAGGGTTGTGAGATCAACTCTCCACTGGGTACCATGCTCAGCAGGGAGTCTGCTTAAGATTCTTTCCCTCTCCCTCTGCTCCTGCTTGCATGCTGCCTCTAAAATAACTGAATAAATCTAAAGACACTGTTGATTCCCTCTAGTATATATTTCATTTATTATATTCCCAACTCTGATTCTTTATATTTTCTGTTGGCATTTTCACTGAGTTCTTCCATTCTCCTCTGTAGTCTGGTGAGCTTCTTTATGACTGTTACTTTTAATTCTTTATCAAGTAGATTGGTTATCTCCATTTTGTCTAATTCATTTTTTGAGGTTTTGTCTTATTTGGAGAAAATCCCTTTGTCTCCTCACATTGCCTTTGTGTTTATTCCTATTAATTAGGCAGAACAGCTACTTCTAACATTGAAGGAATGGTGTATGGTCACCTATGTAGACTGGCTGGTTGGAGTTGTAGCTGGCATGAGCTTGGTGGTTCTGGGGCATTCCATGCTGGGCTTCCTTAATGGGATGGCTAGAACTATAGTGGGCATGGGCTAGGGTATTCCCTCGACTCCATGCAGAGGGTGTCCTGGCAGGATCACTAAAGCCAAAGTTGGTGCAAACTGGTGTGTGCTGGGGTTCTCTGCATGGAGGACACCTAGTGGGTTAGGTGGAGGCAAAGAGGGGTGCAGGCTGGGGTATCCTGAGCACCCTGTGCAGGGGCGGTGGCTAGAGCCATGGTGTAGCATGGTCTGGGACATCCTGGGGTGCTCCATACAGTGGGTCCCCTGACAAGAGAGCTGTATCTGAACTGGGTGCATGGTGGGGTATCCTGGAATGCTTAGTTCATGGGATGCTCTGGCAGAGCAACTAGAGCCATGGCTGGTCTGGGTTAGGTTGTCTCAGTGTATTCAGTTCAGGGTTTGCCCTGGTCAGGTGGCTACAGTTGAGGCACAGTACAGACTATGAGCTCCTGGGATGTTCTGTGCAGGTGAGTCCTGAAACTCTCTTGAGCTAGGAGTGTCAAACATAGCAAGAATTAGGAAATTAAAAAAAACATGTGCTTGGAGTGTTCCACGATGTTTTGTGCTTTTGTCACTTTGGCAGGATGGCTGTAGCTGTAATGAGTGCTGAGCAGGGGTGTCTTGGTATGTGGTATGCTGGAGGCTGTCTTATTTGGATGGCTTGGTCTGGTGTGGGCTAGAGGCCAGGGGCTCACTGTGGCAGTAGGCTAGCTAGGTTGCCTGTACTGTATTCCTCTCCATGCTAACAAGGTGGAGAGGGAATGTAAATAGTGGTGCTCACCAGTACCTCCAGTGCAGAGTTCTTGCTGCTCTCCTGCTGTGTGGTGGCGGTAGGGCTGGATCCTTTATAAGCTAGTTGCTTTTAATTTGTGGCTTTCTTTCTGTGGCCTAGGGCAGATGCATCTGCTCATAGTTCCTTAGTACTATCCCTCCCCATTGTTATTTGCATTGTTGGGACTGTGGGTTATCTTCATTAATGTCTCCATCTCTCTCGCAGTTATGTGGTTTTTTGTGCAGAAGCTGTTCAGTCAGTCAGCTTTCACTTCTCCTTCAGGAGGAATTGCTTCACAAATAGTTTTATATTTGGTGTGTCTGTGAAAGAGGTGAGTTTGTAGTCTTCCTAAGACATCATCTTGGACTAGTCTCCAATGGGATTTTTAAATTTCTCTTTCTTCTACTGCATTATTAGTATATAGAAATGTAACACATTTCTGCTATTAATTTTGTATACTGCAACTTTATTGAATTCATTTATCTGTCCTTTGGTGGAGTCTTGGGTTTTCTATAATTAGAAAATATATCTATCTGCAAATAGCGATAGTTTATCTTCTAACTAATTTGGATCCCTTCCCTTTTTCTTTTCTGATTGTTGCAGCTAGTACTTCCTGCCAATGTTATGTTGAAAAGCGCAAGAGTGGATCTTCTCATTTCTGGTCTTAGGGAGAAGGCTTTTAGTTTTTCACTTTTCAGTGTGACATTGGTTGTGGGTTTTTCATATTTGGTTTATCATGTTGTGGTATGTTCTGTCTGAACCCAATTTGTGGAGTTATCATGAATGGGTGTTATATTATGTCAATGCTTTTTCTTGTATCTCTTGAGGTGATATGGTTTTTAGTCTTTCCTCTTAATGGGATATATCACATTGATTTACTTTTGAATATTAACACTTTTTATTCTAGAATAAATCACTTGATCATGGTGATTTTTTTAATGTACTGGTGAATTCAGTTTGATGCAATTTTGTTCGGCATTTTTTCTATGTTCATCAGATATGTTGACCTGTATTTTTTGTTTCGCTTTTTTTGTAAAGTCTTTGTCTGGTTTTGGTATCAGGTTAATACTGGCGTCACAGAATACATCTGGCTATTTTCCTTCCTCTTCTATATTTGTGGAATAGTTTGAGACCAGGCATTAACTTGCTTAAATTCACCTATGAAGCCATCTGGTCCTGAGTTTTTTTCGATTACTAGTAATGAAATTGAATGGGTAATCATTTAGTTCATATTTTCTCCCTGATTTAATTTTAGAAGATTTTATGTCCCTAGGAATTTATCCATTTCTCCCAAGTTGTCCAATTTGTTGGCATATAATTTTTCATAGTAGTTTCTTGCAATCTTTTATATATCTGTGGTATTGCTTGTTATTTCTCTTCATGCCAGATTTATTTGGGTCTCTTCTTGATATATCTGGTAAAGGTTTATCAGTTTTGTGTATCTTTTCAAATTTATTTCCACTCTAATCTTTATTCCTTGCTTTCTTCTACTAGCTTTGGGCTTTGTCTGTTCTTTTTCTGGATCCTTTAGGAGTTAAGGTTAGGTTGAGATTTCTCTTGTTGCTTGAGAATGCTATAAGCTTTCCTGTTAGAACTGCTTTTGCTGTGTCCCAAAGATTTTGTACCATAATGTTTTCATTTACATTTTTCTCCATGAATTTTTTTCATACCTTTTTTTTTTCATTGACCCATTGGTTTAATACCATGTTGTTGAGCCTCTGTATTTGCATTTTATTTTTGTTTTCCAGTTCTTGTAACTTATTTCTAGGTACTGTTGTGGTTAAAAAAGATGCTTGATATGATTTCAGTCTTTTTAAATTTATTGAGATTTGTTTTGTGGTGTAATATATGATCTATCCTGGAGAATATTCCATGTATGCTTAAATAATGTGTATTCCATTGTTTTTGGATGGATATCTTAGGTCTATCTAGTGTAATGTGTTGTTTAAAGCCAGAAGACCTTAATATTAAAGTAGGATAAAGCTACCTACCTCATCACTGTTCTGAAGATTAAATCATTATAAACATATATCTATGTACATATGTAGACACCCAAACATATAAATGTACATAGTAGCACTTACCTGGATTTTTATATGTATTTCTGGTACCATACCGTGAGGGGAGAAAACCCAATGCCTAAGGTACATATGTTCATGGTGGCATAACTGAATTCAACTGTAGGTTGAATAAAAACTGTAGGTTTTTATATGTTCAAATTATACTGAACAATCATCTTTGACATACAGGCTTCTCTTCTTTTGTAGGTAGTGGATGTAAGTAGAGAAGGCAAAGAAGAAGTATTCTATGGGCCTACACTCCCTTTTGCTTCCAATGGAATAGCTGCATGCTTTCTTCCAGCTCCATATTTCACATGCCCTAACCTTCAGACTCTTCAAGTGCCTCATCACAGAATTGGGACCATCTGAAAGGCAATGCTTTGTTAATAACTATCCTGAACAGAAGAAAAGTTTCATTTTTGGATACTGGGCATGAAAAGGCTCAGTGCTCAATGCTTCCTTGTTTTGTTTTATATGTCTTATATTCAGATAAACATTAGCAAAAAATGAACAGTTTTCTAAAACACATTACTGAAAACTCCTGTCACCCTTCTCTTTGTGGGTCAATATACAATATATATGACTTTTACTGTTGTGTAGCTTAGTACCAACTTAATGGTCCATAATTGTTCCATGGGTCTTTAGAGCCTTCGTGTATACTTTTTCTAAATCAGTACTGTCTAGGAAAACAGGACAATGTTAGTAAGGAATTTATTTCACAAGTACTGTCCTCAGTGGTCTTAAAAAAAAAAATATTCAGTAGTTAATTTCCAGCCTACTTAAATATGGGTTTGTAATTTTTCTTTTAAAAATTTAACATTATGCAGTCCCACTCGGTATAGACTCAGCATTACGACATTATAAAATTTTAAATGCCATATTTTATTTAAGGTAATATGAATAACAGAAGTACATCAGAACAGCAGTTGGAATACCCATATTTTTTGACTTGGTTAATCTGTGACCTTGGGCGAGGGCTTACCTTTCTGTACTTGTTTTTCCACTTTTTAAGGAGGATAATTATTGATTTCCATATAAATTCAGAAGAATTTTGTGAAGATTAGGGAAATGCTAAGTGCTTCGCTGAAGAAAGAAAAGTTACTCAAATTACAAGGTATTTTACAGTGTTTAGAACCTTGTAACTGAAAGGGGAGGTTATTTTTGAAATTAAATAATTACTAAATAGAACTTGAAACACATATTATGGAATAAATGATTCGAAAAGCTTGTGAAAGATATGCTAATTAGGAAAAGGGGGGTTTACCAAAGCCAAAGATTCCCAAGTCTGTACAAATTTCTTGCTTCAAATAATAATTTAAACTTCTCATTTAAACTCATTTAGTGAAAAATGACATTTAAGCTAAAAAAAAATTAGTTATACTAATTTTGGCACCATAAAGTGCTCTGACATAAATCTGAACCTAGACTTGGTAATTCTAATAAAAGTTTTTCCACTTTGTTAAAGGTTATGTCAATCTTGAGGACTTGTGGGATTCTTTTCCACCACCAATACATATTTTATTACTACAAATTTTTAATAATGCATAAGAATTATTTAGGTGAGGTTTTTGGATTTGCTTTGTCTATAGCAAAAATATACACATAAAATAAAACTCAATCACCTTTGAACATAAATTCAAGAAGTATAACATGAGTTTTTCCCTTTTCTTGTTAGGATCTAAGTCACCTTTATAAAAGGGAGACTTTATGCTTTTTCCTTCAGCATAGTTTAATTATTCAGCAATCTTTATCTTATAGGAAACCATCCTTTTATTGATGGAACCACTTTTAGTCATCAGAAGTGAATAAAAACATAAACACTTTTTAATCCTAAATACAAAATTCGCTAACTTTATATATTGTTATACCTAAAATTTTTAATTTCCAAATAATAAGTAATCTGGTTATTCAGATTAAAGAACAGGAGGAGAGACTAGGGGTAAGGAAAAAAAAAAGTGAATAAAAAACCTTCCAGAGATTTAGCCAAAAAATCTTGAGTATTTTTATAGTTCTGAAAAGTGCAAATTGATACTGTTCATTGATATCAAAGAGTGTCTTTAAAGGGTATAAATCATGTAAACTAAATATTTTAAATGCCTTACCAAGTCAGGAAAATGACTCCAGTATTTGAGGTAGCTTTCAACAAGAACCAGAGCAAGAAGTATTTCAGATTTACTAAAATTTCTACTTGACAAATGAATTTACTTCCAGCTGGTTTTACCTTATAAAAACCATTACATTTAAAATCCCAATCCTATATCCAATGAATGAAAGGGAACTGGTCTAAAAATAAGCTTGCCTGACTGATAATGGAAAGGTAGCCTGAGATTACTCCTGATATTTTCTGTATAGACTTCTAACTATTCATTCAAAACAAACTGGCATATTATTATCAAACCCCTTCTTGGTGAAATTTAATGTGTTATTCACTAATATTACAGAATTGAATGCAGAGAATTTTAAAGTTTTGCATAGTTTTTGAAAACATCTTTTATGCTGTAGCCAGAGAATAGAATCCAAAGTGCAACATTCCTCTCTGAGGAAAAATAAAATGCTAAACACTTATGATCAGATCATTCTCCTCAAATTATTAAGAGCTAATAAAAATTCTAGAAAACTATGCTTGGTCATATAAAGCAAATTCCATTGAAACTATTCCAATATATATTTTCCATGTAAGTGACCTATCCTTCGTAATTCGTCTTCCATTTTTACTCTTCAAAATTATAGATCATATTTTATTTGTAGTAAAATTAAATTAAATTTCCATTGGGAGATCATGAAACTTCCACCACCTTAAGTGCTACTTCAAGACTTGACTTTGCAAGAGAAGACACAGTACCAGATAAATATTAGCAGAATGTTCCTTTGTGTAGGAGGAAAAGCCAGCAAAGACACTAATCTCTAAAATAATATGTTTGTAAAGTACAATGAAATTCCTTAGAACCTTCATAACAAAATACCTACTAGGTTGCAATTAGGATATTTTTCCTGCTTTTTCTCTTCATATTTTCCACACGGTTTAACCACATGTATACCGTATCCTTTCCAGCTATTGCAATAACTGAAAAACTCTCTATTGTTCGACCACAGAATATAAAACAGGAATAAGATAGAAATTATTCCTCAAGACAACATGGTTCATTTTTATTTTGGTTTTCAAATAGTCAATCTATCATAAAAAAGAAGCGGAATAATCATGGATGCAGTGCAAATTATATACATTAAAACGGTATATACCATTATAGACATAATTAACTTATAAACATGAATATACAATAAGAACATCCAGAAAGCACAATTCACAGATGCAATAAGTTGGATAACTGTTAGCACACCACAAACTTTAACAAGCAGATTATTCAGTTCTAATCATGAGGTACTTATTTTGGTAACCCTAGCAATATAGATTATCAGAGAATCAAAATACAAATCTTATATCTTAAAAATATGTGAAAAAATATGCTAACTTTGCTAGCTTCCCAAACCAACTGTTTTAAGCAAACAAAGCATGGCATTTATATTGGCATACTATACACTTGACTGACAAGGTAGTATTTTTAACCCTAGAAGGAGCAGGCAGGCAGATCAGTTTTTGGAAAATATAAGGTTTACATATACTTTATAGGAATTTAGGGAAGATAGGTTTCCTACAGGTCTTTCCCAATTGCAGAAGTTTATCAAATTTTTATGTAACAGATAATCCTACCAAAGGGGAAGTAAAAATGAAAACTGTCAAAGATTCTGTTAAAGTACATGTAATTCTTTAAGAAGGAAGTAGTTTTAAAAATTTGTGATGAAGTATGGAAAAAGATAATGGGTAAAGAACACACAACCTGCAGATACTTATTTTTTTTTTTTATATAGATGTCCAGGTAGAAAAAGTCAAATATGTTTAGGAAAAAATATGCTAGGAATAGATAAAGATATAAACGTTTTAAAGTATGAAACTGTTCTAATGCAAATGAATTCAATACTGAATGATTTTTGTACAGAGAGCATATCCCATGTTTTTTACTCCCCCATGAAAACCTAATTAAATGTTCAATTACAATTTAAATCATAACCAAATCTGAATATCTAATAAAGTCCTTCTCTCATGCTGTTGTCCTTCAATCATCTCTTTTACATTTCATCTGTATATTTTACGAAAATTATTTGACTGGAATACTCATGTATCTAAAATATATTTTAACTTCCTTCCTATTTCAGTGACTTAAGGTTAGGTTTCTAGAGAAAGGGTAGTATTTTACGCTGGCAAACTGAATGAGGCTCAGAGTATAGAATGAACATGGCAATCAGATATTCGAAGGCAGTCTAGTCCCCTGCTTGAGTCAAATTTGCACAGAAAAGGTAGAGTCAGATGGCAGAAAGTCTCCTGACTGAAGAGCTTATATATCAGCTTACTGACACTGGGAATTAAGTGGATGTCCTTGAGTAGAAAAGTAACAGGAGGAAAGTAATATTTTAGAAACACTAATGTCAGAACTGTGTGAGGTTAAATTGCAGGAAAGGAGATCAGAGATAAGGAGATAAGAGATCAACAGCAGGCAGTAGAAAAAACGTTTCGGATGCATGGAAGGCAAAAAGAAAAGAGCAAAAGTCTGTACTGGTGATCAACTGAAAGTGGGGAATAAGTAAGAATCCAAATTGCTTCTGAAGTTTCAGGGCTAAATGACGTGGGAAAATAGTGTCTTCCCTGGGTGGAAAAGAAAGGCGCTAGTTTAAAATAGGCGACAAGTGCAGCTCGACAAGTTGCCTTGAGATTTCTGGAGGATCCAACTAGAGGGGTTTAGAGAGAAATTAGGCTCGTATTATCAAGTCCCAACTGGAAGAATGTTGAGACAAAGCGAATGAAGGGCCAGATCTTACCACTGGGGACAAGAAAGAACATGATGGTACTTGCAAAGTCCAGTATGTAGGAAGGAGCGGTATCACCGAGGAAGGGCTGAGAAGATAAAGGAAAATACCAATGTCAGGTCAAAGAACATGACAAACGAGAATATAGTCTCAGATTTCAGCAAAAGAGAATGGCTTACATTACAGTGGGGGAAGCAGCAGCCCTAGAGATGATAGGTTACTTAGGGGATTAAATGATGGGTCAGTGAAGATTTTCAAGGAAATGAACTAAGTAAAAAAAAAATTTTTCTTCAACTTAAAAAGACAGCCTCTTTAAAATTTTACTTATATATAAATAAACACACATGTATATACACATATAAGTATCATCATGGATTTTTTTGGATTGTTACTTGTTTTTAAAGTACAAACTATTTATTCTTAGGGTCTACAGCTATGTATCCCAATGCATGATTCAGAAGCAGCTTTTCTCAGCCTTAAACATTTCATATTCTAAGGAGTGAGATTCTCAAAGACATCAATCTCACTTGGAAAATAAAAATATATATATATACATATATACACACAAATAACTCCTTTAAAAGCATCACTTTAAACAGATTAAACTTCATTTGCTGAAACTTGCAAAGTGATATAAGTTTATAAGGCACTATCATAATGAAAAGAAACTCATTGCTATGAAGTCTATTAAGTTACTTTACTTAAAGAGGGTTTTATTCATTCTATTTGTTGACATAATGACAGCTGACCTGGGAGTGGGAGGGACAGACTATCTGTATGTCATGAAAACAACAGATACTCCTTTAGGATTCATAGATAAAAGTTAGGAGAGGACTAATAACTAGAGTTCACTGATTGTAATATATTTCATTTTGAAAGATACTTCTTGACTCAGAAAAGGGAGGAATCAGAAGAAGCATGATAAAGACCAGAGTCTCAAGAAGAAAACAGTTATTTCAAGGTTAACAAACATAACACATAAGACATAATTTGAAAAAAAGGTAAATATAAGAGAGGAACAATATTGAGGTGTTCTCTACATTTGTGCACGAATAACTAGTAATCATGTCTGCATGCCTCATATAGAACACATCACCAATATAGTTTCACATACATTATTCCACTGATTCTTACCAAAACACTATGAAATAGAAAAAGGAATATTGTTCTTTTTTCCCCAAGGAGAAACTCAGGCTCAGCAAGATTAAGTAACCTGCTGAAGTTTACAAAGCAGAGCTGGGATTGAGACCTATGTGGGTTCCCAACACCAGGACTGGAGTTCTTTTCCTAAATAATGCTCACCACAGAAAGGAGTCGAGGACAAGAGCCCAACTGGTAAAGTAAAAATCTCTATGAAATACTCAAGAGTTAAGACACAAGAGCTGCTAAAGGAACTAAAGTGGTTCCCTATGAATATGTAAGATGTGAAATGATAAGAGGCTCTAACTGAAGAGCAAGGAGATAAGTCAGCTGACTTCTCAGACCTCTTCTGTTAATTTGTAATCTCAAGACTTTTCAGAATATTATTTGTCTTTTCTTAAAAGCTCTTACTTATCCTTCTCCTGATATGTCTTTTCATCAATTTCCAAAAAGAAAGATGAGTAGAGGGAAAAAAAATCTGGCAACTGTTGGAACCACTGCTGGTTTAAATTTAAAACATTTTTATATACTATCGGTATATTCATTTCACCAGACTCAGCCTCGTTGCTCACAGAGTTAAGCGTGTTGGGTATTTACTAACTTGCCTCACACGTGGTATAACAAAAGATGACAAACATACATCCCATCTCCTGAACTCCTGTTTCATAAAATCCGGCATAGAATAGCCAGGTAATCTGAAAACAACAACTAAAAAAACCCAAACATCGTATTAAAACATGACTTGGAAGAAACAGAACACAAATCACTCACAAGGCAAAAAGTCACATTACAGTGACAAGTCCCTGCATCACCCACTGCACACCTGCTTCACATACACAGAGACACCCCAGTTAGAAAAACTTACTTTAAATTAGTTTAACTAAAAACTCTTCAAGAGAGACAATTTTGCCAACTTTGAAAAGATCCTATAATACACTTATATAACTTTTATTTCCTTGTTATGTATTTTATACTTACAGGTATGTAAGGAAAAAAATCCTAGAAAGTATTTCTAACAGAACATTATACAACTGCAGTGCAAAGTGGATTTAGATAGTTACAATGAATACAAAAGCAAAGCACAAAATATATTAGGTATTATCACTTTCCAGTCTCTGCATTTCATCTTGTCCCACCTGTCCCAGGTGAGATAAAAGTTTGCTATAGGCCTCCCTGTTTAAGAAAAAAAGAAAAGGTAGATATATTTATTAACTTTTCCATAATTTTCATTTAAGTATTTACAAATTCAGTCTACCTGAATGTCTGTCTACACACATGTGCACCCACACCCATACTCTATGATTAAAGTACTTTAATTCTTTTACAAACTTGGAACATGTGAATTCTCATGAGTGCTGCCTCCTCCAAAACAACCTCTTCAGGAACTACAGGTCTATTTCCATGGTGTTGCATTATTTTACACCATTCAGCACAATTTGAAATTAGGTTGTAAGCCAATAGGAAAAAAAGGCCCATTACTATTTTGACCCAAATCTGTATTATCTAGTAGGGTCACTCTTATTCACTGGATACGCATGATATAGTTGATTCAGTATATCAAGCCTCCCTCAAAGGGTAGATGTGCCACCATGGATTTTATACAAAAACAAGAAACCTTATACAAAAACAAGAAACAAGAGGCTCTCAAGTCCCCTTCCCAATAAGGAGCACTGAATGTGTTCTGAGCAACAGAGGCACTGCTGAAATACATAGCTTTTTTTTTTTTTTTTTTTTAATTATTAACCTATAATGTATTATTTGTTTCAGGGGTTCAGGTCTGTGATTTAACAGTCTTAAACAATTCATAGCGCTCACCATAGCATATACCCTCCCCAATGTCCATCACCCAGCCACCCCATCCCTTCGACCTCCCTCTCCTCCAGCAACTCTCAGTTTGTTTCCTGAGATTAAGTCTCTTATGGCTTGTCTCCCTCTCTGGTTTCATCTTGTTTCATTTATCCCTCCCTTCCCCTATGATCCTCTGCCAAATACACAGCTTTCTAAGGTGCTCACTTTGAAAAGAACAGTACGTGAATGGAAATGTCAATCACACTATAGAAACGTTCATTAGCTCAAAGAACACACCCAAAATTTTTAGGAAAGGGAAAATAAGCAATCTCCAGAAAATGAATCTAGATTTTTATAACCATTGCCCAAAAAATGTAATCAAATGATCCAAACATACCTTTGTGCAATATTTCTGCCAAGGCCCCATTTCCGCTCTGAATCCTTCAGAGACTGAGTGAGGGTAGAAAGCAAGTTGATAACAACCTGCTGGTCCAATGCTGCTACTGTTTCTAAAATGCCGTAAATCTGATAATCGTATCTCATACCATAATCCTGGATAAAATGCCTGGAAGTAAATCAAGTTACATAGGATTACTTCTGGGGAAGTTCCTTGGGCTGGTATCTATATGACAATCAACTGTAACCTGAATGCAAGAAAGATCATTTCACATAAGACAACCTTAAGAATCCAGATGCCCTATGAAGACAATTTATAACACTTAAAAATAAGGACAGAAATGGCTTAGTTCAGTGTGACCAGAATGATGGCACAGGTAGGAAAAGGGAAGAGCTGCAATCCCAGGACAGAGAAAAGAAGGAAAATCTAGTCCCAGGGATTTTGCTGCTATTCTTTGTGGGTCAAAATCTGAGCAGTAAAGACATGGAAAAAGTGAGTCCAGTTTCTATACCTTAGTACTTCATATTTCTATATAAATCAAACAATATTTTTATGAGAAAAGCAAGTTATTCATAATATATTTTTATATTCCTTAAATGAACAGGCGACTTTAGAACCACAAAAAGCCTTTATAATAATAAGAAATATATGTTTTAACCATATAATTTCCACTCTCTCCCCCAACGAAATAAGAATGAAGATTGCATGTTTGTTGTGTACAATTTATTAACAAGCATGCAATCTTCATTTGTATAAAATCCTTTCACCCCTCTTAGGGTTTTATAGGGTTTTTTTCTCTTTTTTCTTTTCTGGGGGGTTTTACGCTTCTTACAAATCCACTATTTATTTCATGTGATCACAATTTAAATAAGTTGTAACCAACGGACAAGTGCCAGTGATGTGATGAGAAACAAACTGAGGAATCAAAGATCCAACATAGAAGAAAATGGATCCGTGTTATTTATCACGGTAGTGCTAGGGCAGAGATATGTATGGTAAAAATGACCTGGTAGAAATTGTGAGATATATTTAAAAATACTGCTCTAACAAAAAGCACAAGACTCTAGAGGCGGCAAGGCAGGAAACGACAACAAAACACAAAACACAGGAAACACTCCTCCAGCTGCATTATTGTTCTTGGGAACCAACATCACATCTATCCTATACAGTGTATGCTTCACAGCTGAAATATAATGATGCCTTCTGGGTCTATAGTATCTAAAGCAGGTAAGAAAACCAGTGACACGTACTTCTACACTGGATCCTGAGTAACATGTTTAGCGGCTCTGAGGGCCTGTGTACCTGTCATCATGACCCACATCCCCCCATTTTGTCTCTTCAATACATGCAGGAATCTTCATCACCATTCTCAGGTGAGTTCAAGTCAGTTTGCTCATCTTCCTCTCTGGCACTTTTGTCTTTTTTAATAAAACAACACAATGTAACAAAACTATGGCGGAAAAAATATAATAATTGAAATACTATCACAAGTAGTAGCACATTCTGTTTTGGATAATTAGTTATTTGAAAAACATGTTGGCTGTCAAATGGCTGGCAGTAGTCCCCTTGGCAGTTGGCATATTTTCCAGTTACCGAAACACAGAAGTCAGCTGGGCGGCGGGTTCTCCCTCTGACCCCACTTGGCAGGCTTTTACCATGAACTGCAGGTTCTCTGTGGCCAGCCTTTTAACTAGGAGGAAAAATTACAGCATTACACACTGTGTCTGAATTGACCATCTGGATCCTCATTTTTATGAACACTCTTAATTTAGAAAAATATGTTGTTTTCTTAAAGTTTATACAGCCTTTTTGTTATTTTTCAAAATGAAATAGTTATGAGTTTTTGTTTTGTACTTGTGTATCTCCCTATCTCCTTAACTCCCATTCTAAGAAAATATAAAAATCTGAGTCTATTTTTTGCAAGCTGATAACTGAAAAAATACATATGAAGACAGGTCTCTTAGAAAGAACCCATATTCAAAAACGTTTTATCATCCTAATCCTGCAAGCAGTTACATATTGACAAAAGATAGCCGATAGCCTGTAATCATTCAGCTGAGTTACAGAGAAGCAGACTGACTTTTTTAAAACTCATGGGTATATTCCTCCCCCTAACAAATTAGAAACCACCAACAATTTACCTTGGTTCAAAATTAGTCAAAGATACACACACACACACACACAGACACGCACACACAAATCAACTATTTGTGATGCTATCTTCCTTTCAAAAAAGACAGCAAAGTTACAAAAAGAACATTTGTATGTTTAAATATTTAATCAAGTCATTTAAAATTGTGCATTTCTCCATAAAAATGGAAAAAAATATCAAGAAGAAAAACAGAAAATTCAGTATGTTCTAAATGCTAATAAATTTTTGTAATGTTTTGGAACATTAAATATAAGTAACTGGGGAGAAAGTGCTTTGTTTACGAATAAAAAATAATTCAGAAACTCTAATCCATTATAGCAGGAGAATAAAACAAGATACATATGAAGTTCGATTAATTAATATGTACTTAGTAATATTCTCAATGGCATGAGGATGGTGGATAAAGAAGATGGAGCATACTTGTCTTTACTGAACAAATAATGCCTCATATTAAGATACAGTTCTGAAATCAGTAATAATTGGTTCTCCTTAAAAGAAATTTCCTTGAAAAACTCCAGAAGCTCTTTTGTGGGAGAAGTACTAGAATATCAAGAAATGGCCTTCATAGAGAATTAACAGTAAGCATTGGGTTTTTATTTTACAATAGTTTTATTGAGGTATAATTCACATATCATAAAAACCAATCTTTTAACGTGTACAATTCACTGATTTTTAGAAGATTCACAGAATTGAGAAGGCATCATCACTGCCTAATTTCAGAGTAATTTCATCACTTCCCCAAAAACCTTAACTTACTAACAGTCATTCTCTAATTTCTTCCTCCCCAGCCTCTGGCAACCACTAATCCATGTTTTGTCTCTATGGATTTGACTCTTCCGGAAATGTCTTATAAACAGAATCATACACCATGTGTTTTGTTTTCTTTTGTTTTAAGATTTTATTTGAGAGAGGATGTGCGTTAGCAGGGGGAGGGGCAGAGGGATAGAGAGAAAGAGAATGTCAAGCAGACTGGGCATTGAGCGTGATGCCTGACATGGAGCTCAATCTCATGACCTTGACATCATGACCTGAGCCAAAACTAAGAGACAGATTATCAACCAAGCCACCCAGGTACCCCTCCACACGGTCTTCTGTGACTGTCTTCTTTTTACTTAGCATACTGTTTTAAAGGTTTATCCATGTTGTAGAAGATATCAGTACTTTATTTCCTTTGAAGGCCAAGTAATAATCCAGTGTATAGATATATCCCAAGTTGTTTATCCATTCATTGGGGGATGGACATCTGGGTTGTTTCCATTTGGAAGCGATTCTGAATCAAGCTGTTATGGATCAGTGTTACATGTGTTTTTTAAAGACAACTATTTGCCACCTTTATTTAATTGAACTGAACTTTTTTAAAAAATGGAGTTTTTTTTTAGTTTTTCTTTACATTAACAGCTTTATTGTCATATAATTCACATTCTGTACAATTCACCCATTTAACATGTACAATTCTGTGATTTTAGTATAGTCACAGAATTGTGGAACCATCACTAAAACCAATTTTAGAGTATTTTCTTTACTTTGAAAAGAAACCTGATAGTCTTCAGATATCGCTCCTTATTTTCTTATATACCCTAAAAGCAACCCCAAATCTACTTTTCATCTCTACAGATTTCATATTCTGGACTTTTTATATAAATGGCATTGTATAATATATGGTCTTTTGTAACTGGCTTCTTTCACCTAGAATAATGTTTTCAAAGTTCATTCATGTTGTGTAGCATGTAGCAATTCTTAATTCCTTTTTATGGCCAAATAATATTCCACTGTATGGATATATCACATTAAAAAAAATCTGTCAGCTAATGGACAGTCTACCTTTTGGCTACTATGAATAATACTGCTATAAACACAAATTTCTGTGTGTACTTATGTTTTCATTAATGTTGGGTATGTATCTAGGAGGAATACTGCTAGATCACAAAGTAACTCTATGTTTAATTATCTGAGGAATGACCAGACTATTTTCCCAAGTGTCTATAGTATTTTACATTTCCAATAACAGTAACTGAGGATTCTGATTTCTCCATGTTTTTGACAAACGTTGTTATTATTATCTGACTTTTCCATAATAGCCAACCTAGTGAGTATGAAGTGGTATCTCATATCTCATGTGGTTTTGATTTGCATTTGCATTTGCATTTCCCTGATGACTAAGGATGTTGAGCACCTTTTCAGGTGCTTGTAAGACATCTGTTTCATTCTTTGGAGAAATGACTATTCAAATTCTTTGCCTATTTTTAATTTTTTTTTTTAATTTACTGAATTATAATAGTTTATATATTGCAGGTACAACTTCCTTATCATATAAATGATTTACAAATATATTCTTCCATTCTGTGGGTTATTTTTTACTCTCTTGATTGTCCTTTAAAGCACAAAAGTTTTTAATTTGGATTAGTACCATTTATCTCTCTCTCTTGCCTTATGCTTTTGTTGGTGTATTGAAGAAGTCATTGACAAATCCATGGTCATGAAGATTTACTACTATGCCTTTTTCTATGAGTTTTATAGTTTTATCTCAGACATTTAGATCTATGATGTACTTTGAGTTAATTTTTGCATACGGTGTGAAGTAAAGGTATAATATAACTTCATTCCCTTGCATGTGGATATCCATTTGACCTGGCATAATTTGTTGAAATACTATTTTCTCACCACTGAATCATCTTGGCACCCTTGTCAAAAAAAAAGTCCGTTGACTAGACATAGGGGTTTATTTCTGGACTCTCAATTCTAATCCATTGACCTATGTCTTCCTGCCAGTACCACCTACTGTCTTGATTACAGTTGCTTTGTACTAAAGTTATGAAATTGGAAAGTGTGTCTTCCAACTTTGTTCTTCTTCTTTATTTTTTTTAAAGACTTATTTGAGAGAGAGAGAGCATAAGCTGGAGTAGGGGGAGAGGCAGAG
This sequence comes from Lontra canadensis, assembly GCF_010015895.1. NCBI lineage: Eukaryota > Metazoa > Chordata > Mammalia > Carnivora > Mustelidae > Lontra > Lontra canadensis. Next base: position 14,789,069 of record NW_022631008.1, read on the forward strand.
GGGGAGAATCTCAAACAGATTCCTTGCTGAGCACAGAGCCCAATATAGGATTTGATCTCCTGATCCTGAGATCATGACCTGAGCCAAAACCAAGTGTCAGATGCTCAACCAAATGGGCGACCCAGGGTGCTTTTTCAAGATTGGTTTGGCTCTTCTGGAGTTACACTGCATTTGTAGATCAGTTTAGGGAGTGGCACTACCTTAACAATATTACTTCCGATCCATGAAATGGAATGTTTTCCCATTTATTTAGATATTCTCTAATTTCTTTCAATAAAGTTTGGTAGTTCTCAGATCTTAAGGTTATATTTCTCTTTTTTAAAAATATATTCCCCTACTTGAGTTTTTTAAAAAATGCTATCATAAAATGGAATCGTTTTCTTAATTTCATTTTCAGATTTTCATTAAAAGTATATAGAAATGCAAAAAAAAAAAGTATATAGAAATGTCTTGTTTTTGTATCCTGTAACCTTGCTGCATTTATTAGTTCTAATACCTTTTATTGGAGTGCTTAGGATTTTGTATATACAGGATTGGATCATCTACAGATAGGGATAGTTTTACTTCCTTTTCAATCTAGATATCTTTTAATTAATTTTCCTGTCCTGAGTAGGACTTCTAGTATCATGTTGGATAGAAGTAGCAAGAGTGGACATCCTTGTCCTGTTGCTAATCTTAGGGGAAAAGCATCTAACCTTTCACCATTAAGTATGATGCTAGCTATAGAATTTTCGTAGATGACCTTCATCAAACTGAATCATTTCTCCATTCCCAGTGTGTCATTACGTAATGTTCCTCTTTATTCTTGATAATTCTACTTGTTCTGAAGTCTGTTTTGTTTGAAATTAATATTAGCCTCTACAGCTTTGTTTTGTACTGTGCTACCATTTTTCTTATCCCTTTATTTTTATCTGTGTCTTCATATTTGAAGTAAGTTTCTTGTGGGTAACATACAGTTGGGCTTTGTTTTTTATCCACTGTCAGTCTCAGTCATTTAATTGGCTTATGTAAAGCATTCACATTTAAAGTGATTACTGATATTGCTAGATTAACAACTACCATACATATAACTTTTCTGTTCATTGCACCTGCTCTATTTTTCTAATCATCTGCTTTTTGTCTGCTTTCTCCAAAGGTTTTGGTTTTGTTTTGTTTAAGGAGACTCCACACACAGTGTGGAGCCCAGTGTTGGGCTTGAACTCATGACCCTGATAAGGGCCAGTCTGTTCAGATTTGTTTTCTTGTTGTGAGGGTAGGAGTGACGACTTTCAAGCTCTTTACATGTGGAAGAGCAAACCCAAAATCCTCTCAACTAATACCACTGAACTGTCTTTTTCTCCCTTCATTTCTCTCGTTTTTTTCTTCATATATCTTGGTACTCTCTTGTCAGATGCGATTTTAGAATCATTAAACATAGCAACCCCTTTATCATTATAAAACACCTCTATTTCTAGTTAACAATTTTTTGGTCTACTGTCTATTTTGTCTGATATTAGTATAGCTACTCCAGCTTTCTATGGCTATAGCTTGCAGGATGTATTTTTTCTTTCCTTTTACTATTTTAATCTTTGAATCTAAGGTGTTTCCCCCATAGAGAATATAGTTCAATCTTTTTATTTTGATCTATTCCAGTGATCTCTACTTTCGATTAGTTTGTTCAGTCCTTTCAAAACTATTGTTACTGTTGATATTAGATGGATTTACATCAGTCATTTTACCTTTTGTTTTCTAAATGTCTTATTTTTTTCTCTCATCTCCTTTACTGCTTTTGTTTTGCATTATGTGCATATTTTAAAACACAGCATTTCATTTTCTTAAATGATTTTTCATTGGTTTTGAGTTATTTTCTTAGGAGTTGCTCTAGGCTTACTGTGTACATCTTATCAGAGTTTCAGATTTATATGAATTTAATTCCAGTGAAATACAGAAACATTATTCTTACATAACCTTTCCCTTTCCCATGCTATTGTTTTTATACATATTACCTTTGCAAATGTTACAAACCCAACAATACTTAGTTATTTTTATTTTATATAATTTTATGTCTTTCAAAGAAGCTAAAGAAAAAGAGAAGTAAGGAGAGCAAGTCTGTATTTTTGCTTTCATGACACTAACCTTACTGATCATTTCTGGTTCTCTCATAATTGTTCCTATCTAGCTGAGTTAATATCTGGAGTCATTTCCTTAGCCCAATACAGCTCTGCTCCCATCACCTCCTTTGTACCGATATTGATAAATATATTGCATATCTACGTTATAGGCCCAATCATACATTATGTACATATTTTTTTAATATATCATTTTATACAGCTGCTTTTTAAAGCCATCAAGAGAATAAACATAAAGAAATATATATTTATGCTGTCTTGTACAATTACATAATTAATTGCCTTACTGGTTTTCTTTGTCTTATGTGGGGTCACTTGACTTCAGCTCTGAAGAATTTCTTTTTTTATAAAGCTGGTCCACTAACAACAAATTCTCTCAGTGATTATCTGGCAATATTTTTTGTTTTTTGTTTTTCTGGCAATGGTTTTATTTTATCTTCACTTCTGAAAGGTAGCAGTTTTGCAGAATAGAGGATTTGTGGTTGACAGCTTTTTCTTTGATCACTAAGTATTACCCCACTGCTGTTGGCCTGCATTAATTCTGCTGAGAAATTTTTTGCTGACCTATCTGGGGTTCTGTGGTAAGTGATGAGTCATCTTTCTCTTGATGTCTTAAAGATTTTCTCCTTGCCTTGGCCTTCAGCATTTTTACCATGATGCATCTCACTGGGGAAATTTTTGGGTTTATCCTATCTGGAATTAGCTGAGCTTCCTGAATGTATAGGCTACTGTTTGTTAATAAATTTGGGAAGTTTTCAGCCATTATTTCTTCAAATATTTTTTCTGCTCTTTCCTTCCCTCTTCTGGCATTATATGTATTATGGTGCGCTTAACTGTATCCCACATTTCTCTAAAGCTCTGTACATTTTTCTTCATTCTTTTTTTTTTTTTTTGAGACTGCATAATCTCTAGTCATCTATTTTCAAGTTTGTTAATTCTTTCTTCTGCTAATTCAAATCCATTCGTGAGCCCCTCTAGTGAACTTTTCAGTTTAGCTTATATACTTTTTAACTTCCTAATCTCCATTTGGTTCTTTTTCATAATTTCTGTCTCTTTCCTGATATTCTTTATTTGATGTGACAATATCATCAGACCTTCCTTTATCTTGTTATTCATGCTTTCCTCGAGTTCTCTGAACATACTTATAATGGCTACTCTGAAGTTTTTGCCTATTAAATCTAGGATCTGATCGCTCTGACAGTTTCTGTTGCCTGCTTTTTTCCCATTATATGGATCATACCTCTGTTTCTCTGCATGTCTTATAATTTTTTGTTGTTGAAAGTTGGGCATTTTTAAATGAAGGCTATTCCCTCCAACTCCCCGCGAAGTCTCTCACCTTGCCCTAAGCTGGTACAACCTTGGGTAGACCCAGAGTCTCCATTCTAAGACAGTGAATTTGACAAGGCTCCCTTTGTCCTGTTTTCCGATCACACCCAGCTGTGACTCTCTACTAATCAAAGCTGATTACTCTATTGTCTTTTATAATGTCCAGGGGTATAAACTGCATTACAGACTATCTAATCAAGTTCAGGCTTTTCTAAAAGGACAATTTCTGTGGGCAGTATTTGAGATTTGTTCTGATCCAAGGGCTCTTTTCAGCTGTCTCTTTCACCATTCTGTCACTAAACTAGACTGTCTACAGAGTAGCCTCTATATCCAATGACTCTATTATATTCTCCTACCTACTGTCTATCACCACAAACTCCACTGTATTTGACGGCACCCTTAGGCTTGAACTTTTTCACACTGATTTGCAAATGAAGTCGGTTCCTTTGGGAGAGATTCAGGGGTTTTCTGCTCTATGGTCTGCTTCTCCTCCTCTGCCTCTATCAGGCAAAATCTCAGAGGCATGGCTCTGGTGCTGGGGAAAGGGCCAATGGTGCCCAATGAAGGACATACCCATACAAGCACTGAGGACTTGTGGAAGGAGAGGCAGTAGCCCCAGGCATCCTTAACTTGCTTCACTTGGCAGGGAATTCATACCTTTAAGCTGTGGCAAGGATGACTGGTACCCCGGTATTCTCAGTGGTGTTATACTCCGTGTACTACATGCATCCCACTAGTGGGGGCTGAGGGAAAGAACGGAGCCCCCATTTCTCAGCCACACTTGCCTGGAATATAACCTCAGCGTCAGGTAGCATGGGGGTAGGATGAGAAATATTGACCTCTCACAGGATGATAGCCCTCCTACTGGGAGCTGGGCAGACAGAAAGCCCTGGGTTCTTAGATCTACCAGTCTGAAGTTAGAGTTTCTGTCTTACTGAGCTGGGAGAAGTAAAGAAGGAAGTAGTCTTGGTTCAAATACCATAGACTCCTGCTGCTTTACCAAGTTTTAGTACATTTTCTTAAATAAATGATTTCTCCATTTGCTATATACCCTTAGGACTATTTTCAGAGAATTTATAAGTTATTTCTTTTGAGTAATTTCTACCAGTTTTGCTGGGGAGTAGGTCAGCAGAGCTCCTGACATTATCATGCCAGAAGTGGAATTCTTTTAAATTCTTGAGTACAGGTTTTTGAGTGGATGGTATATTTAAAATGCTCTTGGGCATATACCTAGGAGTGGCCTTGTGGAGTCATGTAGCAACACTAACTCTCTGTGATTTTACAAATTATTCCTTTAAACATTGAGACTACAAGGAGAGCAAGAATACAAGGAGAGCTACAAGGAGAACAAAAATCTCAGCCACACACACAAATCTGTGTTTAATATTGCTTCCTCAGCTAATGAAGACAGCAATGCAGAGATAGGCAATTCGGCATCCTACCCATCTGGAACATGTGATGCACTCACCGGCTAGGTGTGAGCAGCCCAATTCACCTTCCGCACCCTGGCTTCCTTCCTGATAAATATCACTATCACCAAAACAAGGGGCTAGCTAAAATTTCATACTGTCTGCTCTGTCTCAACAAATTTTGTCTTGTACACCACAACAGGCCTTCACTGAAAGTATGTGTAAGTTTTTGATGAGGACAAAATTTCTAAAGGAGACTCGGGGGTCCATCTGGGTATTTCTTAACACAGAAATGCTACTATCAGGTAAGGCCATTCTATATTAACTCACAACATTTTTTTTGTAAAATCAAACTTGGGAGCAGGGGAAAAAAGAGAATATTTTAATTATTAAAATAAATATAGAGTTAAATAAAATATGCATACACTTTGAGCTGAAACAGAAAATTTCAAAGACCTATTTGAGCTTTCAGCTACCACTTTGGGCGCTGCCCTGATTCTTCAGGATACACATTGAACTCACTTATCACAGCAGTTAGATGTACTTAGGTAGAAGCATTTGAGGAGCCCTGCCCTGAACAATCACATTATAATGATAACACGCACACACTTACACACACAGCCTCCTATTTACATTAAAAACTCCTTCAGGATAGAACTATGCCTACTATTCTGCATATACTCAATAAGCTTATTAAAGCATGCTACTCACAGTGGGGATGAAATAAATGATATTTTAAAGTGATCTCTAGCAGTAAGGCTGATGAGACTGAAAACAAAAGGATGAGGATCAAAGGATCCTCACAGGTTTGCCTGTGAAATCAGCTTAGATTTTCTGGCAGAAACCTGAGCAGAAGAACTTCCGCTGACCCCTCACCACATGATATGTGAGAAGTTGATTTAATACTGCAATCAGATTAAACAAATACTCTTTAAAAGGTTAACAAGTCTAATCAGAGAAGGAGCCCTTAAATAAACTGTTTGCCTGGGGGGAAAAAACAAAACAGAAGTAAACTACACTGAAACATGTCAGTTTTTAACCATTTTATCATGCTCAACCTCAGCTATCCGCTGGAGTTTGTTTTTTAGCCACAACGTATAGAAACCGATATCACATAAAGAGAAGTACGACAAACACAGATTCAAACTAACCTTGGGGTTCACTGACCAACACCAAGCATTTTAAGACGCCAGGGAGGAGCAGTTCAACCTCAGAAATGTCTACATTCGTTTCTTGAAAAAGCTGCAGGATGAAGGCCAGAATAGATGCTAAGCGAGGAGGGAGCAAAGACCCTTTAAACTCAAAGTAGGACTTCCTAAAAAGAAGCACAATTTTGTTTTTTCTTCTGGTTAAAGTTTTATTGAGCAGAAACACATGTCATACACTTTAAAGATACCAACAAATTTTAACCCCCAAATTAATAAAGAACAATTTTAAAAAAATGTGTATTTTACCATGTTATCCTCAAACATAAAAATTTAGGAGCAACGATTGCACAACCTTGCTATATTTTAAGGGCCAAAGAAGAATACAGACATGAACTAAATTTAAAAAACCTGATCTTTAAATGAACTTAATCAAAACTCAAACAAAAACCTAATTGTTAATTTGTTTTTTCCTTTCTAATATAAGCCCGATTTCCTCGATCAGCTCCTCAACAATGCAACATTTTCTTTAATGTCAAATTTGCATAAAGAAATCTCTCCTCACATTTATTTATTTAGGGATTTGGGAAGGGTCTTATTTTTCCAAATCAATAAGATGACTGTCCTAGGAATTAGCTTCCCATTTCAGCTCTACCTCTTTCCTTCTTTTAGGAGGTAAAAAAAAAAAAATCAGAGGTAATTTAGTATTTAATATTTTCTCTCAAAGCAAAACAAATTTTAGCATTATAAGTCAACAGATCATAAAGATAAATTTATCTTACTCATTTTTATATCTCTACCTCTTAAGCATGTGTTGGCTTATAATAATAGGTATTTAGTGTACATTTAAGTGAATAAATGAAAGTGGGAATTGCTCAGTTTCTAAAAGGTCTAAACAACATGAAAAATTGTCAAATACAGCTGAATCTAAGTCAGACATCCATATGTATTTGCAAAGCAATAAAATTTGCCAAAATGAGCCATGGAAATCACTAAGGATTATAAAGTCTTTTTTTTTTTTTAAGATATATATATATATATATATATATATATATATATATTTCTTAGAGTGAGCACAGGCAGACAGAGTGGCAGGCAAAGCAGAGAGAGAAGCAGGCCCGATGCAGGACTCGATCCCAGGATGCTGGGATCATGACCTGAGCCAAAGGCAGCCACTTAACCAACTGAGCCACCCAAGTGTCCCAAGGATTATAAAGTCTTAAAGGGCAGGAACTATGTCTTCGCCATCATTTCTACTCCCTACAGTGGCTTCCAAAAATTCCATATCAGTGCATGCATTCAATCTTTGAGGACAAAGGTTTTGTCTTTTTTGTTCACTGTTGAATCCCTAGACTAAACATTTATGTACACCTACAGTATACTAGGTACCAAGTATAAGAATGGAAAGGTAAACACAGTCTCTGAAGGCAAGGGGCTCATTGTCTAGTGGAAAATTTGGACAAGCAAAAAAATAAAATGAAAAGGTTACTATAATATAATGTGATAGGTGCTTTGAAAATAACCCGGGAATTCTCAGAGATTCAGAGTAAGGAGCCTCAACAAAGATGGGGAACTGCAGGAGTAGAGGAGGATGGAGGGATATTGTGGGTTTGGTTGCAGATCACCATAATAAAGCAAATGTCACAATAAAGTGAAATGAAGTTTTTGGTTTCTCTGTGCATAGAAAACCTATGTTTATGCTGTACTGTAGTCTAGTAAGTGTGTAATAGCATGATGTCTGAAAAGACAATCTATATACCTTAACTTAAAAATACTTTATTACTAAAAAAACCCTGCTAACCATCATCTGAGCTTTCAGCCAACTGTAATCACTGATCACAGATCACCATAACCAACAGTAACAAAAAAGTTTGGAATATTGTGATAACTACCAAAATGTTAACACAGAGACATGAAGTGAAAAATAATGTTGGAAAAATGGTGCCAACAGACTTGCTGGATGCAGGGGGGTCGCAAAACCTTCAATTTGTAAAAAGCAGTGTCTGTGATGTACCATAAAACAAGGTATGCCTGTATATCACCACAGCATCTTCAAGTTTATAAAACAAATTTCATAGGAAGCTAATTACTCCATGAAGACAAAGAAATAATTTTTATTACTGAATCTTCTGCTGCAGTTAAAAGGTAACAGAGAACCCAAGAGGTTTCATTTATGCATCTAATAATAAAATGAAGTCATTAAGACAGGAGACTAACAAAACAGGACTTCTTCGGGCTTTCTTATTCAGATTCGCATTCATTGTTTTACTTACTCTCTTTTTAAAAATATAAATAACGGGGGCTCCTTGGGGGCTCAGTTGGTTAAGCGACTGCCTTCGGCTCGGGTCGTGATCCTGGAGTCCTGGGATCAAGTCCCAAATCAGTCCCAGCAACCTGGGGAATCTGCTTCTCCCTCTGACCTCCCATCTCATGCTCTCTCACTCTTTCTCTCAAATAAATAAATAAATAATTTTAAAAAGAATATAAATATGTTTTCTATAGTAGAAAATACACTTACTGTTTATCTGGTAAGAACTAAGAAAATATGTACCTTTAGGCCATATATAAGGAAAGTAACAGCTATATAGAGAGAACAAGCTATTTAAGAGAGCACTAGGGCACCTGGGTGGCTCAGTGGGTTAAGGCCTCTGCCTTCGGCTCGGGTCATGATCCCCAGGTGCTGGGATCGAGCCCTGCATCAGGCTCTCTGCTCAGCGGGGAGCCTGCTTCCTCCTCTCTCTGCCTGCCTCTCCGCTGGCTCTCTCTCAGACTGCCATGAGCAAAAGTCATTTTAGTAAGTTCTTAGATAATGTTTCTCAGCAAAAATGAAAGTTTCCAAACTACCAGCATCCTAAGGGTTGCCAATACTTTGGGGATGCTTTGTTACTTTTTAATAAAGATTAGTACATTGTAAATACCACTTGTTTTTAATATTTAGATGTACCTTATGACTTGTACGATGCACTTCTTTAGAGGTGTTATTGCTGGAACAGCAGCGGAGTTTCTCAGTGCCAACAAAACAGGGTGTTGTCCGAGACCTAAGCCATGCAGTGAAGCTGGAAGAAACCGCCCAATGTACTGCTCAATAACACTCCCTAGCAACTGGTTCAGATAGGCATTTGGATTTTGGGACTGACTGCACACAATACATATGCCCTATAGGAGTAAAAAGAAAAGAAATAGTAAAAGGCAAAGCTAAAAATATATATATATATATAATATATATATATATATTGAACTTATTAGTTCCTAGCATTAACATTCATGTCAGAATGTGTTACCCACAATCCACAAAGACATGGCCTGACAACAACAGGTGATGTTAATATGAGGCTCAGGGAGTTGCTGAGTGTGGGTGAGATCTATGCTGTGGTATCTAACCAAACATGTGTGCCTTTGGGGTGTACGCAAATGAAGTAGGAGAGAAGTACAAGAGAACAAAGGAAGCTTCCTTCTTCCTCTCATACCCAGAGAACATGACCACCACACTCATCAACTACATTTATGTGTAATTTCAAAGTAATAAAATACATTTTTAAGTCATTTTTTTTTTAATGTGGGTACTGGTCATTTACTTGAGTGACACTATAGAATTTATACTAAAAAATATTCCATGGTATGAAATGTGATATGTTAAAAGAAAATTGACATAAGGAGAGAAATACAGAAGAGTACAACTCTGATTAATGACTATTTTAAGAGTTTCATATGTCATGCACTGTGCCATGTGCTTTATATCCTTTATTTCATTTAAATTTCTTAAAAAGACCAATGAGTTGGTATTATCACATCTCTGATTTTATAGCTGGGGAAACTGAGGTTTAGAAAAGTTAAGAGATCTGTTGATTTAATCCCTTATATTTGTATAGAAATTAACAAAGTTAACAAAATAATTCCATGTGGATTACAGTATTTGATACTTAGAAACAATGAAACCAATACCCTGAGAAACAGAATTTTTTTTCTGCCAATGTTACTAAATACTGCATATTACTAAAATATAGACAATCATGTGCTAAAAGTTCATCTATAATTTGGTACTTTGTGATTAGCAATGTGTTTTCCTAGAGAAATAAGTAGAAATGTTTATGTCAGGCGCCTGGGTGGCTCAATGGGTTAAAGCCTTTGTCTTCGGTTCAGGTCATGATCCCAGGATTGTGGGATCGAGCTCACATCAGGCTCTCTGCTCAGCAGGGAGCCTGCTTCCCTTCCTCTCTCTCTCTCTCTGCCTGCCTCTCTGCCTACTTGTGATCTCTGTCTGTCAGATAAATAAATAAAATCTTAAAAAAAAAAAAAAAGAAATGTTTATGTCTCCATTTTAGCTATAAATAAGATTATTTGTAATAAAAGATAGATCTGTTAAGACACTATCAAACAACTGGGGGGAAAAATAGCAATGAACACCCCTCTACCCAGTTTCTTCAATGTTTTTGTTTAAAATCACATTAGTAGAAGATGAAGAAGTAAAACATGCATATATTCTGAAAACTTGGAAGACAGCTGAGTACCTTTAAGAATTTAAAGGCATTGCTCTAAGTAAATTCTGCCAAATAGATAAATTTACCAAATTTTTCAGTTATCCACTTACAAAGTTTTTTTTTTTTTCTTTTTTTTTAATTGGGGCTCCACACCCAACATGGGGCTTGAACTCACAACCTTGAGATCAGGAGTCCCATGCTATAACGACTAAGCCAGCCAGGCATCCCTAATACAAATTCTTTTTATACTATTTTGGCATAAGAGGGCCAAAGAGAACATGCTTTTCAGATTCTCCTGCTGTCCAAGATTTTCCCCACCCATATTCCCTGATTGGCAACACTTTATCTTTCCGCTAGCAGACCAGCTAAACTTTATTATGTTATTACTAATACAAAATTAAAAAGCTAACTTAAAACTTCTTAGAAGCTGTAAAAATCTGTTTAAGAAAATCCATCTGTGGAAAAGACTGCTTATTACCTAATCAAATTCTGTTCTCCCTTTTTTCCTCAAGCTTCCCTTCCTCAACCCCAAATTAAGAAGCACTTATCTTCAGTATGAGACACTAATGAATAACAAAGTACGCTTCCAACTCTGTGCTTTCCCCTGAATGACAGATCAATATTTCCAAGTGCCTACCTAGATATTGCACAGCACCTCAAATGAAAGCTGTTCAGATATCGATCATTACCTTCATCCCTACATCTCCAGAATTGCCCATGTTAGTGAGCCACACTACTATCTGCATAAGCAGCCACTCTGGAATCTAGGAAGTATTCTATTTCTTTCTGGTGCTGTGCACCATTCACGCAGCAAGTATTTTTAATCAGACTTCCTAAATGTTTCTACAGTCTGCTATGTGAGTTCTGTACCTACTGGCTTTGTTCGAAACCTTCAGAAAACGAACTACTCATTGCCTTCCAAGCCTTCAACATAACTCCCATACCAGCTTAGAAGTTGCCACCAGCATCACCTTGCTAATATGTAAATATGATATGTCACTCCCCTCCCCTATTCAAAATCCATCCAAACCCATCAACCATGCATTCAAATCCCCACATAAAAGAACAAGTCCAGACTCCCGAGTGTGGCATGTGGAGCCTTCCAGTATATGGCTCCTCCTACATGAGTGCCCAACCACAACAGAATTATCTGCTCTTCCCTAGCGTGTCGTACTTTCTTAAAGCTCATGCCTTTTACCGGCTGTTCCCTCTGACAGAACTGGTTCTTCAACTCTGACCCCTCTGCTCCTTTAACTCTGACCCCTCTGCTCCTTTACAGCTCATCTCCTTTACGGTATCTTCTCTCACATCTCTCATTGCTGTCTGGCTGGCAGACAGCTGAGGCCTCTAAGGCAAATAGGGAGCACACTACTGTGTCTATGCTAGTCCGCCTCCTGTCTCAACTTTAATTGCTTCTTGGGAGACTTTGCCTCTTCCATCTTTGTTTTCAAACACAAAAGGAATTTAGAACTTGCTCAACAGAAGTGCCACAGGTACACACATACATGAGAGGACAATGGATGGTTTTCAAATCTGCAGTTAGGATATTGTTTTAAGGCAGAGTTCAATTTTTTCTTTTAAATGTGCACACAGCCACACTTACTCTACCTGGAGATACAAAGGAAGGCTCTTCTGAATTGCAGTCAGCATAGGTGCAGGCAGCTCCTTCTCCTGCTGTAGCACGGTGTGCGGTAGCAGTAAACAATCGATGATCCGGAATAGGAGTTTCTGCGCTTTAGAGGTGGCGAAGATCTGTGCCCATGATTTAACGAGAATTCCTGACAAAGAAGAGGAGTAACTGCAGGTATGGTTACCATCTAACCAGAAAGTTTTGCCATTCCACCATAAAATTTACATTTAAAGCACAAAGGACAAAGTTAAAGTAAGCAATAGAGAGAAACGTATTAAGAGTCAAAAGACAGTCACATCATGTATTTCGCTAAAGAGACAAAGTTTTCTCAGAATTCTGGGCTAAGAAAAACATATATTTCCTAAGCAACTGGCATTTAATTCATAATACACTCAAGCACACTATGATTTGGCTATACAGTATGTGAACATACAGATCACATGTTGTATTAATCAGATCTCTATTCTTGCTGTGGCTGCTAGGAAGCTCAGAGGCAAATTTATAACCTAACTTTAAGAACTCTAGAAGACCATGTATTATATACTTTTATGTATGTGCTCACTCTCCCTGGGCTTCATCATGGTACTACTCCACATTTACCTTTTTGATACCTAGTCTTACATAAAATTGTATAGGCTGTCTCAACACAGTTTGCAACACAAAAAGATATAGCTAAATTTAATTGTTAAAGTAGGAACAAAGGATTAGCTATAACCTTGAAGCAATCACTTAACCTCCCTGAACTTCACTTTTTGTAACTTCCAATTGCTAATATACACAGTAAATTTAAATTTTGATTCTGAAAGAAGAGAAGCAGACATCTCCACTACATGAAATATATTATGATTTCTTTAATGCTAGGAATCAGTTGTTACATTTGATGAGACCGGAGTTAAACAAATGAGCACCCTTTGTTTAGTAAAGTAATTAAGAGCAGATAACCAGTTCCCATTAGAGTGTATTTCTGCTACTGAGGTCTTCTTTACTAAAACAAATTTAAAAGAAGCACTTGCCCAAATGGCACAGTGATACATATACCACATAAACTTTCATATTTTATTCCACCTTAGAAAGCAGAGGAGATGAAAAAACTCAAAGCCATTTCCATAAAACAAAAAGTTTTAAAATTCAAGCTCTGAAGGAAAAAATATGCTTATAGAAGAGTATATTGATGTTAAAAGAAAAAAGCCCAACCAATAATCACTTCTAAGAACAAACAGCAACATTAATCTTCTGTTGTAAAAGGAAATACAATAATCAATCATAAAGAAACACAATGCTCACTTAGCAGTATTTTAAATAACGCTGGCTTGCTCCTCATTTTTCCAGTAGGTGGAAAACTGGTGAATGACAGCAATGTAAGAAGAACTCACATCCTAACTAACATTAATATACCGCAAAGGGAACTGCTATCACCGCTGACATTTGAAATGATTCATATCACTCTTAGGTGTCACACAGGAATTGACTTATAAAGAGCGAGGGGCTTCCAACCAAAAATGCTATCATCTACCCTTGTATTTCATCTTTTATAATGGTTAAAACACTTTGCTGAAGATCTTAAGTTTTAGGAGTTCACAGAAAGCAGAGGCAATCCATTTGTTTCACTGACAAATCAGAACTCTAGTTTTTAAAAAATATTTTAAAAAAATATTTATTTTGGGGGGCGGGGAGAGAGAGAACATGAGTACAGGGGTGGGGGGGCAGAGGGACGGAGAGAATCTCAAGCAGACTCCACACTGAGCGTGGAGCCTGATGTGGCGCTTGATCCCAAGACACTGAGATCATGAACAGAGCTGAAATTAAGAGTCAGATGTCAAGTGACTAAGCCATACAGGTGATCCCAGAACCCTAGTTTTTTCAGTTTCAGTGAAGAACATTTAAATGTGTGGTATTAAAAAATGCAAAGACAGGGTACCTGGGTGGCTCAGCTGATTGGGCATCTGCCTTTGGCTCAGGTCATGATCCCAGGGTCCTGGGATCAAGCCCCACATCGGGCTTTCTATTTAGCAGGGAGTCTGCTTCTCCCTCTTCTGCCCCTCCCCCTGCTTGTGCACCCTCCCTCTCTCCCATGCTCTCTTTCAAATAAATATATAAATTAATCTTTAAAAAGATGCAAAGAGAAAGAAATTTTTTAAGTGAAAAACTTTGAGAAAGGTTTAAATACGTAGTATATAGCATTATAAAAAACTGTCTTTTTTCCTGCCTACAAACATATCACTTATATAAGTGATGATGCTGAGAATATAGAAAAATTGTGGGGTACATACTTGTACAAATGGAGGAGAGCTATACTATAAGAGTTCTTATGTGTTTACTTATTTTCTACTCTATGCATATACCAAGCCTTAAAAAATACAATAAGAGGACTGGGATCATTACAGTAGGCATTTAAAAATGTATTTATATAGTTTGAGAGTAACTTTGCTCATTTAGAAACATTAAAAGATACATTATGTACTATTAGCTAGGTTTATAAAATCATTATATTCCAGAAGCATTTATTTAGTATATGCCATCTTCCACATTGGTGAGACTCTTCTGCTGATGTATCCCCAGTTTCCAATGCAGCGTCGAATGTGTAACTCAGGAAATGTTTTTATTTGTTCAAAATACAACATGACGACGGGAAGAAAAGTTCAAAAGATATAGCCACTAACACAAGTGAGTTTAAAATTTAGTAAGGGCGTGCCAAGTACACAAATAATTATGAAAGCTGGCGAGCTATGAAAAATGTCATAAGAGACAGACAGATGAAGCATAATCAGGGAGACCAAGGCTACCTGGGAATATGAAAAATGTGGAATATTTGGGTTGGGCACTGAGGGTCATAGGTAGAATTTCAATTACAAAGATGAAGAATGACGGAAGAGAGATGAATGACCAACAGAAAAACACGGGATGGAAAAGTAAAAGGTATAAAGAGTGAGAAAAATGACAAAAAATGATAAAAAGAGGAGGAAAGTGGAAGATACTACTCGTGAATCAATCCTTTCTCAGAAATTAGTGAGTTACAATTAAGACCCCAGATGCCTTAATCTTAAGTGTGATTTTATCAATAGTTTATACCTTTGACTAGTACTCTCATAACTAGACAACAGAGGTATCCCCAGTTAGGAACTGGCCAGGTAAATAAAACAGTTTCTATGGTTAATTCTTTCTCTTAAGTGAATATGATATCCCCAACCCACACACTTAAAGAAGGTCTGAAACCTCAAAACTTTATACTTGCTTCTCCTCCAGTTATTCTGAGCCTTTTACATACAGAAGACAGTAAATTATCTGTTCTTAATTTTTAACACATAAATGAGGAACATTATACCAATATATTCCATTCCCAGTCTCTGAGATTTAGATAAAAGCAAAAAATACAGATCTCCTTTCCAGTAAGTCAAAACTCAACCATGTACAAAACAAAGAAGGTCCTCCATTCTTCACAAGGAGAATTTTACCCTGGGTCTACATATCACCAAGCTGAATATGATTTTGCAGTTAGTTATGACTATCATATATTTTGTAAAATAAAGGTAAATTCTGAAATCATACATTTAGCTTGGGAAAAATCTAACAGAGACTAATAAATTATAAGGCTGGATGCCGAAATACTTATTTATCTACATCTTAATATGTTAAATTTATAATAAATTATCACATTTTTTCTCCAAAATTAAGATGCTTGTATTGCTACTATAGCTTTCACTACATTCCACATCATCCATATTTACACATTTTTGCATTCTCCTTTATCTTTCACAACAAAGATAAAAGGTTTCAGACAGCCCAAATCAGGTTTATTCATATGTTCACAAGATCAAAGGGAGCAGATATAAGGTTTAGGCCACAGAGAAATTAAAACAAAACAAACCCACCGAGAAACCAAAAACAAACAAACAAAAAAAAAAACCCTTAAATTTTGTATAAAAACATCTAAGGAAATACTTTTCATTTCCTTTTATCCAGTTCCTATTTTTGGTTAGTAACATGGCTTTAGTGAACAAAGGTATTCAAATTACTGACTTCCTCAAGGATGAACTGTGTTGTTATAGCACAAGCACAGAAAAAGATTTCTTTCTGAAAGGAGAAAAATAGTATTGTGAGAAGCAAAATTTGAAGCATAAATATCTCTAGTGCAGTAATAAATTCTTTCCTGACATCCTTCATACAGAGCAGACCAGAAAAACAGAGGAGAGTGATGATTTCCTGATATTTTAAATTCTAACAAAGCACAGATAAACATTAAAAAAAAAAAAAAGTCCATTTTAATTATCCAGATATTCAAAATGTGAGTGATTCACGACAGACTATTGACAGCAAATTGGTATCAGCATATTTTCTGTTTTGGTCATAATTAACTCTAATATTAACACAAGCCTAACAAGAAGAGGTCTGAAAGAGGTGGGGCAAGATAGGGATACACTAGTAGAAAGCCAATATGAATCACTGTAAGCTAAATCATTGTCTTCCAAATTATTCTTATGATTGGGGTGCCTGGGTGGCTCAGTCATTAAGCATCTGCCTTCAGCTCAGGTCCTGATCCCAGGTTCCTGGGATTGAGCCCCGCATCCGGCTCCTGCTCATTAGGAATCCTGCCTCACTCACCCTCTCCCACTCCCTGCCTGTGTTCCCTCTCTCACTGTGTTTCTGTCAAATACATAAATAAAATCTTTAAAAAAATTATTCTTATGATTGTATGGAGAACTGTGATGTAGCCTGTGTATTAATGTATTCCTATCTATCATGATATTATAGGTTCAACCTAAGGAAGTTTTAATAAAGTCAGGAATACATACCCATCATCCTATAAGTCAGTTGCAGCCCTGCGCTGGAAATTTTTTTTCCCAGATAAGGCTTTATATATTTTAATATTTCACCAAGGTATTCTAAGGACTTTGTGACCATGGCAGATTTATCAGAAAGTTTCTGCAGATTCCCATAAGTAATACCAACAGCCTATAAAAAAAAAAAAAAGGAAAAACATGATTTAGATTTCCAAGTTTTACACAATACTGACTTTGAGAAATAAAGAAAATTTCTCTCTCTACACACACCCCTTACATTCTTAAGTGTCCATCCTTACCTTTCCAATAAACGTTCACAGCAATTAAAAAAATGCCAGTGGAAAGAATTAAGTCTGCCTTTTATAATTAAAATAAAAAGTTTAACGAATTAAAAAAAAAATCAATGGAACTGATATAAAAGAGGTTTTACCAAATCACATCAAGACTCCCAAACATCCCAGTATATAAATGGCAATTACAATCCCCAAATTCCTATAAGGAAAACCTACAAGCAAGGTTATGAAATTCTTACAATGTAAGACCTCTATAGTGTTCAGTTCTGTGATATGGATTGATTTTTATCCCCCTAGAATTTTCTTTACAAGCCATTAGACGCTAGCTTTACTTTCTCAGAGGAAAAATGATGAGAGAATGGGCACAGAAGGCAAAATGGTGAGAGGCAGTAGGGAGAAATGTGAGGTGAGGCAGAGAGAGAAGGTGAAATGGCAAGAGCAGGGGAAATAAAAGAATTAGTTGAGGAAACGTGAGAATGAGCAGGAGGTGAGCAGTCACAAAAAGAGCCAAGAGAAGACTGGCTAGAGATGGGTCAGGAGGTTTGAGTAGCAAAGTTTTCAAACCATTATTGGGGACTGACTTACAGTGGATTTCAAAGACCTAAATTGGACCTAATACCATCAATATACACAGTTATGTGATTTTTGCTCCTGCAACTCTCAGCAGATAAGACAAAGAAGAGAAAGCAAGTTGTTGCATCCATCCAAGGTTGAAGGTTTGTAGGCAGAACCAAAAAACCAAGATGGAAGACTATAAAGATGATGGTAAGAGTATAGCTGTAGTGAGGGCCCCAAGGGGGCTAATTAGGGTGGATGGGGAAGATGTGAGACCTTGAGAGGGTGCTGCACTTGGAGAAAAGGAAGTGGAAGGTCATGTGAGGTCACTTGGAGAGCTGGAGGCACAGGTGGTGATGGTCAAAGAGCTCTCAGATAATCCAAATGATGCCACAGCATCCCTTAGGTTTAGTCATGCGAGTGGGTCGATGAAGCAGAGCAGGTGTGAAGATCACTAGAAGACTTGTGGAGAAGCTTTGAAATGAGGGATTAGGGTAAGTTATTCAAGGTAATATTAAAGTTAGCTATGTTGATTTAATAAAATATAGAATGGAGGAGAAGATAAGGAATCCATGACCTGGAGTGACTGACTGTGAGGTAGACGATGAAAACAGCAAAAAAAAAGATAGACTTGATGATTCTTTTTCTCGATTTAGCTTTCTGCCCTTGGTTCTCTACATTTCTTTTCCTAGACCGGAGGTTCTCAAACTTCTCAGTTCCCTTTTATCCACTTAAAAGTTGAGGATCTTAAGGTGTATTATTATTTGGGTTATACCTATCGATATTTACCACAGAAAATAAAAAGAGAACATTTAAATTACTAGTTCACTTAAAAATAATAAGCATTATTTGTTAATAGAGTAAAAACTTTCTAGGGAAAGCAGCTTTATTTTCCAAAACAAAAAAAATTAGTAATAATTTTTACATTTTTGCAAATCTCTTTAATTTCCGGCTGAATAGAAGACAGCTAGATTCTTATATTTGTTTCTGCATAAAATCTTTTGCAATATGTTGCAGATGAAAAGAATTCAATCTCACACATATATTTAACTGGAAGAGAAAGAAGTATTTTAGTAGATTTTTTCAGATAATTCCTCTCTGATATCCCTTTCAGGGAATTCCTCTCTGATATTACACCAAAACTTGACAAGTTGTATTTCTTAAAGGCTAATTGTATTATGGAATTCAAAACCATGTTAACAAATATTTTATACTCTGCTACATTAAAAGCCACTGATCTATTTTGCTTTTTGAGTAAAGGTTTAATACCCATGCATGCTTCTAAAAGTCCATTTGGTCATCTGGAAAATTCTGGCTCACTGAGTTATATACATTTTCCCAATGTGGGCACATTTCATTATTCATTAAAAAAGTTACATTTGTTAATATTATCAGCAGTGTCATCAGAAAAATCTTCAAGTATCATGAAGCTTTCAAGCTCATAATAGCAAATACAAGTTTTCCAAGATTCTAATTTTCTTAAAAGCTCAAATTATGTCATTAGCAACAAATACTGTCGGTTGGTTTTTTTTTTGAAGTGATACTCATTTCATACATTTCTGAGGAAATGTCTGCCAAATAACCGTCTGAATAACCATACTGTTAGTTGTTCTCTCAAGATGAAAGCAGTCATCATCAAGATCAAAAGCTTTTGCACAGCAAAGGAAACAGTCAACAAAACCAAAAGACAACTGACAGAATGGGAGAAGATATTCACAAATGACGTATAAGATAAAGGGTTAGTATTCCAAATCTATAAAGAACTTACCAAACTCAATACCCAAAAAACAAATAATCCAATCAAGAAATGGGAAGAAGACATGAACAGACACTTCTGCAAAGAAGACATCCAGATGGCCAACAGACACATGAAAAAGTGCTCAACATCACCTGGCATCAGGGAAATACAAATCAAAACCACTAGTCAGAATGGCTAAAATAAAGTCAGGAAATGACAAATGTTGGCAAGGATGCAGAGAAAGGGGAACCCTCCTATACTGTTGGTGGGAATGCAAGCTGGTGCAGTCACTCTGGAAAACAGTATGGAGGTTCCTCAAAAAGTTGAAAATAGAGCTACCCTACGACCCAGCAATCGCACTACTGGTATTTACCCTAAAGATACAAATGTAGTGATCCGAAGGGGCATGTGCACCCAAATGTTTATAGCAGCAATGTCAACAATAGCCAAACTATGAAAAGAACCTAGATTTCCATCAACAGATGAATGGATAAAGAAGATGTGGTATATGTATGTACGTACGTACACACACACACACACACACACACACACACACAATGGAATACTATGCAGCCATCAAAAAACCTGAAATCTTGCCATTTGCAATGATGTGTATGGAACTAGAGGGTATTACATGGAGCAAAATAAGTCAATCAAAGAACGACAATTATATGATCTTTCTGATATGAGGAATTTGAGAGGCAGGGTGGGGGTTGTAGTGGGTAGGGAAGGAAAAAATGAAATAAGATGGGATCAGGAGGGAGACAAACCATAAGAGATTATTAATCTTCCGAAACAAACTGAGGGTTGCTGGAGGGTGGGGTGGGGGTTGGGATAGGGTGGCTGGGTAACGGACATTGGGAAGGGTATGTGCTACAGTGAGTGCTGTGAAATGTGTAAGCCCAATGATTCACAGATCTGTACCCCTGGGGCTAATAATACTTTATATGTTAGTGAAAAAAAAAAAAAGATAAAGCAGTCAGGTCAGCCTGTAACTCACATTACCACACAAGTGCTGTTTATTTGTAGACAGCCACCTCACTTTATATGCAGCAGACATGCTTTAAATACACTTCCCATTGTCATTCACAGGACATTAAAGGACATGTACTCAAGGGTCAAAATTCAGTAAAATTAATAATAATTTTACCGCTTCATTAAGGATTATTCTTAAATGAAACTGGATTTTTTTTTTTTTTCCTGTGACTGCATGGCAGCGAAAATGATAATGACCACCAGTATAATTTTGGGCCATGGTATTGATTTGTGATAAAGTTTCTGCACTATTTGTGCAAATGTCAATGCACTTTTGAGCTTGTAAAATTCCTGGAAAGGTATCAGTAACCCCCAGGGGTCTATAAAACACTTTTGAGAACCACTGATCTAGATCACAGTATTTCTCTTGTGTTTAGCCTTTATTTCCTTAGGCTATAAGACATGTATTTCTCAGACTATCTCAGGATCATACTATCATTTCTATGCAGGAAAGAGTTAACATAGTAAGCCCTAGACTTGCTATCTTTAAAAAGTCCTACTTGTAAGTCTGGCCCTTGGCTGGAGATTGGGGCCTTAGGTTTTTTTCACCATTTCCTGATAAGAAGCCTCACTGAGCTTAAACTGTTTGTGGAAACAATGTAGTTTATGCTGAATATGTGCCTTCATTCTGGGAGTCTGGAATTTTCTAAGTGCTAGGCAAAAGGGACCTACGTGACCAGTCCCCATTAAAAAACGTAGGCACTGAGTCCCTAATGAGTTTTCCCAGCAGACAGCATTGCAGATGTGTTGTCACAATTCCTCTCTGGAAGAATTAAGCATGTTCAGTGTAACTCCCGGGAGACGACTGTTGGAAGCCATACCTGGTGTTGCTAGACTTCACCCCTGGTACCTTTTCTCTTTGCTGACTGTGCTCTGGATTCTTCCACTATAATAAGTCATAGTTGTGAGTACAACTATATGCTGAGTTCTTAGTCTTCCCAGCAAATCATACAGCACTTGGGAATGATCTTATTGACCTCTCACACAATCTCAAACCAAACCAGTTTAAAATTGAACTCCTCAACCTACTTCTCCCTCACCTTAAATCATGATGCTCCTATTTCTTCTTAAGATATCATCATTCTTCTGGTTAAACAGAGTATTTATTCCACACCCCTTCAAAAATCCCATAATTCAGTTATTACTTCCTTCTAAATCTAACTAGATTCTGGCCAACAATTCTTCTGTACTTTTAATCTACTCTACTATTACTAATTTTCTTAAAAACTCATTTGATCCAATCAGACCTACTTAAAAATTTAGAAAGCCTTCATGCTGTTCACAGGAGAAAATCCAAACTTCTTAGACCAAGACACTCTGAATTATTAACCTACTTAATGATCTAACAACTAATTGGCACTTAGCATAGACTGTCTTATAATTTTAACCTTTGTGTTTATCTTGTATTCTCAGACAAGTAAAAAGTTCTCTAAGATCAAGGACTACTTCTGGTTTTTCAAATCCCTAAGAAATCCTGGCATAATACTATCTAGGATTTAGCTAACAACTATTATTTACTGAGTGATGAAAGAACAATTAATTCACACTGGCTTAAATTAGTAGTCTCTGAAAACTAGTAGTGAAATAAATGACTTCTACCTCCCTTTCTGGTCCAGTATGGTTCCTAGCGTGTCTTAAGTACAGGTTAAGATTAAATCAACTACTACACAAAAGGCTCAAAAGAAATGTCTGTTTTAGGGACGCCTGGGTGGCTCAGTTGGTTAAGCGGCTGCTTTCGGCTCAGGTCATGATCTCAGCGTCCTCGGATAGAGTCCCACATGGGGCTCCTTGCTTGGCGGGAAGCCTGTTTCTTCCTCTGCCTCTGCCTGCCACTCTGCCTGTGCGCGCTCGCTCGCTCTCTCTCTGACAAAATAAAATAAAAAATCTTAAAAAAAAGAAATGTCTGTTTTATAGCTACATAAACTATTACTAAATATTTTTAGGATTTATATGGTATCACTAATCATCATACAATTATACTTTTAACTTAATGGAAACCGATGGAAGAATTCACATTTATAGAAAGAGCTTATAGGTTGTATTTATTTTCATTGATGTTAATATAAAACACTTTGGGGGAAAACAAACCAACTTTTAGTGTGAATTGCTTACAAAGACACTAAACACATTAACAACTTCAACAAGGCTATAAAGCAAAAAATACCACACAACAGAAATTCCTGCAAAATTAATAATTAAAAGTCAAATGTTGAAAGGGACTATTCATTATGGAGACAAAACTGAACAAATGAACTGGATTTTAAAGACCCGACCATAACAATATGAAGCAGTTGGTGCTTATGCTAACTATAATAAAATTTTACTGTAAAACTTACTGTTTGCTACAGGGTGGTAAACATTAAGTCGAACTATTATGGGACCATGTACAAGGCAATCTAGTTCCCAAGTATCTGGAGAATATTGCCATCCCAGTTTTAGCAATAAGATATCCCTACAATTGACAGAAGCCTTAGTGAATGTATTATGTAGCATTCTTTTTTTTTTTTTTTTTTAAAGGTCTTATTTATTTTCTTAGAGAGAGAAAGTGAGCATGAGCATGGCGGGTGGGCAGAGGGAGAGGGACAGAAGAATCTCAAGCAGACTCCATGCAGAGTGCAAAGCCTGAAGTGGGCTCGATCTCATGACCCTGAGATCAGACCTGAGCAGAAATCACAAGCTGGCCACTTAATAAACTGAACCACCCAGGTGCCCCTATTATGTAGCATTCTTCAGTCCCTATTTTTCATTAAATGTAATTCTTCTGCTGTCCTTTAGAGTGAATTGTACTAAACTACAATCACAGTTTTATTCCTCCAGAATTTGATAATAGCAGACAAACAAAAATATGACTCAATTTAAAATAATTCAATTTATAGAAAAACTTCATAAACACTTCAAGTTTTTATGAAAAAATAATTATAACTGATTTGGACAATTATACTAATAAATGAAAACTACCTCAAAAAATAGAACAAGTGCTTTTGTAGGGTCTTCTGGACTGGATAAATATTCAATTTGAGCCACTGAGAAAATATTCTTTACTTCTGAGAGTTTAAATAGCAACCTTGTCAGTTCAGCCAACTGTTCCAAGTACTTTTTTTCTGTTAATATAAAAACAACATAATAGCATTTATGTTTACTACATACATTTATATTACACACATATATAGATGAGCGTAGGGAATGCAGCATTCAATTATAACATCTTTTTTTAAAAAACATTCAAACTTCCACATAATTAAAAACTTTCAATTAAGTCTCTAAGGAAATGTTTTATTTAAAATCAAACAAACATATATTTGTGAATGTCCTAACCCCAAAAGTTATTCATGTAAAGCTAAATGATGCACTAAGATATCGAAGTAAATTTGGAGCATTTTTTTCAGTCATGCCTTTGTGTGATTTATAAACGGCCATAAAGAATGCTTTATGAAAAAGCATGTCCTATAGAAAACCAAAACTGTATGGATATTTTAATAAATAAAGTACAACTATCACTCTGTGACTAATAACAGTAAAGCAGAAGAGAGGTAAAATATCTAATAAAATGGGAGAGAATTATTCATAATTGGATACTTTTCTTTTTAAGGTGTTAACAGTATGATATCTGGTTATTTACTTTCTAGTTTTACTTTTTTTGTGTGATCAATTTCTCCAAGGTAAAAAATAGCTTGTCACTGGAGAGCAAGTTTTTGTTCCTGGCTTCCAAGGAAACAAGTTCTTTTATCTTTATGGGAGAGAAATTTGTCATATATGGTAACAGAAAAATATCAAGAAAAAGAAACAGGTAGCAAAAGGAAACAAGTTACTATTTATACATATTACAAACATATTTTATATAATATTACAAACATATATCTTTTTCTATTGATTTATGAAAAAAACAAAACAAAACAAAAACAAATCTTAAACATACTTAGATATCTAGAAAGCAAAATGCCTCAGATACTTACCAAAAGCCTGTCCAGGATTTGTATCAATGAACCAATCATCAGGAACATAGGGGTTGTTTATGTACATTTGCAAAATGCAACGAATCCATGATTTTATAGTTAAGGCTTGGAAAGATACACAGCCTATATGAGAAAGTGCTTCACATAACATGCTGTAAAAATAAATTCATGGGATATTAAAAACCAAAACTAAAACCTGACAATATGTTCCCTGAGCACAGAGATTAAGAAAGGAAGGAAAACTTTCTAACATATCCCACTTCTTAGCCTCCCTTATTTTACACACACATTAATGCAGATAGGCACTGTTGAAAATAAACACTACAAATACACCTAAAAAGAAGTTTTACAGAAATATTCTTGTTTTCATCTGTAATCTTCTATTTTTATTTTCCTCTTTCCACTGATGGCACAATGTGTAGGATTATGCCAAGAGAAAGACGGAACAGAGAATAAGGTTAAAATGGGAAAATCGAGGAAGGGGCTAATAACTAGCGAAGTGAGGTGATGATGAAGCGGAAAGTAGAAAAAAAAGTGGCTCTTAATAAAAAGAGCAGAAGTCATGACCATTTACATAAGAAAAAAGTTAAGGACAAAGTATATTTCTATGTGGGTCTTCTAACCAATCCCATTCCCATTCCTTTCTTTCCTGCTGATATATCCAAAAGTAAAAAACCACCCAAGTGAGAATATATGTAGTAAGATCAGTTTTTATTTTTGAAGATTCTTACTTTCCTAGTGTACTGATCAGTCCTGAGTTTCTATTAACACACGTATCTGAAATCAAGTCACTTACCTATTTTGTAGGCAATGACTTAAATATCTTGCTACAACTTGGGGCCAGATGATATCATCCCAACCAAAAAGTTGCATCACTGATATAACTGGCTGAGGCTGAAGATCTGATGGAGCTGTGCTGGGCATGTCCATTGCAAGCAAAGTAAAATCTAGATTTAAAATGGAAGAAATTAATGGTGAAGAATTTTTAAAAACTATTGCCCTTCCCCAAATTATATCAACAGTGATAAAAATAATTCAGCACTCAATAATAAAATGTCACATTTAGAGATGCAGAACAAAAAGCAAAATCGGAACTAAATTCATGTTGCAAAAAGAAATTTCTGTAGCAATCATCTAGAACTCCAAGAATGGGTCTAGAATAATTCATTTCAGCATTACATGATCAAATCTATACTGGCTTCTTCAACTTCCAAATTCTATACTCGCTATTTCTGTTCATGTGCCTCTCTCATTCAAGAAAACCATTAAAAATATATATATATATCTAGCAACCACTTTTCTTCATTCAAGCTAATGTACTTGCCACTTGCCTCAGAGAAGACTGCAGTCTTACTTTAGTCATTAGATAGTCATCTATTAAACAACAATCTCCTATAATCAGGGGCCCTCCACTTCCTTCAGAACCCATTTAGCCTAGGAACCAGAATTCTTTAATTAACCATGTTAAACAAATATACTTTATTTTGTGATTTCCTGGGAATTCCTCAACTTAATTTGTAATATATTTATTTATGTTTGTCAATAAATTGCTTATGAAGCATTGGCTCCTATGTAGCTCTCTCAGATGGTGACTGTGTATTCTCCCACCCTTCTCCTACATTTGAGCTACAGATAGGAGAGTTTGTTCCTTGGTCCCATGGCTGCTTCTGGAACATTCTTCTTTTCTTCCTCCTCAAAATCTCCAGCTTTGATTCTCACGTCATCAGATATCAGCAACTAACTCTCCTTGTTGATGCTTCCTAGTTTACCTCCTCTCATTTCTTTAAGATTATAGCTCACTAACAACATCCTCTCTAGGAGCACTCCTGTCAAAATCCCTGATGGCTTTTCTTCTAATATCCTGGCCTCTCAGTTCCTTGAACTCCCCTTCTCAGTAAATCTATCTCCCATTCTGTTTGAGCCATTCGCTCCCATGCTGATACCGAGAGACTTTGCCATTACCACTAAGTACAATCTCTCCATTAATCTCCACTTCCAGGACCCCATATTCTGGCTCTAGGTCCTCAACTCCCAACAACTATCTGATTCCACCAGGGCCTATACAATTTATTGGTCTTAAAACTTTTTCCCTGATCCTCACTACCTTCATGCCTCATCTTTCCCTTTTTAGACACCTTGACTAAACTGTTATACTTGTTTGTGTATACTGTCAATTTCCTTCCTTCTTACCTGATTTGTTGTACTTGTCTGGAAAAAAGTGCCTGTTTCATTCCAACTCTTGGTCTTCTCTCCACACCCGCCTACGCCAGTATAAATGGCTGGCAAGCAACACTGCTTACTGATCTCCCTTTACATTTATGACTCCAAGCTTTAAGTTGGACCCTCATGCTGGCCAGAATTCCTGCTACATTACTCCAGTCCATTTAGACTTTTATTCTCTGGATGTCTACTGCATACCTTCTTTCCTCTCTCCATCATCAGCCAGCACCTCCTCCCCATCCTCACTTCCAGCTGATGGCCTTACTTCCTACTTTACAGAGAAATGAAAAACATCAGCAGAGAACTACCACAAGCTCCTGCCACATCTACCCAGATGCCTCCACCTGGGCCAGATCCTCTGACTTCTCTTTTGCTACTACAGATGATCTGAGGCCAAATCCTCTAAGGGATCCATTTCTCTTGGGGATTAAAACACAAGAGATTCTCTTGCATCATCAAGTTTTCCCTCACTCCAGAACATTCCTGTCAGGACTATATGCTGAAATTTCTCCTGTGTTATTAAAAAACAAAACAAAACAAAACAAAACAAAAAAACAAACTCTTTGACCCCATACGTCCTCCTAGCTATTATTCCCCTTTTTCCACTTCTCTTAGTGATAAAAAGATTTATCTACATTTGCAGTCTGCAATTTATTTTCTCACATTTTCTCTTGAATCATCTTCAATCAGACCTTTGCTTCTACCACTATATACCCAAACTACTTTTCAATGTTACCACTGACCTCCTTTCTTGCTTAATCCAATGACCAATCTCAGGCCTCATCTTACTTGATCCATTAACAGCATTTGAGCAATTGATGACTTTCCCTTCCTTGAAATGTTCTGTCAGTTGATTTCCAGGGCACCACACTTGGTTTTCCTCTTGCTTTACTGGCATTCCTTTGCAGTCTCCTCTCCTGGTTCATCATTTTTAATCCTACAAATCTGAACATGGGACTATCCTGGAGCCCAGTCCTTAAACTTCTCTTTTCACCAACTTACTCTATCAGCGATCTCATCTACTTTATAGTTTTACTACTTATACATAGTGTCTCAATTTAATGTCTTCCCTGAACCCTACACTCATTTTCAAAGTGCCTGCACAACATCTTTTCTTAGATTTTAGTGGATATCTAAAAGAAAAAAAAAAAGTCCAATATCAAAGTCCTAGTCGTCCCTGCCACAATTTTCCTCATCTCGGCATATAGGGGATTCTCTCTTCATTCTACTTATCATATCCTACCCACTTAAACATTCTGTCACCTCTATCTTCAAAATACTTTACCTTCAGATTGGAAATCTGCCACTTCTCACCACCTGTCCTGCCATGTCAGCCCAAGCTGTTCAGTTCTAAGTTGTTGCAGTCGTTCCCTAAATGGCCTCCCTACTATCTCTTCTCAGTCTCACATCCAGAAGGATGCTCCTCACTCCTCTGCTCAAAACTCTTCCAACAGCTTCTAATCTCAGGGTAAAAGCAAAAGTGTTTACAACTGCACATGAGGCAGAACACAAGCTAGTTCTCCATTACTTTTTGATCATATCTCTTGACTATTGTCTCTCTCTTGCTTATGCCTTATGACCTTTCCTGGCTTCCCTGTGGTCCGGCAAGCACACCAGACATGCTCTTGCCTCTGGACTTGTGCAGAGCCTTGGTCTCTTGCTTCCTTCAGGTTTTTGCTTAAATGGTACTTACTCAGGCCTTCCTGACTATTTAAAATTACCACCTGACTCTGGCCTTCTCTATCCCTATCCTCTTTGATATATTTTTATTTTCCTCCATAGTACTTATCACTAGGTATTACACATCTTGCTTACTTACTTACCGTTCTCTCCCCCATACTATAAGCTCCACAGGAACATGTAACTTATATGTGAGAAGAGGAATAGCAGTCTTTTTCCCCACTGGTATAGCCACAATGGCAATAAAAGTGGGTGTTTGAGGCTGTTTTTTTTTTTTTTTAAATGCAGAAAATTTTTCTCTCCTAACCTATTCAAGTCTTTATTTCAAAATAAACCCCAAACCCACACGTATTTTACTTTATATGTATATATCATTTACTTTTAGAACTTAGGACAGCTGTGACTAAACACGTGTGGTATCATTTTTGTTCACTGACTGCAAGTCAGGATGATGAACGGAAGAAAGAGAAGTCATATTGGCTTCTAATGACTGTTTTGGTTAAACTGATTAAATATCAATATTTATTTTCATAGACATTATAGTAGTTGGAAAACTGTTGTCCTGTCACAATTCTTCAATCTGTCATTGTAATGTTTTAATTATGGAAATGTTAGCAGAATTCAAGATCTTTCACAATTTATATGATGCAGTCTTTTATGTAGTGTTTTTAGCTCAGTTTTCCATCATTCACACCAGAGTAAAATAAACCATGGTTTAGATCTTAGGTTTTAAAAAGCATTACATTCTAATGTATTATACACTTAAAAAAAAAAAAAGATTTTATTTATTTATTTGAGAGAGAGAAAGTGAGAGAGTATAAGCAGGAGGAGAGGAAGAAGCAAGCCCCCCCACCGAGCAGGGAGCCTGACATGGGGCTGGATCCCAGCACGCTGAGATCATGTCCTGAACTGAAGGCAGATGCTTAACCGACTGAGCCACCCAGGCACCCCTCAACTGCAACTAAATACATGTAGTTATCATACTGATTTCTGTCTATTCGAGTACTCTGCACATATTTTGGGTAAATATCCCTTTGAGAAACATTATGGTCTTTTCTTAGAAAACTGTATATATGCTCGTATATTCAAATTCTTGCCTATTATGTCATGTGATTCAGATTCCCTTAAAGCCTAAGGACACGACTTTAGGCTGAGTCAAATTCATGAAAAATTATTAGCTAAAATAGAATCTAGTAAAAGTCAAACAAAGTTCTATATATTTGCTGTTCCTATGATCTCATCTGCTTGGTGCAGAAGTGGAATTCACACTGTTTTCTTCTGCTCCTCACACAAGTAACTTCATCTGATACCCGGATACCTATACACACAATGTGAAAATAAAGTACTTGAACTAGAAGAAACCCAATGCTACTTTACTTTCCAAGTACTGCATGTATAAGAAAGTTTTATATACTATATATATATATATATATATAATATATATATTATATATAATATATATAATATTTTTAAGGCTGAAAGTTGTATTTTGTTTTTAGCAAACAAAAACTTAAATTTTTACCTTTACTAAGCGGAAAATAATTGACAAGCCAAAGGGACTTAATTTAACATTTGTAATTCTTTTCCTCTTTCTGGTTGTCCGAGTATTTATTAGACTGTAATAAAAGAGTTTGTCACCAAGCAAACAGAAGAAAAAACTGACAGAGTCTGCAAAATGAGAAGCTAATTAGCAAATTAACAATGCTGACCTGCAGCTGCATCCGCGAGTTCTGAGAGAGGCACTATCTGTGACATCCTCTGACTCTTCAAAAATGAAAAGAAATGTCTCCACAGAGCACGGGCAGCCGCAGCAAGGTGGCGCTCTTTAGCCGATAATGAAGACTGCACAAGGAGGTCCACACTCTCCTTTTGAAGTTCCTGACACAATTGTTGATGCATACTCCTAGAAAGAAATAAAAATATAGCTAACACCCAACAAATGCTTATAAAAATCTTACGTAAATAAATTTTGGGCTTTTAACATTTATATCATATGAAAACTTGAGGGACCGTTTTATATAATTAAAACCTTTATGCCAAGACATTATGCATTTCTGCTTATTTGATGGATGAATGATGGCATATTAAGCACCATAAAGTTAATGTTAATTACTAATGTCAACCATTAATTATATGCTTTTTAATATGTCAGATCCAAATGAGAAACAGGCAGCTTCAGAATGAAGGTCTGCATTTTGCAACTCACTATGACAAGTGATTTTACTTACAATGTAGACAGGAAAACAATTTTTTAAACCTTTTTTTTTTTCCCCCAAGAGCTTTAAGAACATAGATGTACCAAGGAGAAAGTAAGTACATCTAGCTTGCTTATGTGTGGCATTTTAAATTGAAATATTTTCTTACATAAAACTCTGCCAGATACAATCTTGGTACTTTGGTCTAAAAAGATCCATAATCATTTTCACAGAGCAGACAATAAAAAGTTATTGTTCTCTATAAAATAGTAAAACATGAATTCAATACTGCCTAAAATTTTGATTCAAGGTTTACTTACCTATTTGCTTAATTCAAATGAAAATTTAGACATTTCTTGCAAATCAAACTATAATGAGATATCACCTCACACCTGTGAGAATGGCTAAAATCAACAACACAAGAAACCACAAGTGTTGGTGAGGTCGTGGAGGAAAAAAAACCCTCATTCACTGAGGATGGGAATGCAAGCTGGTGTAGCCAATGTGGAAAACAGTATGGAGGTTCTTCAAAAAATTAAAAATAGAACTACCTTATGATCCAGCAATTGCACTACTGGATATTTACCCAAAGAATACAAGAACACTAATTCAAAGGCATACAGGCACCCCTACATTTATAGCAAGTTCTTTACAATAGCCAAGATATGAAAGCTGCCTAAGTGTCCACTGATTGATGAATGGATAAAGAAGATACAGTATGGATTTAATACATAAACATAAACACACACACACACACACACAATGGAATATTATTGGCCATATGCAATATACAATGGAACATTTGGCCATAAAAAAGAATGAAATCTTGCCATTTGCAATGACATGGACAGAACTAGAGTATAATGCTAAGCAAAGTAAGTCAGGGAAAGACAAAACATCATATGATTTCATTTATATGTGGAATTTAACAAACAAAAAAGGAAAAAAAATAGACAAATCAAGAAACAGATTCTTAATTATAGAGAACTGAAGGAGAGAGATGGGTTAAACAGGTAATAGGGATAAAGGAGTACACTTGTAATGGGCACAGCATGATGCATGGAAGTGCTGAAGCACTATATTGTATACCTGAAACTGATATAACACTGTATGTTAACTAACTATAATTAAAATAAAAACTTAAAAAAAAAAAAAGAAAATTTAGACATTTCTAGACCTTAACAGAAATATAAGGGGGGGGGGGACACTAAGCGATTTTTGTAGTGATCTGGATAAAAGGCGTTTTTGCAATATGCCCAGACATTAATAATTTGATTACTTAAAACTAAATGTACGGGGTGCCTGGGTGGCTCAGTGGGTTAAGCCTCTGCCTTCAGCTCAGGTCATGATCTCAGGGTCCTGGGATCGAGCCCCACATCGGGCTCTCTGCTCAGCAGTGAGCCTGCTTCCCCCTCTCTCTGCCTGCCTCTCTGCCTACTTGTCATCTCTCTCTCTGTGTCAAATAAATAAATAAAATCTTAAAAAAAAAAAAAACCTAAATGTACAACAATACATACATACAATAATATTATTCCTATTTTTATTAATGTCACATCAATTTTGAGTAGATACAAGTGTATGGACGGACACCATCCTGAGATAGATTTGCTTTCCTCAGTTAAAGACAAAGCAGTGAAAACTGACAGAGTTGAGGCAGAAGATGTCCTCTGATAGTAGTACTCCATTAAGAAAATACTTAGTAAAAAAAAAAAAAAAAAATTACATTAATTCTAACATTTCTGATGTTTTAAATTAGTTTAGCTAAGGGAAGTGCTTACTCAAAATACTTATAACAAAAATACAGAACTTAGTACATGCACCTAAAAAGCAATTCCACTGAAATATCAAACTGGATCTAAGACCACATTTTAGTACTTTTCACAAACCTACACATAAGTTAAAATTTTAAGTTATATAACATGAGAACACTGTGCCCCTTGACACTGGAATTCTTGGATGATCATGAGGCACTACTTAATACTCCTTGAGGTATTGGGAAAAAAAAAAAAAAAAAGTATATATATGCCCGGGGAAAGAATATCATAGCAAGCAGGTCTCATAAAAGCTAACCAAATATCTGCTATATCCTCTCTTGTAAAAACCTGCCTGAGATGTTTTCAACTTGAACTAGTGGCTAGAGAACCATTTCAGGTCCTTTAGCTTCGACTAAGTTGAATACTGGATCACTAAAATCCATTTGGCACCTAACTTAACTGCCTGCATCAACATAGAAAGTTCACAATCACACGTCAACACATTGGAGTCCAAGTAAAATAATACCACCTTTGGCACAACCTACTTATTGCCTTTCCAATGTATACTGGTTTCAAAGAATAATAAATACCTTACTGTACTTGGGAGGATGAATTATGCTATTTCTACATAAATAAGCCATTTCTTCACGGACTAAAACCTATTCCCTAGGGAGGGATATCATTTCTGATTATCTCCTTTGTGCCAGAATTCTTTAATTAAAAATCAGAACAATTCCATGAGATAGGTATCAGTAATTCTCTTTATAGATGTTGAACCTGATAGTGAGAAAGTTAAATATATGCAAAGGTCACATGGCTAGGAAGGGCTGGCCCCATAATCTGAACTTAAAACTGACTCTGAAGCCCATTCTTTCCTCTTACACACTAAGACACACACACTTACTCAACAATACCCACATACTTTAAACACTGACCAATTTTCTTCTCTTCCTACCGGGGTTGAAGAAATTTCAATAAGCCTAAGAATAGGAGCTTTAAAAGCTACACGTAGCCTTGCCTTGTGAAGAGGTAGGGGCAACACCAGAATTCGGTACTGGGAAAAACTATAGGAGATACCAAGAAAAATGTATTCAAGGCAGTACTGAAAAAGGCGAACAAATCTGAATCACTTTTGACCTCTTCAGACCGAAACTCTGACATGCCAGGGTATATAACTAGGAGTTACTACAGGGATCTGAGTCAGAGGTCTGCAA
Organism: Lontra canadensis; assembly: GCF_010015895.1. Lineage (NCBI taxonomy): Eukaryota > Metazoa > Chordata > Mammalia > Carnivora > Mustelidae > Lontra > Lontra canadensis. The sequence continues at coordinate 14,822,580 of NW_022631008.1, forward strand.
AAAACAAACCACTAGGTTAAAAAGTTAAATTTAGAGATTACATCCTCCAAGGTAAGAGATAACACAGCAAAAAGAAGTTCCAATTAAGTGTAAGACATTGACCCCAAAACAGACTTCTTTTGGAAATGTGCATCCACTTTGCATTTTGGTTCCAAAGAAGCTTTATATCCTAGGAATATGCAAAACACTTTCTGCTTGATGGTGTGAATGTTTAAGCAATATCTGTTTGAATAACAATGATAATCTGCTATTTTACAACAAAACAAAGTTGTTTCAGACCTCATAATAATTTATGTAAACTTGAACAAATGAGAGAGGGAGAGATGCAGGAAATGTCAAGGATATACTGTACGAGGAATGAGAGGAGAGAATGCAATTTCTGCACTATAGCCAAAAGAGTTAGAACTACCCCTTGCAGTCATAGGTGATTTTTTTTTTTTTAATTACATTTTCTGGATGAGGAAACGAACTACACAAAGACCATGGAAAAATAAGTGTATTATATTACGTGTGACTGCACATCTGCTTAAGGTATATTTACAGAAATGCAAATACTGAAAGCAGCTCTGTCCCTATAGGTCACAACATAAATAAAACACAAAAAGTATATGAAATATATAAAGACTATGACACGGTTCTAGATGTCATGGCTATTTTATAAAACATTTTCTATCTTCTTCAACAAACTGCAGAAAAATCTGAAAGTAAATTTATTGCACAGCAAGTAAAATGTAATTTCGGGTCAAAACCAAAAAGTATCACCATAGTTATAGAATCTCCCAACACTTGGCAAATTGCTCTGTGTAAAGACAAACTTAACATGGGTTAAAATCATTTTGGAAATAGACACACGTGGAACTAGGCATGCATAACCATTCCACTTAGATTCTAAAAGATGCACTATAGTATAGTAGAAAATAAAATTTGCTGAACGTCAGGTTATTCAAATTGTAGCTCTCATAGAACCAAGAGCAATGCCGAACACTCATTGGTATTTACCATGTGCCAAACACCATGTTAAGTGTTCTATAAGCATTATTTCTTACCCTATGAGTAGGTACAGTTACGATTATAATCTTATAAATGGGGAAACTAAGGCAAAAGAAGTAACATGTTGGGTAACAGCTGGTTATTAGCAGAGTTACTCAGAGCAGTGTTGACCTTGAAAAAAGCAAGTAACCTTCCATTTTTTATTTTAAGAGTCAAGAAGAGCAACAATCATTTGCTATATATCCATGGCTAGGTTTATCGAGAAGACTGCACAAAATAACATCCCTGAAAATGTTTAGAAACCTATCACTGCACCATGTAAATACCCCAAGTTTACACATCTGGTTACTATGTCCTCTTAGGCTTTTGTTTGAGCTCTGGTATCCTGCCCCCTTTGGCTTAACTCATTAGGTTTAAACACTTTCCTGATTCTTGCATCTGACTATTCTTTTGCCCATTTCCCAGGATCTGCTTTCCTGTTTTTATCTTCCCACTACTTCTTGCTGTGATTACATTCACTTATCCATCACAGTCCCCACATTCCCAACCCCCCTCCCCCCAATGGTCGTGCAAATATACTGAGGCACTATCACCTGAGAGGCACTGGGGCTTGCCCCTGCCAGCCTAGTCTCTGCAGCACATTCCTTCCTACCAGTGTAGGCAGGCTCCTGGGAACACTTCCTGGACTACTCTCTCTAAGTTTTACTTCTAATCTTCCTTTGCTCTGGTCTCTCCTCTGATAATCACAGAACAAGATATGACATCCTGTATATCACTTTACTAGTAGTCATTATTGCATATGTAGTATTTCTAATATTGTGCCTCAAAATTTAGAGAAAATCTGTCTAGTGATGGACCTTGTGACCATAGAAAAAGCATAATATAATAAATGCAACTGATAAAAGCTAATAGCAAGGGATTAACAATGATTAATAGCGGAATTCCTTTTTTAGTTCTACTCCAAACCTGGCAATTTTCTTTAACCAATATTTGTGAAAAGTAAGATGGTAAGCTCTAAGTTAAAAAGTTGTTTCCAAACCACTACAGATAATTATTTCAAGTATCTGATTTAACTAATAGAAAACTGGATGGGAATTAGATTATTCTATGACCATTTTTAGTTTTGGCTAAACTCACTAAAAAACCTTAGGTATCTTGGATCCTCTAGTCATTCTTGTTCGCCTCTAAAAAAACAGGGCTATAATCTCCTTTACTACCCAGAAAGAATATAACATAATCGAAGTAATAACATTACCAGAAAAAAAACTCTAGGTTTTTAAAGGTGGAAATTATCCTAAAAATCATCCAATCCAATCCTGTCTTCAAAAGATAAGGGGAAAAAAAAAAATACACACACACACACACACACACACACACACACACACACACACACAGAGCTTCCTGCTACAAAGAGACTTCTGCCAAAGCCTCACTATGAGAGAATGGTAGCTGGAGTCCTAAACCCCAATTCTGTGCATGCCCCAATCATCAGGGAGGGGAGATGAGTCAGAAGCAGGGCTGGCAGGCAGCAGCCTGGGTACACCTTGCAATGCTTCCCTGTAATAGCTCAATGCATTTGTGTACGTGGAGGAATGGTGAATTGATAGTGATGACTAAGAGAATATGAGAGATCAAGGCTGTTTTGACTACTGAGGGACTATGACAAATAGCACAGCACTGGCAAAGATGCGTCCAGACGCACAGAATGCACTCTTAAGAATAAAAGGGTTTCTCAGGCTAAGGAAATTGTCCAAATGAACACCTGTCCAAGAGAGAGAAGACCAGCTTGTGACCCCAGAAAACTTCTGAGACTTCATTTTTCATATGTTAACTGGAAATAAAGGCCTATTATCCTCCATGGAACTGTTAAACTATCAAATAGTACCGCTCAGGTAAGACAATCTGCAGACTGTAAGGCAAGATGATATGTATTTTAGTCACATTTCTACTGCTTCTAAATCCTAATAACTGTGTTCATGATGCAGTACAGCATTATCTAGGAAGACATGGGCTTTAGAGACAGACATACCACAGTATAAATCCTACTCTGTCAACTACCAGTTATGTGGCCATTTCCTCATCTGTTCCAAGAATTCTTAAGATACTTCCCATAAATGGAACAATTATTGTTGGCTGGAGGATTGAAGACTGTTAATTGAGAATATATATGCCAGCCTTATTCTGTTTGTGGCCTTTACTAATTTAATCCTATAGATAATGTTATTATCCCCATTTTATAGACAAAAAAATCTAATTACAGAGAGGATAAATAATTTAACTGAGTCCTTTAATTTAACAGTAAGCAGCGGAACTAGGATTTGAACACAGGATTTGAACACAGGCAGTCAACCTAACATCAATGCAACTATGTTATAATTACCTCAAATACCATTTACTACCCATATAAACAGTGCATGTTTTAAATGTTACACTGCTACCTTCACTCATTCATATGCTAAGTTCCTAATAAAAGTAGTTGCAAACGAGTATAACACCCAATGCCAGGTGGCAAACCAGTTGCACATACATTAAAGGGTTTAACACTTCTGGGGAGCATAGGTCATTCTATAAGGATCCTCAAAATCAATGAACATGTGGTAATTTAAAAAACTTCCTCTGACCCATAATCAATTAATTTGCAACTGGGAAAGAGAAAAACCAGGAATCCAGTGTTGAGTCTGGTAAACCAAGCATGCTCATAGCAAAGCTGCCTTATGGTTTTACAGAATAATACTGGTAAGGTACTTAAAAAAAGTTGCTTGCCACTATCTGCAAAATATGGTATAGCATGAAAATATGTAAAACGTGGTTTTTTTTTTTTTAAGATTTTATTTATTTGACAGAGAGAGAGCTCACAAGTAGACAGAGAGGCAGACAGAGAGAGAGGAGGGGAAGCAGGCTCCCTGCTGAGCAGAGAGCCTGATGCAGGGCTCGATCCCAGGACCCTGGGATCATGACCTGAGCCGAAGGCAGAGGCTTCAACCCACTGAGCCACCCAGGTACCCCATAAAACGTGGTTATATTTAGAAATTACTCTTTTAATTTTACTAGTCACATTTATAGATGATTACAGGTCTCAAGTCAGTTAAGTTTTCCAAGTGTTATTTCACTTCATTTTATTGCATACCTACAAAAAGGATCTGCCCTGGTAGTTCTCAATCTTGATTATCATCAAAATTATCTGCAGGGCTTTCTAAAACTACTAATGTCCTAGTCTTTTTTTTTTTTTTTAAAGGTTAGTCTATTTTTTTTAAAGATTTTATTTATTTATTTGTCAGAGAGAGAGAGGGAGAGAGAGCGAGCACAGGCAGACAGAATGGCAGGCAGAGGCAGAGGGAGAAGCAGGCTCCCTGACGAGCAAGGAGCCCAATGTGGGACTCGATCCCAGGACGCTGGGATCATGACCTGAGCCAAAGGCAGCTGCTTAACCAATTGAGCCACCCACGCGTCCCCTAATGTCCTAGTCTTACTAAAGATCTCCCTGCATCTTCAAGTTTGGGACCTAAACATATTATTTGTTTTACAATTCTGACTTAGTAGGTCTGGGAAGGGACCAGAGAGTTTACATTTCTTTTTTTTTTTTTTTTTTTTAGATTTTATTTATTTATTTGACAGAGAGAGACCACAAGCAGGCAGAGAGGCAGGCAAAGAGAGAGAGAGAGAGGGAAGCAGGCTCCCTGCCAAGCAGAGAGCCGGATGCGGGACTTGATCCCAGGACCCTGAGATCATGACCTGAGCCGAAGGCAACGGCTTAACCCACTGAGCCACCCAGGCGCCCGAGAGTTTACATTTCTATTCGGTAGATGCTGTCAGCCCTGATCCACACTGAAAGCTCTCACCTTCCTCACTTTCCTTGTCTATAAAATGGGGACAATAATAATCCATACAGAATTAAATTAGTTTAAAATCAAATACTTAGAATAGGATTGATAGATATATTCTCAATAAACAGTCTTTGATTTTTCGGTCAACAATAAAAGTCACTTTATTTATTGTAATAATTCCTATTTAATTCTTCTAACACACAAAGATATGGCCATGCAACTAGTAGCCCAAGGACCACACTGAGTAGGCAAGACTATATAAAAGAGAAGTGTTACTAGAGAAGGGTTAAAAACCATTCCTCTACTCGGTAGGCAGAAGTGTAAAACAAACTGTTAGTTTTATACCAACTCAGAGAAGAAAGATCATTGAGGGCACCAGGAGAAAATGGGCATGGAAAGGATTCTCCAGGAACAGGTAAGAACTGAATAAGTGAAAGCAATAAAGTAAAAGCACAAAGGTATACAAAATCAATTCATTTATTCTCTAATTCCACACATATTTTATATGCTTTAGGCAGTATGTATAAAAGGTTGTTACAAAGTTTCTGCCTTTCTGCCTTTCATTCTATTTTAATGAGAGAGATATAATGAAAGGAACATTATGTGTTAACATTTTAGGTTATGGTAAGATTTATGGATAAAAAGTAATCAAGGTATGAAGATAACGAATGATGGGAACTAATATTTTGACTAGGATGATAAGGAAACATCTATTGAGAAGGTGACATTTGAACAAAAACCTAGTGCTCGCTTTGGCAGCACATACACTAAAATTGGAATGAACGAAAACCTAAATAAGGGAGGGAACTACATGGACTTATGGAGGGTGGGGGAGAGCATTCTAGGGAGAAGAAACAGCAAATGCAAAGGTGCCACGGTTGGCAGTTTCATAGACTCAAGGAAAAACAATTAGGAAGCTAGTTGGCTGTAGCACAACCAGTGATAGAAGAGAGATGAATGCAAAGAGGTAGCTGGTCTCCAAATTGCGTAGGGCTTTGTAAACCATGGTAAGGAATTTGGATAAAATCAGGGTAGGTGACAGATACAAAAGCAGAAGAGTAACATAATGTACATCTTAAAAAAGAAAATATAAAAGAAAAAGGTATTTGGGGGAGGAAAGAAAAAGCAGCCACTGTGACTACAATGGATAATTTTTATAGCAACATTAGAAGGCAATACACTTAAGAATGGAAAAGATGGGCACATTTGTTCATTCATAGGCTTTTCTCATCCACTTCACAAAAAGTTACTTAGCATCACCACTGCATCAGATGCCAGAAATACAAAAACAATGAAGGCAGATTCTGTTGTTAAAAAAAAAAAAAAAAAAAAAAAAAATTTTTTTTTTTTCAAATAAAAAATAATTCAAAAAAAATCAAGATTCCATTTTAAAGGTAGCAAGGAGTCACTGAAGGATTCTGAACTGAGGAGTAGCATAATGAAAATAGTGCTTTGGGAAAAATTAATCTGGTAATGGCAAACAGAATGGGTTAGAATAAGAACTGACTAGAGACCAGAGAGACCAATTATGAAGCTTCTGTAAACATCTAGGTATGAGCTAATATGCAATTTGAGCTACTTAATGAAGGAAAAAAAGAAAGCTCACAGTAATTATTTGGCATTTTGTGGGGGAGAAAGGAACAGTCTTTGTTTTTGCTAAGTTTTTGGGGAGGGAAAATGAAAGTCAGGAGGAGCAATTAATTAGTACAGGAAAGTATAATTTGATTTAAAAACAGAAAACTTGTATAACAAATTCTGAAAAGTTTTTGGAAGTCTGGACGTAGAGTCGAAGAGTACAATTAGACTCAGGAATCACTATGGCTGGCAGTTCAGCTCATTTTAACGAACATTTCAGTGTCTATTAATCATGTCATGTGCTACATTAGACGCTATCAAATATGGTCCTTGCTCTCAAAGAATATACAATCAAGTGTTGAGAAAGAGGTATGTACAGAATACAGCACAAAAAGGGAACGTTTGGTCCAAGGGGGTTTGACAAAGACTTCTCCTGTAGTAAAAATCCATTATAAGTCATGGAAGTTGTGTTAGTTAAATGAAAAAATAATACAAAAAAGTTTCAGGAAATTGAAATAATATGAGTAAAGCGTAGTGACATGGTACTGCATGGTGTATGAGAGAACTCACAAACAATTTAGTATTACTAGAAGATGAAACGTCAAGGAGCAGAAGGATGGAAAAATGAAACTGGAGTACTGATGGAGACCAGGTCAAGAAGGGCCACGCCATCCAAAAAGTTAGACCTACAAGTGAACAATTCTTTAATGGAGAGAGAGTCAACAGAGACAAAACCAGCTTATATATCTAATATTCATCTGCCCAACAGTTTGTTCCCAATACAACCTAGAGCATATACATATAAGAACTACCCTATACACTTAAAATTTAAACACCCTGTGTAAATGCACAATGCTAATGTTATGATGCTATTTGTCTTTGAAATACTTTCATTTAAAAAAAACCCAACCTGGTAATAAGTACAAGCATACGCGACTTGGTACATATACAAATATATATAATTCATCACAACATACTATAAATACGTATCTTTTGCAAATGGTTACATGCTGTTTTTATGCTCCCATCTACAATAGAACAACCCGAGCAGGTCTGACTTACAAACATTAGCATTATTAGCACAGCTAATATTAGTGCGAATGTTCTTAGCAAATGGGTGCTCCTCTGCACTGTCCTGAGTTGAATATGTTTACTTTGCTCTGGTGTCTGTTTCTGCCATTTATTCTGTGTTTGGGAGAAGGCTTTATCCTATAATCAACAAGTAATAGTACTGAATTTAACACAAAGAATCAAAGAAAAAGTATTATGCTGGATGGTAAGATTTAAACTTTATAGCACCTTAAATGCCTTCAAGGAAACTGTTGGGGGTAGAGACCACATGAAGGTTTGGTTGAAGTCCTTTGACATATTAATTATAATAAACTATAGGCAGATGGGTGCCATGACTTAAGGATTTCTAAAAGAACAAGAAGGCAATCACCAACTGACAACGGCAACTCATTTCCAAAGTGGTAATGTTACAATAACCTCGTACTGCTTGTATTCAGTTAGGGCCTTCGTTTCCAGGAACTTATCCTTTAAATTTAATACCAAGTATGTGGATGCAAGGAATGAATGAAAGCAAGAATGAGAGAGAGAGAGAGAGATTGATTATGGCCTCAATATAAAACTAGTCCAAGTTTGCCTGCTACCAGATCATCACCCAGGAAAGACCATGAGTTATGATCCAGGATCTTTTGTCTTTGATGTTAGAAGTACTGAGAGGGGAGATCATCCCTGTAAGAAGTCTCACAATAAAATATACACATCTTTGATAAAATATCTAAGGCTGTCATACTGGTCTTTTGGGATTTTAAATACGATTCTCTTCCTCTTCAACTGTAAACAGACAGGTATAATTGAGCAATCATACATGCACTGGATCTTATCTAAAACAGTGAGTTATGCATAGAATTTTCATACAAGAAAAAGGGGGGAACCCTTAGGAACTGGTGGCTAAAAAAGAAAATCAGATTACAAATAGTTATTTGTAATATAGGTAGGCAACGATGTAAACAAAATATTTATGGAAAATGCCTTCATTTTGGAACAGAAATCATCAATCTGTCAAACCTAGCAACACCAGAGCCAATATCTGGTGATATTAAACATATCTTAGTCTTTAACCTTTTTCTTCTTGTGTGTCCCATCTCTGCTCTACTGCCCTTGAGTTATTCTATCATATATTGAATACTGTGGTAGCTTTAAAACATGGCCACCAGATCTTTGGCACCCCTAGGACCTGAGAGATCTGTGGCTGCTTTGACCAACAAAGTGTAGCAGATATGACACTATGTGACTCCAAGGTTTATTAATAGAAGGCTGTGATGTTTCTGCTTTGTTTGCTGGAAAAACAGTCTTGGAGCCCTGAAATGCTAGGCAGAAAGTATAGTTACCCTGAGAACACTCTTTGGAGAGGCCATCAGTAGTGTTTCAATCAACAGTCCTAAGTAGTCCTGCCCTTCCACCGTTACTAGCTCAGACACTGGACATATTAGTGAAGAAGTCATTGGGAACTGGATCTGATAGCTTCAGCTGGTACAGTCCCCAGCCTTTTCTATTACCTCCAGAAAGAATCATCCTAGCTAAAGCCTCAGACACGGTGGAGCCGAGGGGAGCTGTCCTTGGTTTTGCACATTTCTGACCTGTAGAGTCCGTGAGTATAATAAAAAGGGTGTTTTAGCGTTTCATGCCACTGTACTTTGGCATGATTTAATATGCTCTAGAGAACAGGTGTCCACTATATATGAAAGATTATGTAGGAATTAGGGATTCAAAGATGAAAAGATACAGACCTGACCTAAAGGAATTCACACATGGGGAAGGAGAAAAAAAGATTTCTTTTTATTAAAAGTATAACCAAGGGTATCTGCAACAGTGCCAAATGCAGACTTCAGATCACATTGATTTTCAGCCTCCCAAGAACCATCTGCAATAATCTCAGAAATTCTAGACTTGGTTAGGACAAATGAGTTGCAAGTATAAGGGTCATATGAAGAAAAGCTACTTCATTTTCCTACCTGTCCAGTACAGGACAGTCATATCAAGCGTGGCCTGAGATATCTTATGCATATTATATATATACGCTCAATACATTTTATTCAGTTCTGTTCCTTTCATATTTCATTAATAATTGACAGCTCTTTTTTTGAACTGAGTTTCATTTTAATTTTCCCTAGCTATATGGTAGTATATTTGCAAACCTATAGAGACCATCTTTAAAAGCTAATTAATCAAACCATCCTCCAAAAACTGGCCTAACTCTCACCATCTCAGCAGTCTTTTCTGAAAACAACAGTAGACAGTCAGCTCTACTCTCTAACTGTAGCTGGAATCATGATATGGGATCTTATTACGTGTTTAGTTGCTACATGGGGAATGTGGCTTTCCTCCAAAAGAATTCGATCATTTTGTTAAAGGTAAAGAAAGACCCAAACATTTTTGAGGTCAGATGTTCCACAACAAGTAAGTTGGGGCTAAATTCCATTTGTGAGCACTTTTTCCTAATTGGTGGTAATAAATTCCTAAAAAGAAAGGGTCTAATGGTAATGTTGACTGATTCTTAACTACATTAACCCAAATGTTCCTGTCACAGTGAAATTTGCTCTATAATTTACTTTAATGGACTAGGTGTATCAATAAATACTGAAAATGTCCAGTCTCTTTTTTTCCCTTCCATTTAAATCAAATCCAACTCTATGTCAACAGATTATACCAATGTATAATTACAATAGCTAATGCATTGGAAAAAGTAGTATTCTTTGATAAATAATTTTTCTAAAACCTCTTAAGCATTCTGCATCCTCAATATTTCTTACACTCAAGAAATGCAGTAAATTACACAACCAGACACTACCGACCACTCCAATTGTGATAATGGACCTAAAAACCTCATCATCAGCTCCCACAGTGACTGTGTTTTCGGATTTCAATTGTCAAGCAAGAGAATCAATAAGTATCCAGGGATGTTTTAGGAAGAATTTTCTTCATTAAAAATATAACCGAACTCTAAGAGAAATAATTGCTTAATCAATGTTTAATATCATGCTAAACCTGGGATATATAAGACTTAAAAGTCTGTAATACCCTTGAAATTATGTGATGTTTTGTGTATATGTTTATGACAAGAGAGACTATAGCTTTCATCAGAGTTTCATAAGGGTCTGCCTCAGCTGAATGAGCTCTACTAATAAGATCTTGTCCCTTTTCTTCTACCACTTTATAAACATCATCTTCTAAGTATAAGCTAAGGGCTTCCTCCAGCTTTCTTACCTTGAATCCTGTCCTCCCTCTTTTTCATTTCCTCACTCTGTGCTTCACCTGTCCCCAACAACCCAGCTGGAATCTCTGTGTAATTAAATATACTAACTTAAAAAGAAAAGCTTAATCTGAATTCTGTACAGAAAAAGCCGTTACTAGTCAATGCATACGATCAGTCACCAAAATAATCAAAAAGAAATAAGAGCATAAACTTGTTTAGAGCAGATCTGTATTTAAGTCAATAATTTTCTTAATTTTAACTTCTAGTTACCCCGATACTTAGTTATACACATTTCTCTCTAGAGATACTATTTGCCACCTTTCCTGTAGTTCTTTGAAAGGGATGAAAAGATAGAGGGGGAGAAAGTTTTCTTAAAAGATTACCCATTGAGTCAATGATCTGTGGGGTTATTATGAAGCTCCATTATTAGGGCTGAGAGCCTCAAAGGCTTTTGTTATGTCACTAATTTCTTTCTTCAAGGCTTCAGCAAATGAGCCGATTTAGCCAGTTCTGCATGCTTGGGGCTTGATACATGCTATTTGTACATGACAGGTTTCATCTGCGTAGCACCACTGATATCATTTATCTGCACATCAAAAAAGCTCCTCTCCTGATGTAAAAAAAAGAAAAAATTATGCATATACTGGGGTAAGAAATGTTAAAGAGGTAAGTAAAAAACCCGTGATATCTCATTAAATGAAACCAAACTACTGGAAGATCACCAATTGATTATGAACATGCAACAGGGCTCTAGGAGCAGATACAACACCAAGGAAAGGAAAAACTGGAAAGATCCTTGCTTACAGTGATAAAGTAGTAGGGCTTTGATAGTAGCCTGTGAATTTTAACTAGAAATGGGAAAAACTAATTTACCTCACAAAAAGAAAAAAGTGAAGTTTTATGACCAAAGCTTCATCAAGCTTTATGACCAAAAAAGAAATATTTCAAAATAAATATTAAAACAGTTTCCATTATTTTAATTTTTTTTTAAAGATTTTATTTATTTATTTGACAGACAGAGATCACAAGTAGGCAGAGAGGCAGGGAGAGAGAGGGGGGCAGGGAGAGAGAGGAGAAAGCAGGCTCCCTGCTAAGCAGAGACCCCAAAGCAGGGCTCGATCCCAGGACCCTGGGACCCGAGCCAAAGGTAGAGGCCTTAACCCACTGAGCCACTCAGGTGCCCCTCCCTCCATTATTTTTATAGAAGAAAATTAGCTTCTAGAATTTATTCTTATGGGAAAAGATGTTTAGGTTGACTGTTGCTGTGGTTCACAATGAAAAAACCTGCGATATAGCTTAATGTCTGATAGGAAGGTAACTTCAGAGGACACAGGGAGAAACAGAAAGGTATCCAAATATGAAATGGCTTTGAGTTTAAAAATGATAATCGGCTTAAAAGCACCTGTGTAAAAGATTCCGAAAGGAGGACACAGCCTACATATTTGAATAACAAGGAAATAACATTATTTCTAGATTTCCAGCAGATGATACATAACACATTCTTTTAAGAGAAATCAGTATTTTTCTTTGTGAAGAAGGTATGCATTGAGTTAAAGAGTTTGTTCCCGTAATTCATCATCTTTCAGAACATGAGGCTATGTATTGGGCTCCAATCACCCCCTACTCCAACTCTTCTCAGCATTTGGTAACACAGACAGTAGAGCTAATTTTCTGTCATTCAGGAAGAACTGCTGGATCACTAAACTTGCATCATCATCACCTCTGAAACACAGTAAAAATCACTGTAAGAACCAATGGTTTATTAGATCGAACCCACCATCAACAATGTCAACTCTGCCCGGTCGTGTTAACAGGAAAATGTTTTACGAGTTCCACCACTGGGTATCAATTTAACTTCCAGCACCGGCTACGCTGTAAAACCGTGGACGTAATTTATATGGTGACCTGCGTGTGTGGGAAGCAATATCTAGGTGAAACTTCTCACAGTCTGACAAAATGCTTTGATTTGCACCATTCAGATGATTGAGCAAAAAGAGTTTAAGCAATCACTACCAATAGCCTTTATCTCCAAATGCACTAAAAATTTATTACTCTATGAGTGCAACCTATTGCTTTAGAGCCAGGCTTGATAGAATAGAAATGATTGGATAAATATTACATTTTCAACTGGTACACATCTTGTCCATTAGGTTTAAATATTGGACAAGCTACGTGTTTAAGATAAACATCGGTCTTAGCTGATTCCATCACATAGCACATTTAGAAAGCCTCCAAATGTTTCCATAGTAACATTTTGTGCTTACATATAACTGAGGATACATGCTCATCGCCAATTAGGAGAAAGTAAACCGAGAGACCACTGAACTCTTCTTAAAGAATCTACCTTTGTCTTTTAGTTAGCACTTAATACAGTTGACAGCATTTACACATCTATTGCTGTGTACGAAGCAACCAAGTAATCAATCACTCAAGCAGGGAGGGACATAAATACATGGCTCGACCATCTATCCTAAATAACAGTTTATTATTCAGACCTTCCTAGAAATTATAAAGTAGGCTAGATTCATACTCATGGCTTTTTCAGGAGCTGCCGCTGTTAGCTAAGGGAAGAATATTTACCTGGTAACATCTCTGCCTGAGATCATACACACCTTTAAAGATGGCAATGGGCATTTCTGATCTATAGATACACAAGCAAAGCTGTTGTGATTACTATAATACAACTGTTTAAATGTCATTTCTAGCATCATGGGAGGGATCCAGCACATACGCTCTTCAACGCTTTGGGCTCCTGTGCAACTACAGTAGCCTTGACTAAACGGATTAACTCAGTGTTACTATTTTCTAATTTGGTTTGATTAGATACCACAAACACTACAAGGTAAGTAACATCACCGCCAGTTTGGTGATGAAAATATGGATTCAGAGAGGTTAAATAACTTGATCAATAAGTAACAGAAATGGAATTGCAAGCCTGATCTGACTCCAGATCATTTTCTACTGTAAGCCATACTGAGGATCTTTGTTCAAGATGAGACTGTTATAATTAAATCTTTGCACCTGAAGGTTTAAAGAAGTATCTAACAGTAAAATAAAACTTAAACACACATTGGATTATTTTTAACAGGTATATCTTTATAATACTCCTAAATCATCAGTCTTTCTTCATAAAAGAAATAGACTACTAATCAAGGGATCATCAGACAAAATGAGTATTGGTCATTAACCTTGACAGTGAGTTCCTTTCCTTAATTAAGGTTTCCAGCCATGTTTTCACGCATTTGTTTGCCACACTGAAAAAACAACTGCAGTGTGCAAAATGGATATAAAGCAAAAACTTGCTATTTAGAAACAAATCATCCTATATTCTATTCACAAAACCATGTGTTATAGTACAAGAAGAGACTTAAGCATTTAACTTGGAATGCCTTAGCAAGATCTTTTAAGCTGTTTTTCTTATCTTGTTCTTCAAAATTTGAAACTAGAAAATCCCACTTAACTAGAAAGGAGGAAAAAAAAAAAAAGAAGGATGTCCCTTTCTAGGGTTAACAGATGCTTTTTGTAAGATTTTAGGTAAGATTAACCTTTTGCTTACAATAGGACTGGTTATTGGTTTTATTTTTTTTACTGTCTTTAACTCAGATAAAAATCAATATAGAGCGAGACAAAGGGCTCTAGAGGGTCTGGCTACACCAGCTTTTGGGTTGGCTCCTGCACAATTCCACAACATGCTGAGGCTGGGAAGGATTAGCCTGCTTGTGTTGAGTAAACCGATGATACTCAATAAACAGTTTCTGTTGTAAACCCCTTAGGATGTGCAAAGCCACACTAGTTGGCAATAGACCAGTTAAGCGGCAGAAACAGCTGTAATCTCATTTAGACCTGAGCTGATACTCCTGTCCTTTCATTCCACAGGATCAAAGCAAACCACTGAGGAGGCAGCTGTATTATAGCGAATAGCGGCTCGGCTTGCTGGATGCAGCAAACATTTCATAAATTCCACTCCTTGAAGCAAGTCTTTACCTAATCTACCCAGAGCTGGAACAATCAATGCATTTCTGAATTCATTAGACTGATTATTACAGGGTAACCATTTTCTCTTTGGAGATACGTGATGATTGCATGTCAACATTACAAAGCAGCTTCTATTTCTGACCACCTTTTTTTTTTTTTTCCTTGAAAGACCCAAATTTTCCCCCATGGTATCCCACAAAAATGGTTTAAAATCACTTAGCTCATTATCTTTAATGCAAATTAACAAGCAAACAATATATGATGCTGAATTTCTCCATATGTAGCAGGTGGTTGCCACTCAAATGCATTCAAGCTTTAACAGTGGCCCACATTTTCACGTTTAATGACATGGGGTGGAGTGCCAAACCTCACTGTGCTACAAAACCATATGCTGGCCAAAAGTGATATTCAAAAAAAAAAAAAAAAAAGTATAGAAAAGTTTTCCAAAAATTAAAAAAAAAGTTTTCCAATGTTTATTAGAGAGTATTAACATTTATTTTTAAGTTTTCTGTAAAAAACAAAACAAAAACAAAAACACAACTTTAACAAAAGGGTTCCTAAGTGAGAGTGCTAAACGTTTCCTTCCCACCCACCTTTCAGTAGAATTGACACCTTACTACCTCATTTTACAGAAAATTTCCTTTAATAGAAACCTAACTTTCAAGATATAAAGCTTTAGAAAGCAGGCTCTATTCCCAAATTTAAGAGAGTACTAACTGGATGTATCATGGGCACTGAAGAGGCAGGTAATGGGTGTCGTAGCACAGATGACTCTAAAGAGTAAACACGAAAGATATGAAACCCAAAACAGGTGTGCAGGGCTATGTATAAAACAACAGCATTTAAAGAGAATCAGCAGTGGGGTGCCTGAGTGGCTCAGTCGGTTAAGCATCTGCCTTCAACTTGAGTCATGATCCTGGGGTCCTGGGATCAAGTCCAGGGGTGTACTCCCTGTTCAGTGGGTAGTCTGCTTCTCCCGCTATGTGACCTACCCCCCACTGCTCATGCTCTTTCTTGCTATCTCTCTCTCAAATAAATGAAATATTTAACAAATTAAAAAGAATCAACAGATAACTTTTTGAGAGAGGGAGCACAGGACCTAGCTAATGTGGGGAGGGGCAGAGGGAGAGAATCTTCAAGCAGACTCTCTGCTGAGCCTGGAGTCTGACACAGGGCTTGATCTCATGACCCTGAGATCATGACCTGAGCCAAAATAAAGAGTGGGATGCTTCACTCACAGAGCCAACCAGGAATCAATGGATAATTCACTGCTGAATGCCAACAGTTCAGAGGAACTCTATGAAACACCTAGTCAGGGAGTTGGCAAATTTTTAATAAATATTTAGGCTTTGCAGGCCATACACAACATCATATATTCTTGGTATTTTACATATATTTAAACAAGTGAAAGCCATTCTTAGCTCAACATTGTACAAAAACAAGCCATGGGTCAAAACTAGTCACCAGAACCTTAGCCTGCTCATTTCACAGGACACAGACCCTCAGGCACATGAGTTCTTTTGCATAACAAAGCAGCAAGTGTCAGCGTAAGAATTCAGAACTACTGAGTCTCACTCTCGTTTTTCTACTGCTTCCCAACATTTACCCCAACATTACTTCTGAAAGAAAATGGTGAGAAGAATCTACTGCATTTCAAAAACACTTGCAAAATGTAGGCAAGGATGCCTGGGATTTGACAAGCTAGACAGCATACCGAAGCGGCCACACATTAACCAACCCAATCACTTCCAAGCTAACAAATGCTACATGTGATGATTCCCCTCTCTCTGATCTATTCTTCAGACATAAAAGGGTCCCATTTAACATAATCACATAATAACAGCAAAAGTGATAAATATCGAAACCTTAACTCTTCTAATATTTGCAAAATCCAGATCTTTGTAATAATAACACCACGATAGGAAACTGCAAAACTGTGTAATTATACTTTAATTGTATTGTGAGGCATGCATTAATCACAAAGTTTAAGTACCAAGGATAGAATTATAATAATTCTGTAAAACAAATTTAAGCTAGCTAAGTAGGTCAGAACCACTAACATGCAACAGGAGACCTCTGGGAATTTATCAGTTAATGGCTATTTATGTGCAAATGAGTGCCCTCCAACGCTCCAAAATCCTGTGTAGCTGAAGGGTATTTCTGTTAACCAGGAGCACTGCTTAACTGCAGAGGCATAAATTAAACCATTTTATTGGAATGATTTTTAATTCCTCTACTTTCCTCTTACCATTCCCCCCTACCCTTCTGGAAGCACAATTTACAGAACATATTTAACAGAAGGGAAAAAAAAAAAAAAGGTGGCTGGAGAAATCTTCAGAAGAAGAAGACTTCAAAATCTTCCAACCTCCACATGTATACTCATACTATACCTTCAGTAAAGTTAAAGGAAGACATTTTACACTTCACATCCTCCAAAGGGGACTTACGTTGTTAAAAAATGAAAAGCTTCAACGTAAGCACTACAATAACATACTTTAGGAATGGACTATATAACAAAATAAAATTTTGTTTTATTTCCTTATATTATCTTACACAAGACAAAAAAAATTCAGTGGACTTTGTAGATATTACGATCTTTGTAATAATGGTCAGATTATACACCAATCGAAGTATACTCTTAAAAGGGGAAAAAAAAACCTAAGTGTGTCATTTCTAACTCGCTTCAAAAGAAAATGAAGCATTTGGATGTTTTTTAAAAAGGGAAAGGGGTGATAAGCAGAATAAAATTTTCCAATGTGACAAAAATACAGCTAAAAGATACCACTAAACATCCACTATCAGGACCATGCCAAACTTTCTCAAGTAAAGGGGTGGCATAAGATTAGATACTATCTCACTTTTAGATTTTAGATGGAATAACAGTTACCTAAAATTACTCTTTAACGATTTACGATAGGGACAATTCAAAAGTTTTAAATTGTGCTAACACTCCCTGGAGTTCTCTTTCCCATCATTAAGTGAAAAATAAAATATAACCTAATGCTGAGTTAAAGACAAATAAATTCCAAAGTAAGATATATAGTATCTTCTACATCAGAGTATTTTATAGTGCAGGTGAAACCTCAGCACTTTAAGCTAGAATAAAAAAATGTACTACTAGTGGAAATTCTCTTATTTTTTTTAAAGATTTATTTAGAGGTGCCTAGGTGGCTTAGGGTCTTGGAATCCAGACAGCACGAGCCAGGAGCAGGGCAGAGGGAGAGGGAGTGGGGGATGAATCTCAAGCAGACTCCCCGCTGAGCTCAGAGCCCACCTGGGCTTCATCTCAAGGTCTTGAGATCATGACCTGAAACCAAGAGTCAGATGCTCAACTGACTGAGCCACCCAGGTGCCCTGGAAACTCTCTATTTTAAACACACAGATGAGAAAAGTTAGTGGCAAACTCCTTCAAAAATATAAGAAAGAATGGATCCACTCATCCTTCCATAATTGAATTTTCTAGAGTTGTAAGTAAATCATAGCAGAGAGGATGATTATATCAGGTTTGCTTCTGATTAGTGTGCTTTGGCAACATATCACTTCTGGATCGAGAGAGGGATCATTGAAGGTATCAAGCGCTCCACTGGACAATTATGCTTGCATGTGAAATAAAAGGTCTCCAGTCTAACGCCAAATACATAATACATATAAGTCATAGAAATTAAGAAGCATTTATAGCCTGAAAACATAACTTCATTACAACTATCTACACTTCAGAAGAAAAGTATTAGCTACAATAGATAAATTCTCACACAACTGTAACCATCTGTTAAAGCTGTAGTAGACTACCCTATTCAGAAGGGTAGTCTCAGAAGCTCTAACAAAGGGCTCACTTGAGCCCCCTCTCCACCACCTGTTGACTGGGGGCAACAGAGTGCTTACGCCAGTCTTTCAATCACAGGCAGATTTTCAGTCCGATCCCTGTGTACCAAACACTGCTTTAATTAATCCTGCACAGAGACAAACAGGACCTTCTTTCTTTGAAGAGACAACAGATCTACAGCTGACTTAAGGAGTACCAACATTACACAAGAAACAGAACTGTACAGGTGTATGCAAGTTGTGGAAAGTTACCAACTTCTGCATTTATAGGCTGAAATAGAAAACAAAATAACATGAAACTGAAGTGGTTTTTTTACATCTTTAGTGTAATAAGGTCAATAGCACCCTGAGAGAAATCCTAGATCATAGGATTAATGAAAATTTCATCAGTCTGGAAGCAGCCAAACACACATGAAATGCCCATAATTGCTCAAACATATTGCCTGACTATACAGCACCACCCTGGGTCATCGGACAATCCCTTTCCTTTATTTCTGTCAGTCAGTCCTGACTTAAAAACTTCAAAACTAATGTGCTTTCCTAGCATATTGTATTTTCTTGGATTATTTTTAGTTTTTAGAATATATTTTCATACCCCTTTTTTTAAACCACAGTGGCTTTGTACCTAGTTTCTTGGTCTAAGTTCCCTTTCAATTTATCATGCATATTTCTGCCAGAACCATTTATATAATTACCACTCATTCAACAAAAACTTACTAAGCAATGCTGTATGACAGGCACTTTAGCTGGATATGTAGCGCTGAATGTAAAAATATGAATAAGACAAATTCCCTGTCCTCAAAGAGTATTTTAGTGAGGGAAAAGGACAAAGACAGATGATGACATTTCAAATCATAAATGCTCTGGGTGATATACGTCTGTTCAGGGTGTGCAAGGGAGGAAGCCACTTGCTCTGCCTGGGGAGCTGGAAAACTCTTCACAGAGGAAACTGCCTATTGCATTTATACCTGAAAGGAAATAAACTTTCCAGACAGAGAAGGAATCAAGGAATATTTCAGGCAGGGGGATTATAGAAGAGGACCAGATTAGATCTTTTGCTTAAGCTTATGCTTCAGTAGAGGGAGAAGGGCACATGCCGTGTATAAAGATCTGCTCTGGTGTTGTCCCTCTACTTAAAACTAGACCCTGATTTCCTCCTATGCCAGGTCTATCTATAGTCTTGCCTGAATTTCTTTCTTTTTTTTTTTTTTTAATTTTTAAAAATATTTATTTATTTGACAGAGATTACAAGTAGGCGGGGTGGCGGGGTGGGGGGTGGAGAACAGGCTCCCTGCTGAGCAGAGAGCCCAATATGGGACTCCATCCAGGATCCTGGGATCATGACCTGAGCTGAAGGCAGAGGCTTTAACCTACTGAGCCACCCAGGCACCCTCTTGCCTGAATTTCTAAGCCCTTCATAATCTGGTCGTTTTTCTGCTAAAGCATTCACTCTCCTATCAGACTAGTTTCTTCATCAGTTCCAAAACACACTGAATCCACTCCAATTTCCAGTTCTCAGATCATCCTCCATTGTAGCAGTTTTTCCTCCCTTCCCTCTGTTGAGTTATAGGATTGTCATTTTTATATTCCACCTCTTTCAAGAGGTCTTAGCTAGTCTTCCTCCTGCAGTCTCCTTCCTTACGACAAGTATAAATTCTACTTCTCCTTTAATTCCCAGTTCAAATGTCACCTATTTCAAAATATCTTTCCTAATCCCATTCCATCTATTTTCTTCCTTCTTTCTCTTACTGATGATGAATTACCATTATATAGCTTTCATTACTTATTTTCACTTTGAATGACACTATAGTTATATACATGCATTGCTTACTAAAAAATAATTTCCTGAATAGTCTGTTTTTTGCACACAAGTATTTTGCATTAGTAGAGCTCAGTAAGTTACTGAATGTTCCATTTACCGAATTACTGAAATGTCCCATTAATTGTTTTTTAATTTTTTATTGTGTGTGGTATTACATAGTATCTCCAACTAGAGAAAATCTGGTGCCTCTCTCCTGTCCTACTCACAGTGGGTAAGAGGGCAAGTCCATATAAAACATCCAAAAATATTTGCCTGGTTATTCATCTACCCGTCACCTACTCAACCTACTGCGTTACAATTATTTATAATTCTTCAAATCTTTTTTCCCCACAAAAGCACTGGAAAATGAGAACTCAAACTGTTCCTGACATATAAGAGGCCCTCACCAAATACGCTGTTTAGTAATGAACTATAACTTGGTTTTTATACCTCTTTCTAAAAATATATATGCACAAAGTAGGCACCTCAACATTTGCTGACTGAATTATTTTTTTTAAGGTATAACTAAAAATCACTGACTACTGGCCAAAGTCAAAATAATTGGTATTTGCTGCACTGTAAGCTGGTGCTTAAAAACAGTCTTCGGCTCATGTCATTTTGTTTTGTATTTTTACTTTGTGCATGCTACATAAAATGGGAAGAATCGTAAGTCAAAGACAAAATAAAGCTAATTAAGTAAAATTTAGTTTTGTCATTTTGGCAGTGTAAGTAATACTCCGATTTCATTTATCAACTTTAAAAACAAACAAAAGCAAATTTACCTCTAAATATCAAAGCATTCTAATTCTAAAGAGAGAAACACTGAGGTAATCTAATCCAATCCTTTATCCTTCAGATAAAAGAATCAAAAAAAAAAAAAAAAAAAAAAAGGGCCAAGCTGAGGTCCCGAAGGAGTTAGGGTTGACTTAGGCACCAAAAGATCTTTCAATCACTTCACATCCAACCTCAATTTGCTTCTTCATATAAATTTAGTTTATTTTCTAAACCAGTCATCTCTCCTAAAATAAATGTAAATACTGTATTAATGAATACCTGAGAGATACACAACATATTTAATATGCAAGATCACAGGCTAACATAAACATGTAGCAAATTTAACCTATTTCCTTAACTTTGAACCTTTGTATTTAACATAAATATAAGAACTGAAACTACAGAGCTAATAAGGGATTCTCTAACTTCAGTGATTCCAAAAGCAACACAGACAAAAAGAGAAAAGATATATATGAAAATTTAATCTAACTTCTTTGCTCCCACCCCCAGTCATTATTCCAATGGGAATACATAAATCTATCTGCTATGAACTGAACTGAATCGCCCCAACATCATATGTTGAAGCCCTAACCCCCGGTATAGCTGTATGAGAAATATAAGGAATCAAGGCTAAAAATGGGTCCTAACAGTGGGGCCCTCATCCAATAGGATTAATGTCCTTCTAGGACACCAAAGTGTCTCCTTTCCCCCATGCAGGCACAAAGAAAGGTCATGTGGGCACAGGGGAAGAAGGAAGCTAGGAACAGACCTTTCCCTAGAAATCACCTATGTTGGCACCTCAATCTCAAACTTCAGAACAGTGAGAGAATAAATTTCTGTTGTTTAAGTGACCAATCAGTCTGTAGTATCTTGTTATGGCAGCCTGAACAGACTAAGACATCATTTGCCCAAAGTTTTAAGAAGTTTATCTATTTAAATGAAACGAGTTCCTAGTGCCTACTAGTAGTACTATGCAAAATGGCAAATGCAGAACAGCAGCCCAAAAGATAAGACATGACTGTATCAGTCCATAAGGAAATAATGGAAAGATTGAACCATGTTTAATATCTCTAAATTAGGCAAAATGCACTTGCCTACTGGGAAATTAGATACGATTATATCTTATCACAAAACCTCCACTGTCATATAATTCTGAAAAGGCTGGACCATTAGTTTGACCCAAGATGTGGAATTTCTTGTATTCTGGATACCACTTACCATTTTACACGAATGGTGTTCAGAATATAAGAAATTCCATACATACATTGGATCAAACTAATAAGCCAGGCCTTTTAGAATTTAGAAAAGAATGAATGCAGAAATACAAAAATTCAGAGTCTAACCATATGCTCTATAAGCATAGGATACATTTTCATTTACACATGTCCTAGGACAGTCTTAAGACACAGAAAGTATTAATAAAAAAATGCTGAATTACACTGGGATTCCTCATAGGAAACAAACAAAAAAACAAAACAAAACAAAACTTAAACCAACTGTTAACTGTGTGTGTGTGTGTGTGTGTGTGTGTGTGTGTGTGTGTATACACATACATATATACCCATATAACGTTGTTTTAAAGATTATGGAACTTATATACATAAAACTCTTATAACTTCTAGACATCCAAAAAGAGTAAAATGCAAGTTTTAGTATATTTGAAACATACATGATGCTCATAAAAGTTGGTATGTTTCATATATGATTTGCTGGCAAACTGATATTAAAAGACAAACAAGGTTACTTAGTGAGAGATCATTAGAACAATTCTTATTCGGGGTTGTGGGCTCTTCATGGAAAAAGTCATTTTATAATGAAATTGCTTTACTCTCCTCCAGAACTAGAAAAACCATATTTCTTTCTGTACTTTTTCCTGGAGGCCTTCCTCGTTGTCATTCTGTTTCACTCTGGAATGGTGGCTGCCTGGCCCAGGTGTACAACTGTCTTCTATACCTTCACTATTCTGTGCTGAATTCTCTGTTTCTTGAACCCAAAATATTTATTATTCTTGACTAAATCCTTCATTTCCCCGAAGCTCCTGTTCTCTGGCATTATATGGAGAAGCATGACTAAGAAATTAATTTATGCTTTCATTGCAAGTATAAGTTGTATTCCTTTCATAGACTACCACTGAGATCATTGAGAGTGGAGCTCTAAACATTTTAATTTAGAGTGGGAAACTTACTTGTAATATACTTTTGTTTGCTTCACTTCTATGAAATCGATGGACAAGTGGTAATGATAACAAAAGTAATCATTATTAGGTACTCTGTTAGACACTTGAGATAAGTTATTATCTCTTTTATTCTTCAAACCAGCTCTTTAATATCTATTATTACACACATTTTACAGATTAGAAAAATTGAGGTTCAAAGAAATTACATGACTTGAAGAGTAAAGTGAAAGAAAATGGCAAAGGCAGGATTAAAATTCACGTTTGCAACCTTTTGAAAAATACAGTAATTTTTTTACTACAAGCAAAAGATATTAATTATTCCATATATGATTCACACATATTAAATAACTGATGCAAAAGTTTGCTCCACTGGTTTTGATGCTGGATGTATTAAACTCACAAAATTGAACTACAGTGAATATTCTGGTTAAATAAACTGAAAACCCCACTTTTCAAAGAGGGTCTTGGAAAATTGAGATAGGGACAAGAGCCAAACTAACTTAAAATCATGTGTAGATCCTAAATGTTCACCAGGGTTAAACAAAGTCAAGTCTACTATACAAGATACTCTGCAGCCTTAAACAGAGTGTCTATGTATGAACGTGCGCAGAGAGATGTCTTTGATACCTCTTTCATCAAAAAAACTAAAGCTGCAGAAATTTCCAAGGTATAATCCCCACCTTTCCAACTTAAAGGAGGTGGTAAAAGATGCAGTGTGCATAAAAGGAGAAGCAATTGAGAAGAGTATCCTATGAAGGGTTAATCGTGGTTCCCTTTATGGCAGAAAAGGTTAGGAAGGAATGACTTTTACTTTCCACCGCACACCATTCTGTATTATTATTTATATTCTTTATAGGATACATGGATTTTAATAATATAAAAATAAAAAAGAAAGGCATTACAAACTATCTCTGTAGGGGCTTCAAATGCTTTAGATGTATAATGAAAATTTTATTTTAGATTTGATATTAATAGAAAAAAGGGAGGGGACACTTATAGGAAATAGTAGGAAACCTATACTGACAAATGCAGGAAAATTCTTTTTTTAAATCCTGGGAGATGAAAGTTAGTTAACTCTTTTACCTGCCATTTAACCCCAAACTCTAAAAGCTTTCTTTCGATATGTTTTCAAAATATAAAACTATAGTATTGTTCTACTGGGGGGAAAAAGTTGATTTTTCTTGTTTTACTTGTTCTACTAGTTAAAACTTTGTTTCTGTAGGATGTGTTTAATAATGTGTGTATGTGTGTATAAACTTTGAATATAATTAAACCACAGCTCCCAACTTTTTAAAAAGAACTGTATCTAATGTTTTATATTTTAAACCAAATCATTGAAGAAAATATCTTCACATATAATCAAACGTGTCCATGAAGATCAAAGCCTCATCTATAATGTTGTGAATGGCACCTGTGGAATTGAGCAATACACAATTTATACAGCAATACCCCAGAACCCTGCCAAGACACACATAAAGGACATTCACCACAGCTTTGTATTTAATGGTAAAAAATTCAAAATAGTATAAATTTTCACTAATAAGAAATGGTCGGGTAAACTACTCTATGACCACACAGTGGAATATTATGAAGCCAGAAAAAATAATGTCCTGGATGTCACTGATATCGAAAGAAATTGATGATGCATAAAGTGAAAAAAGCAGGTCACTACCCAGTATTTAACCCCATTTTTAGTTTAAAAAATGTATATGAGTAGGAGAAATCCGGAAGGATATAGCAATATCAACAGTAGTTCTCTCAGCATGGGGAGAGAAGTAACTTTTTAAAAAACTTGCCTGCATTTTCTAAGCTTTATATCACAAATATGTAATAGCCTAATATTGATTTTTTTTTATTACAAGTGCAGGAATAAAATGAAACAAAAGAGTTCTTATAGGGTTTTGCTTGGTTTTGTTTTTTTAAGTCAATTGACTTATGGGAGAAACCTGTTTCTTCCTCCTCAACCCCGAAGGGGGAGATTTATGTAGCATAAGCTACATAATTCAGGGGTGGTCTTCACTTTGTATTTTTATCAGTTATCTTTCAAACTGTGCCAACACTGTGGTTGGTAGTCTATTGTTAGATTCTGAAGATTAGTTGTTAGTAAAGTGCTGTTATTGATAAAAATACATAATTGAGAGATAAACCAGCCCAGTTTCAGCCCCCTGAAAGAACACTATGCCAGGAAGAGTACACTGGGGTTTCTTGTCCTGGGTAGATTCACTTGATAAATGGATTAACTCTTGGTTAACTAGAAAATTCTGGAACAACCAATTCCCCACTAATGGTGTTTTTCAAGCAATTTAATATTTAGTATGCTCTAAAACACCCATTTCTTTGCATTCTACCACTGGCAGCTTTTCACCACCAAAGAGTCCCAAATTCCTGGAAACTGAATACAGAGGAGGCTCTTTTCTTCCTGTCTTTACTGGTTTCCAGGAAAACTGCCAGTAGGAGGCAGCAATGACTGGCTGTGGCAACTGCAGAGGCTCTACTCTGCACAGTAGTTAGCTGCTGGCTTCATTCTTCTGTCATTATATAAGCAAGATGACACTGTTCTCTAATCCAGCCAAAGCTGATAAGTACCATCAACCTGTCACTTCCTACATTTCAAATTCTAACATCGCAGCATCAAAGAGTTTTTACATTTCGATTTCTTTTGCTGGCAGCAGCCGGTAGCCTCTCATTCTCCCACGGTGTTCTAATGCTGCATTTGCACACCGGGGTTACTCCCAGACTGAATAGCAGGTCATCCCCTGCTCACTGAGCTCATCTGTGGCCCATGTGCTAGGCAATTTAGATCCAATCAGCCCTTATTTAGCTCAAGAGTAATGAGCAGCATAGTGACACAGACTTAAGCCTGACCCTCAGGACACTGCTCATCAAGCAGTAAAACTGTGACAAAATCATTCATCTTCCACCCGCTGGCAAGAAATAATACTCGCACTCACTGTATTACTTTTCAAGATTAAAAAAAAAAAAAAGTCCTGAATTTTCATGATGTGAGACATTAATTTGCAGAAAGCTGAATTCCTTTAAACCCCCCTGTTGCTATGAGCTCACCAGGGGGAAATGGGCCTTAGGAGACTGAAATGGAATAAAGAAAATTGCTCCAGCTTTCTTTTCATTTTAAATAAGCCTTAAATCTGACAAGAGATATCCTAAAGAGAGAAAAATATATATCTTGTAAGGTAAAGAAGAAACAATTGAAATTAAGAGTTCCAAATGCTAGTTTCACTCCTTATTTGTTCTCAATTTTGTTAAAATACAAATAAATTTTGAAACAGAGCAATTACTCACCCTTCTCCACAAGGTAGATGGAGAAAGGTCAGGAATTGTTCTTTAGAGTCCAGATGGTGGCAAAAGTAAATTCTTATCATAAAAAAAAAAAAAAATGTACTCTGACATTTCCTAAGAAACACATCTTAAGGAAAATAACTTTAGTGTAATTACCAGAAGATGGTGAGAATAGCTAAGAATATTTAAAAACTATAATGAATCTAAATTTTCCACAATTTATAGTGCTGTCTCAGGTCTTATTAATCCAAAAACAATTAAAGTGATAATTAAGAGATCAGTTTCTTTCCTTCCCTGACACATCACATCATTAAAAAACAGGTCTAGTAGCTTACTGTACTAACTATACTTATTGGATGTAAATGCTTAAATATATTACTTACTTCCTCTGAGTACCTCCCTTTTATAACCTAAAGCCACAAAGGCAGTTTATTTCACTGAGTTTTTTTAGACTGGATCCACTTACTGAAATCACAATTTCAGGTATTTTCACCCATTCCATAGTTGGAAAAAGTTAACTTTAGCAAACCTATCACGAATGGGATTTACCGGTCTTCAATATATTTATTATGATAACATGTCTTTGGTTTAAGAACAGAGCACTGTGTGGTGCCACGCAAGAGCACGGTAGCAATGCCTTCCTACAAACTCATTGCTTCAAAGATCTGGGTGGTCTAAATACCTATAGAGAACCGTGGGGTTCAGGCAGGGAGCCATAGTGACATAAATAAAACTGGGGAAAGTAGCTTTCGCCTCACCCAACATCTTTTGATTTGTTATCATTTGCTAAAGAGAAATGTTCCAGTGCTTGGTACAGAAAATAATCATGGCACTTCTATTCCCTAAACAACTGAGCTGATCCACTTTCAAAAGAATGAAATGTTTCCTCTGCAGAGTGTATTTCTTTTGTCCTTGTTCTTTTATCCCAATGTTCTTCAGCCCAGGTTCTGTTTCACAATGTTACTTTCCCACCTCTACCTTACCTCATTTTCTCTCTAATTATGAGAGGTGGCTTTACTGTTTCATCCCAAAAGAACAGATCTTTAGAACTCCACACTTTGAGAACTATGAATCAGAAAAGGCATAACTCCATTCATCTACTTTTTGAAAGCAGAAATAATTTTGGGGGGGGGAATCCAATATAAAGCTCTATTTACCCCCTTATTTTTAATTTTTTTTAAAGATTTATTTGAGGGGCGCCTGGGTGGCTCAGATGGTCAAGCGTCTGCCTTCGGCTCAGGTCATGATCTCCAGGTCCTGAGATCAAGTCCCATGTCGGGCTCCCAGCTCAGCGGGGTGTCTACTTCCCCCTCTGCCTCTTTCTCTGTCTGTGCTCTATCTCTGTACCTCTCTCAAATGAATTTAAAAAAATATATATTATTTATTTGAGAGAGCACTAGAGAGCAAGCGAGCATGAGGGAGGTGCAGAGGGAGTGGGAGAAGCAGTCTCCTCCACGCTGAGCAGGGAGGCGGACATGGGGCTTGATCCCAGAACCAAAAGCAGATGCTTAACTGATTGAGCCACCCAGGTGGTCCTTATTTTTCTTTAATTTTATAATTCTTGGTAATTGGGGTTAAATATTAAATCTGACCTGGACTATAACTGGAGATTACAAGACTAGGGGCACAACAAATACAAAAAAATAGAAGACTAAGAAAAGTGGGTAAGACTAAGAAGTCACAGAAACTGTGGGACCTTTACTTCATACCCAGCATTCTGGATTTCACACAGATGTGCTTTGCTCTGAGTCTATTTTCTTACGTGGTGCTGGGGTCACTCAATAGGCCCTTTCAGCCAGGAATCCTCCATCCTGGGGAATTGTTTTTTTTTTTTTTTTTTATTAAAAGATTGGAATAGGATCATCAGCTGAAAGAATGACCAAATAAATACAAGGTTGAATCTTATTTTTTATTATTTCCTCACTCCATTATTTCAGTTTCCTCTTCCAAGTACCTTGCCTCTGACTGAATCCAAATACAGATAATATCTACTTTTAGATTCAAAGTGTTCCTTTGGGCCCAGACTCAATGGAAAGTTCTGAAGATTTTCCAAAAGTGAGGTAAACCTCAAAGGCCCACTTACAACACCAGTTTCGATATTTCAGGGGGAGCAGAGTTGGTGATAACTACTGAGTTAGGAAAATAAAATAATAAAAATGGTCCAAAAAATTTAGCTACCATAGACACAAATTTTATTTTTCAGTAAGACCAAAACCCTTTCAATTAACTGAGAAGAAAGGGACTCTTATCATCCCCCTTGAGGTCCCTTCTGCCCACTGGTGCTTAGGGAGTAATAAACATGGAGGTGAAATACCAACTCCTCACTACATCCATACCCTGGCCACACAATTATTGTTGTCTACTTTCAAGTGGATACTGGCAAGAATTGTTAGATAAGCAAATAAAAGTTGGGGATAAATATAAATCATTATCAAATAATGCTGAATGACTAAAATACTAAAATATGAAATGGTTAAAAAAAGTGATGATTTCAATAAACACTTACCCAAGTACCTTTCTTTCTATTCTGAGTCTGTCTTTCACATAATGAATACATGAGTCCATGCTCCCATATATGGGGGTCCATGCTCACATACATGGGCATTAAATGGTGTACCCCAAATGCCTGTAATGTCTGCTGCCATAGTGGGCGCTCATAAACATTAGTTGGATTTTTTGAGTAAATAATTTAATGAATATGTATCCACTGTTAAAAATACTACAGCACAAGGTAGAAAGCATTAAAGGATATTAAAGATAAAATATTAGGAAGTTCAAAGGGGATAGAAATTATTCAAGATTAGGGACACATGGACAAGCACACATTTTTCAAGATAATACAGTTCACACAAAAAGAAAAGGTAAATAAAGAAAACAAACATAGACTGAGAGATTATTATGGGCCATGTTCTGAATAGGTGCAGCATCAAAGTCAGTGCTTCCGCTACAGTAGCTGCTGTGTGTAGCTACTGAGGACTTGCTAGTGTGACTTCCTAGTGTGATTGAGGAGCTGAATTTTTCATATTATATTCATTGACTTACTTTGTCCATAAAATTAGTGTGTATGGACAGCAGAGATCTAAGCAACAGTTCACAGAAACCCTATAACGTATTATTTTGCAAAGATGCAGCTGAAGTTTACAAATTTCCTAAGTTTCCTAAAATTTCCTAAGTTTGTATGGTTGGTAAACGGAGGAAGGGTGATTTGAACTCAGGTTTACTGACCCCAAAGGCCCTGCTTTTTACACCATGCTGCAACAACAGTAGCAACTCTCAGACACTACTAGGGCTTCCTTAAGAAGCAGAAAAGCACAAGGGCACCAGGCTGTCTCAGTTGATAGATCATTTGACTCTTGATGGTGGAGTCATGAATTCAAACCCCATGTTGGGTGTATAAGATCATTTAAATAAATATTTTTTTTTAAAGCAGCAGAAAAGTATAATTTATTGTTGTAGAATTGTCTACAACTGCCTCGACTTCTGGCTTCTCCCATATATGATGCTCATATATGATACTTTCTGATTTAATCTGTAGTTCTGATCCACTTACTAATAACTTCTGAAACCACATTTCCTTTCCCCCAAATCCCTCTAAATAAATCATTTGTTTTGTTTTTCTTTTCCTGTACTCTGCTACTCCACCTCAATGCATACTGTGACCAGCACCAACCATTTCTGACTTTTGATCTTGACAATTCCTTTCATTCTCTGGATTTAATCCTTTCCTTATCGTAGTTTATCACCTCACTTAAGCTTATTCAGTCCTGAGATCTGGCTCTACTGTACTGGCTATGTTCTGGCCTGAACCCTCAACTCGTTCTGACAGGAAAATATAAACAAAAGTAAGCAAAATTTGGAGATTTCTTCAGAATTAGAAGTTCCATTTGACTGAAGTAAAGGGGGATCACAAGAAAGAGCTGCAAACACAGGAAAGTCAGCCTATGGAAGACTTTGAAGGAATGTGACATTTTCTGTGTTCATCAGGATGTCAGTCACTAATGGTGTTAAAACACAGAATGATCTAAGTAGACTTGTTCTCTAAGAAGATAAGTGTGGAAGAGAATAGGAGATGAGCACAAGCAACATAAAGACAAATAAATAAACATGGCTTCATTAAAATTAAGAAAAATGCTGCAAAGGACAGCATCAAGAATGGGAGAAAATATCTGCAAGCCATGTATCTGATGAAGAGCTTGTATCTAGAATATATAAAGAATTCTTTAGAGTTCACTAACAAAAAGACAACCCACTTTATAAATGGGCAGAGGATCCAAATAGATATTTCTCCAGAGAAGACATACTAGTCAATAGGCGCATGAAAAATACATAATAAACATCATTAGCCACCAGAAACACAAATCAAAACCGCAATGAGATACTACCTCGCATCCACTAAGATCACTTTGATCAGAAAGACACTGCTTAGCAACTTAAGCCCTATAGGAGGGAATATAAAATAGCACACTGGAAAACAGTTCAGTATTCCCTCAAAAGGTTAAATAGAGTCACCATATTACCCAGCAATTTTACTCCTAAGTGTATACCCAAGAGAAACAAAAACACGTCCACACAAAAATTTGTACACGAGTGTTCACTGCAACATTATCCATAAAAACCAAAAAGTGGGAACAACCCAATGTCCATCAACAGATGAATGGATAAATAAATGTGGATACAATGGATTATTTGGCAATAAAAGGGAATCAAATACTGATACATGTGACAATATAGATATACCTTAAAATCATTATTCTAAGTGAAAGAAACACTACACAAAGATTATATGTTGGATGGTTCCATTTATAGAAAAGGTCCAGAATAAGCAAGTCTATAGTATACATTCTCTACTATACAGTAGATTAATGGTTGCTAGGGATGGGGGTTGGGTAGGGGAAAATGGAGAGTTACTGCTAATCGGTATAGTGTTTCCTTTTGAGGTGGCAAACTGTCCTAAAACTGTGGTGATGATTGTACAACTCTATGAATATACTAAAATTGTTAATTGTGTGGTATGTGAATTATATCTTTTTTTTTTTTTTAAGATTTTATTTATTTATTTACTTGTCAGAGAGAGAGCACGCATGCACAGTGGCAGGCAGAGTGGCAGGCAGAGGTGGAGAGAGAAACAGGCTCCCTGCCTGAGCAAGGAGCTGGATGCAGGACTCAATCCCAAGACCCCAGGATCATGGCCAGAGCCAAAGGCAGCGGCCCAACTGACTGAGCCACCCAGGCGTCCCTATGAATTATATCTTAATAAAGCTGGCCAATAAGTGATTATATGATAAGTAATATATCTCAATAAAGTTGTTTAAAAAAAAAAAGATGATCTGAAGAGGGAGAGAGAGTAGGCAAATATTAATAATGGTCTAAAAATGGAGGAATGGTAGTAAGAATAAAGAATAAAGAAAATAAAGAAATAAATGGTAGTAAGAATATAAGAGATCCTGTAAAGAAAACATTACAAAAAATTCAATCAACTGGGTATACAGAAAAAGGAAAGACATACTTATATATCACATTTCTACCTTAAAAAATTACTTTTCTTTTTCTACTGCAGCTCCTTAGCATCTCAGACATACAGGATCCTAATTTCCAACAGCTCTAGAACTGTGAGGCAATGTTTGTGTTCCCTATAATCTGTTTTTAAGCAATCTGATTCATTCACACATCAAAAGCATTTACTGAATGGCCACTATGTTAAAGGTACAATATAAGAATGAGTTAAGAACTATCCAAGATAAGTGTGTGTATACACACACACACACACACACACACACACACACATCTATTGAGGTTGCCAGGCTTAAGGTGTAGCACCAAGAAATTATTATGGGTTCTTTTGAAAATAACAGTAATGACAATAATAGCAACTTCTAACACTTACTGAACATTTACTGATATGCCAGGCACTGTGCCAATAATTTTATATACATTATTGCAGTTAATCCTCAAAAAAACCTAGTAATGTACATGTTATTACCCTCATTCTATCAATAAAGCTGAGATCTGGGCACATAAGTTTTCCCTTGAAATATTTTTAAAAAATTATTTTATACTTATGTAAGGGAGAATTCATGTGTATTTAACAGTACTAGTTGGAAACTAAATGACCCAAACATTAATTCCTACATATGAAAAATTAAGTAGATAACCTACGTTTTAGAAAAATACAAAAAAAGTGCACAAACATTTCCAAGTTAATAAAGGAGCTTATATAACTGTACGAACTTATAAAATATGTAATATGGAAAATTCAAGCCTATTAAACAGCAAATAAGGTCAAAATAATAATTCAAGTATACATGTAAAATCTCAGTTGAAAGAGAAATAAAATATTTAATAGAAATCTTCAACATTTTATATATTCTCAAGATATTAAGACTTATACTAATTTCCCTTAGAGATGCTTATGCTTTCTCTGAAGCAACCAAAACTGGTAGATGGATCACTTTTAGTGAGCAACATAACTATCTGTTTTCTCAAATAAAAACTGGAAATACAGCTTTCCATGAAACATACTCATGTGTACCCTCTCCCAAATTATTAGAACCCTGCCAAAAATTTACAACAAATCAAATCACATCAAATCATACATACAAGCTGTAACCCATTCATACTAACAGAACACCCCATCACAAAAGGAGGGAAAGGCCTGCATGTTGTCAAAAGCATCCTTTCTATTTTTCCTGAAAAATCATGTAAACTTTTTGGCATACAGCAGTCCCTCATGAGAGCATTTCCTCTCATACTACCTCCTTCTCTACATAGAAAACCCTCAATTGTCTCACTGAAGATTTAAAAAAATTTTTCTTTAGGAGCACCTGGGTGGCTCAGTGGGTTAAAGCCTCTGCCTTCCGCGCAGGTCATGATCCCAGTGTCCTGGGATCGAGCCCGGCATCAGGCTCTCTGCTCAGCAGGGAGCCTGCTTCCCTTCTTCTCTCTCTCTCTCTGCCTGGTTCTCTGCCTACTTGTGATCTCTGTCTGTCAAATAAATAAACAAAATCTTTAAAAAAAATTTTTTTTTTAGTCTAAATGATAACAACACTAATAAAAGTTAAAGTAACTAGAACTATCCAGCAAGAAGAATATTTATGGGGAATAATAAACACAGCTCTGTGCACGTGCATGACCATACACATCCCCATCCCAAATGTCAAAACTGATACATAATAAGAGGATGAACTCCTAGGTTCATTGGAAAAGAGAAGACATTTAAAAATACATGTATTTTCAAAATGTATTTTGAAGCCAGGAAAAAAGAGTCTTAATCTTTTGAGGAGTTGTGTTTCAGCACATAGAATATCAAAAAGAAGCCAATCATTCCTTCTGAATTATTTCACAGTCTCAATATTTAACATTTTAGGCAAGTTTTCAACTGCCTTTTAGAGTTCTTTTGAAACCAGGCTCTTGTTTAATACAAAATAGGATGTCAGTTGATCAATATCCATTTGGCTTAAATTCGTAAGTCCATAACCTCCCTTAAGTGGTAGAACAAACAGGTACAAAGCCTGAAAATTTATTGTTTCTTTTTAAACTCCAAATGATATTTGCAGATGCCAAAAGGCATTTTGAAATCACTCACCCTTACTTCAGTAAAAATGAAAAAGGGGGATGGGAGGAGGGAGAATCTCATGAGGCCTTGTATGTCAAGTTTTTGCCCAGAGCTAATTTTCATAGCTGTGTTATAAAAACCTGAAAATGGAGGTTTATAATGGAAACGCTGACAGACCCTTAACTATAGCAGCATGAATGGATATAATTAAAGAAAAGCTTTTGGCTACACCTAACTCCACAAATGAAAGCTGCCATTTTTATATTAACCTCAAATAACAGCAAGTGAGAACTAGAAATGTGATTCCGGAAAGGTAATATGAAATGTTAAAGATGACTGCTAAAACTGTTTGACATTCGAAGTTTTAAACACGGAGGCATTTAGTTAACATAACCAAGTCAGTATTTTCATAATGCTACTTAATCAGCAATAAAGAATGCTCTGGTGAGCCATCAGCTCCAGTTAGCAGAAAGTGGCATATGAAGTTATTATTTCTTAACAGCCTAGAGGGAGCTGCTTCTCCCTTTAATCAGTGATCTTAGTTCCTTCCTACCTATAATTTCTCTGTCATACAGTTATAAAACTATTATCCAGCTCAACATACACATGCACACATCTTACACACACATTTATGCAAGGACTGGTACCTTATTCCCACCTGAGTTTGAAAACAGAAGAGATTGCTAAGGTAAAGTATTTCATTCTTTTTCTTGTCAGGGATGCAGCCAGGAATAGATATCATCAATCTATGTAACCCATCTTCCTTAACCAAAATTTGAAGAATTTAGCTTTGTTCTTAAAAGAGGGAGTGGAGAAGCCTATGCTTTAGTCTTTATCAACTATCCAAAACATTTTTGAACTTTTTAATAGTATTATAAAAGTAATACTAATTTTATAGCATACCTAGAGGCTCCTATGAAAAGATCCTCAAAGAAGTTCCAGATTTTGGATTAAGAAATTAGGAACACATCTCTATGATCAAATATCTAAAGGACTTTTTCTTGTGTTTTTCCTCTCTGCTTCCCTTCCTTCTTTTTTTTTTTTTTTTTAAAGGTAACAATCCTGAATGATCTCTGGGGTTCTTCCCCAAAAGATCCCAAACGAACAGCCAGTCTGTCTTGACAGTATCTGCCTTGGAAGCCCCAAGTCTGATGAAATAAAACAAAACTAGCCAAGTCCCAGTCCCTCTTATTATATATTGTAATCAGTTTCATCGAAGAACTGTGTGCAAATTACTACGAAAGCTTCAGGAATGTAAGAGATGGCAGTGCCTACACGAGGACATCATTAATGAAGACCTCTCACACTACTGCACCATTCTGATTCACACACTGACCTCATACTTCTGTTTAAAATGCTCTATAATTATGGCAACAGAAATGATACATGATTAGACATTCACTTATAGCAACTATTTTTAATTATAGCTGAGCAGCATAAAACAAAACTAAAACTAAACATTTGTGCAAGTAAGTAAATGTTATCAACATAAACCAGTGTTTTTTCCCCATAGCTTAGCCCTACAAATCAATAACACACTCCTTACCCCTGCTCCAGATGACAGCAAACTACAAACCCATACAAAATCTAGTTAAAAGAAACTTCTCATATAAATGTAAACTTGCCTTCACCTTACGTAACTGACAATCTTTAATATGCCCTCTTGATTCCTACTTTTGTATTTCTGATTAGTGACACCCATGATTAACAAAGATGCCTCATACTTTACAAGATACTTGCAAGCAGAATTTTTCCAAAATTCTGAAACAGCTTTGGCTTTAATGCTGAAGGATTTTACTAAACTGAATTTAAAGAACAAAAATTTATTTTTATTTTAAGAAGTGAAATTTAGATGGCTGAAATGATGCTGATAACAGATCGAGGATTAATTGGTGTAAATAAAACACAATTTACATGTCTCCACACCTTTTTGTGATTCATTTTTTCCAACTGATGACTTATTTAAAAATACATTAACTTGCAAAATAAATAAAAAGTAACCAGAAAGCAACTACCCTTTTTTTAATTAGCAAAAATAAAGGGTAAAAGCACACAGAAGTATATATGAATAGTGGAACACTTTTAGGATAATAGTTTGCAGGTGTCATTTATTTAATTGCCTGTTGATTTATAAAAGATACAGTGTATGGTTAGTTTCTGTTTAGTTATTTGTAAACTATTACAAAGATAGTGTAGGAAGGTAGCAATGGTCGGGTAGAGTCTGAGTGGTGATACTGAAA
The DNA here is from genome assembly GCF_010015895.1 of Lontra canadensis. Lineage (NCBI taxonomy): Eukaryota > Metazoa > Chordata > Mammalia > Carnivora > Mustelidae > Lontra > Lontra canadensis. Next base: position 14,858,867 of record NW_022631008.1, read on the forward strand.
TTTATCTCAGTAAATCACAAAAAGTCTCCATGTTTCCATTTCTTCATCTCTAAACAGGGATGACAAGATTGGCAAAGAAATAAATGAGATAGTATTTGTAAATTGTACATCTTTTAAGAACACAAGAGTTTAAAAAAGGATACAAGAGTTATTCTCATGTTTCTAGTTATCATTTTTGAAGAATGAGCAAAACAGTTTTAGGTAGGAGCTTAAGGACAAAAAGAAGTTAGTAAAAGAACAAAAAAGAAAAAGAAATTCTTCCTTTATTACTTTGATTTCCAATTTTAAAGCCTCTCCAACTTTCAAAATAAGTTCTATTCTTCTATTACCACGTTTCCATGAGCATTTTTAACAAATTTCTGTGTTTAATTTCTTATCTGAGAATGAATATTTTCTAAATATGCTCCATTTCACAAGGAGGCTTTCTCCTAAATTATTAGGGAGAGTAAAAACTGGCACAAAATTTTTTTTTGGTAGGAAATCTGGTAATATCTATCCACATTTAAATGCACATACACCAATTCATTTTTAGGAATTAATCTAAAGATATACTTCCACAAGTACACAGGGAAGGCACATATGAAGATGTTAAATAGAACTGTGTTTACAATAACATAAAATGGTAAACAATATAACTTCCCATTATTAGCGTATGGGTTAAATAAAGTTTGGTACAACCACATAATGAAACATTAAGCAGCTATTAAAAGGAGTTAGGTAGGTTTCCATATACTAACATACAAAGCTACCTAGGAAATATTATGTGAAAAAAATCTGGAAGATCCTATGAGAAACCACTATACTTCTGTGGACTAAAACTAAAGCAAAGTTTTCTTTTTCTTTCTTTTTTTTTTTTAAGATTAATTTATTTTTGAGAGTACGTGCGCACAAGTGTGCGTGTGCGTACAAACATACATACACAGCCACACATGCATGGGGGTGGGGGAGAGGGAGAGAGAGACTCTCAAACGGACTCCCTGCTGAGCTCCAGTCTGGACCTGGGCTTGACCCAGGACCCAGGAGATCATGACCCTACCCAAAATCATGAGCCAGATGCTTGACTGACTGAGCCACCCACGTGCCCCTAAAGCAGTGTTTTCAACTTAAGAGGCTGGACCAGATAATACTTGGTGGCGTAGGCTATCCTATGCTTTGTAAGATGTTTAGCAGCAGTTGCCAGTAGCAGTGCCTGACCAAGCTGTTACAATCAAAAACTTCTCCATACAGTGCCAAATGTTCCCTGAGTGAGAAACTCACCCCTTGTTGAGAACAACCAAACTAGAGAATAAAGAAGTAAAGGTGGGGAAAAGAAACTTTTACTTATCACCTTATACCTTATTTATATTTTTTAATGATGAAAATATATAGCACTTGGAATTAAAAAAAAATTAACAACCAAAAAAGATTCCCCATAACTTCTCACTCAACAATTACAATAGTGTTTGTAGGATATGAATTCTTGTTTTTAAAAAACAAAACAAGGGGCACCTGGGTGGCTCAGTGGGTTAAAGCCTCTGCCTTCGGCTCGGGTCATGATCCCAGGGTCCTCGGATTGAGCCCTGTATCGGGGGGGGGGGGGTGTCTCTGCTCAGCAGGGAGCCTGCTTCTCTCTCTCTGTCTGCCTCTCTGCCTACTTGAGACCTCTGTCTGTCAAATAAATAAATAAATAAATAAATCTTTAAAATAATAATAATAATAATAAAACAAAACAAAATCCTAGGTAAGAAGCAATAAAATCATAAAGGTGTTTAAAAGGAAATGTGCATTTTCAGTGGAATAGACAGAAAAATATATGGATTCTGCCCCTTGGTTTCCATGGTTGCCTCTTCCAAGGATGCCCACACTCCTGGCTTCAGTTCCTACCCCTCTACCCATAAATCTTAGGGGCTGTAGCTCCTTAATACACATGGTGTACACCAGGTCCCTCTTCCTTCTTATATTCTGTATATTCAGATAAATATAAATAAACAAGAAAAAAGAGGTCCCAGAATATAGAAATTTCTAATTTTGCCCAAGAAATATGGAGAAATACTATTAACATTTATTTAAAAATTTAACAAAATGAATACTTGGGTAAGTATAGTATCTGTTAATAAAATCTACTAGACTAAAAACAAATGTGGTTCACAGAGAAGATCCAGAATTTGTAGAAGTGTCTTCTAATGTTGTTGATTATTCATTTACTTATGTATCTATCCATCTATCCCAAAATTTGAGAGCTTTAAAATTCTTGCTTTTATATGGCTCACTCTGGGGGATAAAGGGACGATTATCTGATCAAGAACTTTGGCTAAATCTTTATTTTTTAAATTATTTTTAAATATTTTATTTATTTTTTTGGCTAAACCTTTAGAACTTAAACTGATGGGGGCAGGCAAATACTAAAAATGACAAAATACCTAATGAAGAATGAAAACCTACAGACTAATCAGTATGAATGCACAGCCCAACAAAAAGCAAATTAAGTAAATTATTAATTAAGATTAGTAATGAATAAATTCTCCAAACTTAAAAAATTTGTCAAGCTAATTACCTTTGATAACCAGATACTACTTTTTGTAAAGTGGTATTAGAACGAGGGAAATAATCTCTTCATTAACTTTAGACATGGTTTCAAAAAAATCGTTATTTCCACACATAATTTTAAACAACTTTTCAGTGATAGAGACTAACTACACTGAGTGGTAATACCTAACTTCTTAAGAACATGTACTCCAAAGATAAAACATATGGGAAAGGGGCCTTAAAAGCAATGGATATCATAACTACTATTCTTTTCCATTATTATTTGGGTCTGGGTATATCCATCTTAAGTGGATCTGAAAACATTAAGTTTTATATGGGTGACTGGTGTTATAAATACAACAATCTTATTTTCGTCTCAGAATAGTTTCAGCTGGATGTATTTTAAGCAGTTGAGGCTACAGCTCTGCAGCAAAATAATTTAGAGAAACTTACCTTTTTTTTTTTTTTTTAAATGGCACAATGTGGTCATAATCTCCTTATGAGTCCAAAATGCATGTTTCAGTAGAAGCCACTTCAGATTTGAGCTTATGGTCTTGGTTAGAATATCTGAAACATTCCTCCGGATAATACTACTCTCTTAGGAGAGGTAGGAAGGGAAGGCAGGGTGAAGAAGCATTGTTGTGGGACTGCACTGGAGGTGCTCTGCATTTAGTTGTATGTGTTTGCACATGAGCTTTCTTTTTAAAGAACTACTGTTCAAAGGAATAGTTTGAAAAGTACTGATTTATGCCATTGTAGCAGTAAAACCAAATCCTCTCTCTTCATTTGGATTTCATGAGTATGTGAAAAGGAAAATTTTAAGGTACAATCAACATAAGTGATGACATAAAATAAATCAATGAATTAGTATATTATCGGAAAACATACCTGATTCTGGCCAGAACAGCTTGTAGAAAGCTCAGTACTGTCCTAAGTTCAGATTCTTGACAAGCTCGCAGAAGCATACTAAATCCATCATTAAGCAGTTTTTCATGTGACGGATACAAGCAATGGCTAGTCTCAAACACTTCTTGAACACCATCAATATAGATGGAAAGAAGTATCCAGAGAGACTTTCTTTGTCCCATTTCATCATTCTTAGATACCAAGAATTCCTTCGCCTTCTCTCGGAAAGCACCTGAAAATTTCTCAGCCAAAACACCAATGTCCAAATTTTTCTGGGTATACATCAAGAGGAACGCCACTTGACCCTTCCAAATGATGGAAGATGTTACAGAGGAAGGCTTGAGGAAATTTAGGAGGTCTAAAACATGACTTGCTACATCTTCCACCTCTGCAACAGCTGCTAACAGTAGAAAAAGGTTGAAGAAGTTCTGAAGACCAACTTCTGTCAGTTCTTCCATTCTTTTTTGATGGAATTTAGAATATATTCTGCAAAACATAAAAAAATTCCTTGTATAAAATTTTCATTCATCAATATCAATCATTTAGAATAACATTTCATTCAATACTCATGACAGTTTCATTACTTTAAATTTAACTAATTCTTCATTATGATGCTGCCATGTCACTTTTTCTACTTTGAGGTGCTCCCAAAATGGTTAGTGTTTAAATGTCCAAGACTAACTGTTTAAAAATCCGCTGTGTTAATTTCTGGTTGACATACTTTTCTCTCACCAATTAAAGGATCAGAATTAGAAAAAAAGAATTGTTACTGTATACATTCCAGTGATTTGTTTTGGATAAAGTTCTGAGTATCATGTCTTTCACAAAATGATTTAAGATTCAAAAACAAACCATGGGGCACCTGGGTGGCTCAGTGGGTTAAAGCCTCTGCCTTCAGCTCAGGTCATGATCCCAGGTTCTGGGATCGAGCCCCTCATTGGGCTCTCCGGTCAGCAGGGAGCCTGCTTCCTCCTCTCTCTCTGCCTGCCTCTCTGCCTACTTGTGATCTCTGTCTGTCAAATAAATAAATAAAATCTTTAAAAAGAAAACAAAAAACAAACCGGCACACAGAACCAAAGGAAAACCTATTTGAGCCACATAATTTTCGGAGGCTTAACAAAGAAGTTACCATTTTAAAAAAAGTATACTCTAAAAACAGTCCTACTCTTATCACTATAATCTTGCAAGCAGTATACGGGAATCAAATAGGAACTTCATTTAGTGATTTCTGAGAAGTCCCTATCTAGAATATGAAGGTATTCTTACTCTGCAGCAAGAGCTCCCATCATATAAGCAAGTGGTAAAAAGAGAGCTAGAAAAGGGCTAATGAAGTAGAATAAGGGAAGACAATTAAAACTCATACCCACTTAACAAGCAAAACTCTCCAAAAAGAGGGAACAGATGAATATGACTGAAAGTTTATTTTACTATGCCAGAAATGAAAACTGGGCGTGCTCCCCAAATGAGAACAATCAAGTTATTTCATCCTACTATCCTCTGGTTAGTTTTCATAGGGAGCAGGGCCAATGGGACCGCTAGACTCAAAGAACACCAAGTTTTATAGGTTGACTCCATTACCTGCCAATGTATGATTTGGAGATGTTTTCTATTTTTATAATTTTAAATGAACTTTATGCATTGAGTTATATAATAACATTATAATTAATTTTGGCAAGAAAAACATTCTCTGGTAGCCCTGAATTTAATATATGGAATTTCAATCTTCAGGACAGATGAGATAAATAAACTCAAATCCTCTACAAGTTATAGATATTAAGTTTGTTCCTATTACAGATTGGCAGGATCAAAAGCTACATGTTTTGTTGTCCTGTATACATTAAGAAATACATTTTAAATGTATAAACCACAAAGACTTCCAACCAGAAGTTAACTAAAAAAAATACCAACAGTAAGTAATGCTTCTCCACAGTGAACATTCATGACAAAGAAAGACGTGCTGCATACCTTCCTTTGATTTGTTTCCAAGGATGAGGGCCATTGTTCTTCATTGCTTTCTTAACAACTTTTGCCAAAATGCAAAGGAAAATGGTGAAACTACTGCTGGATTTATACAGGTCATTATCTTGTTTATCACAACAGCAGGTCTTCACTATTTCTAGCATTGACAAGGGTGACTTAATGATATATGTAAGGCCTTTCAAAGGAAGCCAAGAGATGCTGAAAGAACTATTCTAAAAGCAAATAAATAAATAAATAAATAAATAAAGTTTCAAGTCTGAGTAATAAGAATTCTTTCATCTCTTATATTCTCGAAGTTTCCCAGCATTTATGTCATACCATTTATTTTTATATCAGGTCATTTACTGTGTAGAATTTTCTCCAATCTCGATTTAGCTGCTTATATCTCCCTAGTGTCATGTAATGTATTCTTTTATCCCCTCTCTCTTCTGTAAATTGGTAGCTGTATCTAGAGGACTGATCACCATCACACAAGTGGAATTTTTTGATAAGAATCTTCCATCGGTACTACTGGGCACTGCCTATTCCAATTTAGGAAAGAGAGACATAAGTTGTGTCATTCCTTTTGTAATGTTAAGACTGGGCGTGCTGTCAACCTGATCTATTCATTTGAGTCATCCCCACCAGACTTTCACTGAACAGTTTTAGCCGTCACTGATGATCACTGCCCAGATAGCTTACTTTATCAGGTGTACAAATAGTGATATTCGAATTCTATCATTACTTCTCGATTAGCACCTTAGAAATTTGGTTACTCTAAAATATAGTTTATATTTATCTTTTATTTACAATTTTCAGAATAATGAGCATTTGTTTTTAAGAATAGTAACTTTTCTAAAGGTGTCATACACTCAAGGATTTAAATGTATTTGACAGGTTTTAATCCACAGCAGTCATTATTCTTTCTTATGCTCAAATCTACCCAGCATGAGGGCAATGAGAGCTCCCTCAAGTTGGCTCCTGTGTCCTTTTGACAGGACTCCAGCTTACTTTGATATTCCCTGCTTTCAGATATGATGAGACACTATAGACTCATATTATACATGTTACCTCAGACCTAGAATGGGTCATTTCTCTAATCAGCCTAAAATTATGCTTCAAAAAAAGGTATTTTTCTTATTTTTCATAAGCTCCATTATGTATCAACCTAAATTAGTAATTTACTTATAAACCTCTCATTTCCTTTTTCTCTCTTGACTGAGGGGTTCACTATTTATGAAACCAAACATTCCAAATCTTTCTCTTCTCCCAACACATAAAAGGTAACTAAATTCTATAAATCTACATTTAAAATGTTTATTTTCCTAATTTAGCCTCTCCTTTCTAAACCCTATTTTACTCATTCACTGCATTATTAGCATGTATTTTTACACTGGACTCGTAATTGGCACCCAATTTTCAGAAAAAACTTTCTCACACACATACCTAATATGTCACATCCTTGGTATCCTATGTCTCCAGAATAAATCATAACTCAACATGCACATAATCTGACCCCTGACTAACCTGTCTACCAACTTTTCCCTATATGTTCTCTCCATAGTCATCTCAAACCTATCATTCAGAACTATTGAACATGGTAGGAAAAGATCATGTTTTTATGTGTTCATACACTTGTTCATAATAATGTTCCTTGTACCTGAATGCTCTTTTCTTCTTACTTGTAAATTCCACGCACTCCTCAGTTAAAAAATTACAACGTCCCAAAGTCTCCACAAGTTTATACACTGGGTCAAATACTCTGTCCTTTGGCATTGCACAGTAATGGAAGTTTTCCCCCCATAATGTATGGGTATCTACCCACTAGCCTATAAGCAACTCAAATGCCAAGACTATGTCTCATTCAGGATAGTATTAACTTTTCAACGTGCTGCAAACAATCAGTAATTGTTAGACAATGTTAATAAATGAGAATTTAAAAAATACCTTTCTAGTACAATTTTGGCTACTTTGCTTACTCTCACTCTCAAGAGAAAAGGGAAACAAATGCCCATTCCCTTATGTCAATTCTCTACAGATAACTATTCTTAATTAAACCACAAAAACATTCCTCACATATATACAAATTCTTCAAATTCCTGGAATAAATTCATACTCTATTAACTTACCAAGTTCTTACTAAAATATTCCCATAGAATGGTGACGATTGCAATGTTTGGCTCCCAGAAGTCACAAAGCGTCAAACAACAGTGAAGATGCATTCGTAATTGTTCTTCTAGTATACTGTCCTAAAAAATAAACTGAAATTGTGGGAAAGTAAATGGGCTCTCGCAACATGAGTATTATTACTTGATACTGCACTGGATAACCTGCTTTTAAAGAGTAGGAACATATATCACCAAATTATACCCACTCTCATTTTCAGACCAGAAGGTCTAATCAGCATAAGGTATATTTCTAAAAATTTCCTTTAGAGACCACTCACATACTCAGATAATAGGAACTACATAACTCAACATGACTTTTAACACAATTATTTAAAGGTTACAATAGTTGTGGGGTGTCTGGCTGGCTTAGTCAGAAAAGCATGCAATTCTTCATCTCAGGGTCATAAGTTCGAGCCCCATCTCAGGTGTAGAGATTACTAAAACAAACAAACAAACAAACAAAAAAAAAAACCAACAAAAAACTTAAAAAAAATTACATAGTTGTTTCATAACTGAATGGTAGGAAACCCAGTGTGAAAATGGGAGAATGTGAAAGGGAATGTGAAAGAAACCCAAACTAGAATGAAGTAGTAAAAATGAACTAATAATTAAGATGTACACAAATCCAGAGGACTTGGGTCATCCTTAGGTATTAGGTCAAATTCTCTTTAGGAATAGGAGTTGTTCTTTTAAAAACCAACAGACTAGCAGAGTACAAGCATTTTAACCTCTTAGGAAATGGCAACAGGAATGAGAAGTGAAAAAAATGTAGTCAGTAATCAAACTACTATGATGAAACAATCATGCATGTTTGTTAGAAAGTTGCACCACTGAAGCACTCAACAATTATTTATTTAAAGCTTACTATATAAACCAGGCACTATTCTAAGTTATTACGCAGATAGCAATGGATATGTCAGACACGGTACAAGCACTAACAGAAATTATTACTTTGCAGGAGAATGGGAAAAGAGGACACTGAAACAAACAAGATAAATGTAAACAGTTGTAACTGCTGTGCAAAGCAAAACAAAAAAGGGTAATGTGGCAGAGAATAAGTAGTAGAGGATGTAGATTATTAGTGTATCAGAAGCTATGAATGAAAACACCTTTTTGAGGGTTGGCATTTGGGCTAAAAGACTGAATGAAAAAGAGCCAAACATTAAAAGCCTGGAAAAAACAAAAACAAAAACAAAACCACACACACACATGGCAGAGAAGACACATAGAAATTAGCAGTAAGTTTGGTATTACAGGATTAAGTCAGAGATATTCATGGACCATGTTTCCTTTGAGGCTTTGGAAGTCTTGATAGGAAGTATGGATTTTATTTTACATATGCTGGGAGGCCAGCAGAAGACTGTAAGCACAGGCCTTAACGGGATTGTTTTAAAAATACTGCTCTTGATCATTCATGGAGAATGAATATATGTTAAGAATAGAAGCAGGAAGACCAACTAAGAAAGTAAATAGTGACAATTGCAATGTAACAAAAAAACAGATTTCAAGTTCAAATACATACAAAGCAGAAATGTTGGGAGATGTGAAGGTGTGTGGTATATAGTAAGCTTTAAATAGTTGTTGAATGACTGGGGTTCTCAGTGGTGTGTCACTTCTTAACAAACATGCATGGTTACTCCATCATAGATAATTAAACTGCCTACTCTTTTTCTATCCCTACTTCCATCTCCTCATGCCACCTCAAAGTTTAGAAGACAGTTATGTGAAACTGTTAAGATAAGCATACAACTTTAAAGATATATTGAGAAACAGAGGCAATGGGATTTGTTTTTGATGACATATATGAAGGTACGAAGGTAAGAGAACAGTTAACAATTAAGGAGAATTCCCAGGTTTTGGCTTAAGAAAATGAGTTGATGGTACCATTTTTTTTGAGATGGCAAAGTCTAGGGGAAGAACAGATGGGAGAGTGCACAAGGGCAACCAAGTGGAGATATTATGTAGATAATGTGATATATAAGCCTAGAGCCCAAGGGAAAAACCAGCTGTTTTAGTCATTCAGATGTTACTTTCATATTGATGGTTTTTAGAGCTATGAGGCTAGATGAGATCAACCAAGGAAAGAGCATACATGCAAATGAGAAAAGGATCCAGAACTGTGAGCCCTTTGCTATTCCAACATTTAGGTATTAATAGGAGAGGAATTATCAGCCTATGAGGTAAAAAAGAGAAACAGACATCATGGATACCAAAAGAAATATTTTGGAAAAGGAAAGTAGTCAACAGGGTTGAATGCTCTGAGAGGTTAAAATGAGAAGGAAAAGTTTTTGGTTTTTGGATTTGATAATAAAGAAGTTACTGATGGCCTTGACAAGAGTAGTTTCTGGAATGGCACAAATAAAAGTTTAAGGTATAGGCTGAGGGTATAATAGGAGGTGAAGAAACAGAGATATTTAAGTTAAGAAATATACAGTCCTTGAATAGTTAAGAGACAAGATCCAGTACAGAGGGAAAGAACTAGCTTTTGATAGAAACAGTAACACTTCCAATATGACAGAAGAACAAACTGAGGGGTCAAGTACAAAGCAGACACATGTTGGGAGATCTGAAGGTACAAAAAAGTACTCTAAAATGACTGGTTCTATTTACTCAACGATTTAAGACGTAAGATGCTTGGCTCAGTTAACTGTGAGTCAAAATGCAAAGACTCTAGGGGCGCCTGGGTGGCTCAGTGTGTTAAAGCTTCTGCCTTCGGCTCTGGTCATGATCCCAGAGTGCTGGGATTGAGCCCCACATCCAGCTCTCTGCTCAGCAGGGAGCCTGCTTCCTCCTCTCTCTCTCTCTCTCTGCCTGCCTCTTTGCCTACTTGTGATCTCTAGCTGTCAAATAAAGAAATAAAATCCCTAAAAAAAAAAAAAAAAAAAAAAAGCAAAACTCTAGAACCGACTGCCATTTGAGATCTATGATCAAGAATTCAGTCAGAGGAGTCCATATGATCATTCTTATGACATTCTCTAGCAATATTCAGCTCGGGGGTGAGGTTGGCAGGGGTTAGGAAAGGACTAGGTTCTGCCAAGTTTAAAACAGGTGAGGGCTATGGAATTAAAGGTTTTTGTGATGGAATGACTATTAATAAGGTGGTGTATAATCTAAATTGTTTAAGGAGGAAAGTTTGGACATGGAAAAAGAAAATGTTAAAGATCAATAGTGACAGGCAAAATGAAAATTAAAAGAAAAATGAAAAAATATAAAGCATAACTATGGAAACTGGGTGAGGTAAGTGACAAAAAATCCGAGTAGATGTGAGGATATTAAGAAACTTAGAGGACAGGGTGATACAATACTGTTGGGGTCACTAATAAAAGTAATTATTTGAAAGAGAGGGAACCGAACATGAACAGATTTTTTTTTGATAAGGCATTAAGTCTTCTAATTATTTCCCCCACCCAACTCTTTTAATTAATTATTAATCCTTTAGAATATACTCAGGCTTTAAGTCCTCAAGGAAACTTACTGACTTCCCCACTAACAGTGACCTTCCTTTATGCTCCATGGCATCCTACGCACACCTATGTCACAGCACTTAACTTGTTAAATTTAATGTTTATCTGCTTTCAAGTGTCTATAAGCTCTCTGAGAATTAGGATAATTTCCCCAGGGTCTAGCACACTGCCTGGTTTGCCAAAGAAAGTCCATAAATATTTCATGAATTAAACTGAGATCTAGGTTCTAGTGCCTCTTTTTGCCAAGTAGCTGTATGGCTTAGACAAAGATACTTAGCTTCCCTAATATAGACAGGTACTCATTTAACCAAAGAAGAGAAGTGTCTGTCCATCACTAACATTCTTTGATTATGAAAACATTAAACAAGACGCAGGTTCATTCCTGTGGCACACTACTCACATAAATTAAAGCATAACAATGTTATTATACTTCAAGGTTAAAAAGTAGGTTATATTTTTAAAGTGGGTTCATTTTGAAGAATTTGTTTTGTTTTCCTGGGTATCTGATACTCATTTTACATGTAAAATCCACAAAAAGGTATTTAAATCATAAAATATACGAAGTTTGGGAAAAACAATTGTCAGGCATTATGTGACATTTTACATACATTAGTTATATGTCTCATACCATCTCAGTTTCATTACCTTTATTACAGAAAAGAAGGTTGGGGTTCAGAAGTTACAAATGGCTTATCCATGTCCACTTGGGAAGGAGCAAGGATTTATGATTCCAAAGCCTATTATGCATACCATTCTATGCCCCTTTCCAAAAATAGGAGGGAAAAGAAATGAACATTTAATGTACACCAGATCTGATGAAGATTGTTTTTAGTTACTGCCAAGATCTGAAGCAAAATTTGTGAGGCCAGAGCCCATGTTCTCTCCACTGTGCCCAATCAGGAAGAAATTAAATATCATATCTTAGGGAATTTTTATTTATTAAAAGGACAGGAGATAAATTTTCCTTCCTTTTCCTGCTAGTGGTTACGGATTACAATGTAAAGCAATGACTTAGAAAATACCATTTTCTCCACAGTTCTGGCAGGATATGTAGGACTGTAAAAGTAAGTCTGTTTAGCCTTTAATTAATTACAGATAGTATTTATTATAAAATACATTTTCATGTTCTGTATATTCCACTATTGCTTTGTTGTGAACCATTTTCCCTTAGTTTGTTCTTAAAAATTTCCTTTCAAAAATGTGTGTCTGTGCACATCAGTTGAATTAAGGAGAGAAAGAATTTGACCACTTTTAAGTCCAGATACTCAGAGATATAATACAAAATAGTCAGGAATAGAGCAAATAGACATCTTAGCCCAAATTCATAATAAGATACAGAGCTGAAATACAATGAGGAAGAGTATTGGAGAGTGAGCAAGGATATTAATTTTTTTCTACCTTACATTTTCTCAACACTCACTGGAGAGAAAACATAAAAAAACAAACAAAAATGTAGAAAAACTGAGATGCTTTCCACAAGTATCATCAAAATAGGTAGAAACCAAAATGGATATTAATGAAACACATAGCATCAAAGAAGTTTTAAAATAGAAATAATGAAAATATAGTTTTTACTAAGAATCCTACAGGGGTACCTAGGTGGCTCAGTCAAGAGTCCAACTCTTCATTTTGGCTCATTTCATAATCTCAGGGTTATGGGATCAAGCCTGGTGTCTGGCTCCACGCTAGGCATGGAGCCTGCTTAAGATTCTCTCTCTCCTTCTCCATCTACCTCTCTCCATCCTTCCCCCAATTAAAAAAAAAAAAAAAAATTCCTACAAAGTCCAATACTTTGAGAGAGCACACTATGAACAGAGCACATATGAAGATTCGAATCTCAGCTCTGCCACTTCTCAGTTACCTATACGAACCTGAACAAACTCCTTAATTCCACCAAGGCCCTCATTTCTTAATGTGTAAAATGGAACTTCACAAGATTGTCATAAACATTAAGTGCAAGAATGTACATTAAGTGCTAAGTATTGTGCGTGCACAGAGATAGCTCTCACTTTGTTGTCTGCAAGAGAAATGCATTTTTTTACACCAAATATTGACTCTTTTGATGATCATATAATAAATGCAACAGGTTCTCAATGTCATACCTTAAGCTGATATATTTCAATTTTGTGTTAAGGTTAAATTCTACCTAAACCAAGAGGTTTGAATGACTACATCTAAATCCGTGCCCTCTGATTAGAGATTTTTTAATAAACTAGAAGGGTTGTGGGCCCCTTTTCCTACACAGCCTTAAACCTGCCTGTCTCAATCCCAGAGGCTATGCTCCTCAGCTTCTGCATTTTTCACAAGACCCTGTGGATTGTGTCTCATCTCAACTCTGCGAGTGTGCATAAACTATTTAATGAAAAACCTACCCCAGAGTATTCCATAGTGCCTGCTCCTGATCTGTTTTAGTCCTTTCTAATTTTTATTTTTTCTAAGATTTAATTTATTTGAGAAAGAGGAGAGAGAGAAAGCACAAGGTGGGGAGGGACAGAGGGAAAGGCGGAGGAGGAAGAAGTCTCCCCTTTGAGTGGGGCTTAATCCCAGGATCGTGAGATCATGACCTGAGCCGAAGGCAGATGCTTAACTGACTGAGCCACCCAGGTGCCCCACTTTATAAAGAATGCCTTCCTATCTTTATTTTGAAAGATCAAATTTAGGCATATTAAATTCAGGTATATTCCATACATGAAATTATTTTATTGAACTAAAAATGAAAGCCTTTACTCTTTTAACATCATTAATCATCCAGGAAATACTAATCAAAACCACACTGAGATATCACTTCACACCTGTCAGAAGAGCCAAAATCAAAAACACAACAAAAAAGCGCTGATGAGGATGTGGATAAAAAGGAACCCTCTTTGCACTGTTGGTAGGAATGCAAACTGGTGCAGCCACTCTGCAAAACAGTATGGAGGCTCCTTAAAAAATTAAAAATAGGATTACCATTAGATCTAGTAACTGTACTGCTGGCTATTTACCCAAAGAATTGAAAGGATGTATGCACCCCTATGTTTACAGCAGCATTATTTACAAAACCCAAATTATGGAAGCAGCCCAAGTGTCCATCAATATATGATTGGATAAAGAATGGTGTGTACACATACACACATACACATACACACAGTGGGACATTACTCAGCCATAAAAAAAGAATGAATCTTGTCATTTGCAAAAACATGGATGTAGCCGGAGAGTATAATCCCAAGAAAAATAAGCCCATTAGAGACAAATACCTTATCATTTCACTCATATATGAAATTTAAGAAACAAAACAAACAAACAAGGGTGGGGGAGACAAAACCAAAAAACAGACTTTTAATTATAGGGAACAAACAGATGGTTACCAGAGGGGAAGTGGGCAGGGGGAATGGTGGAATAGGTGAAGGGGATCAAGAGTACACTTATAGTAAGTACTGAGTAATACACAGAATTGTTGAGTCACTCTATTGTAGACCTGAAACCAATATAACACAATTTTAACTATACTAGAATTTATAATAAATAAATATAATAAATTTATATTTAGCTTATTTTATAAAAATAGCAATTTAAAAATTGGGGGTTCATTTCTTTATGCATAACAAATACCTAGAAGAAATCATCAGAAGAATAAAATTTATTTGCAAGCTCAATAATGACGGTTAGTCTGCCTGAGTGGACTTAATTTTAGGATTGGATAAAGTAAGCTGAACTTCAGTATTCCAGTAAGATCCTTCTGTCCAAGAAACACAATGATTTTGAATTAGTAATTAGAAAATTACTGTCTCAGGGATGCCTGAGTGACTCAGTCACCTCAAGTCGGGGTGACTTGCTTTTAGCTCAGGTCATGATCTCAGGGTAGTGAGACAGCCCTGCACTGGGTTACACACTCAGCAGGGAGTCTGCTTGAGAGTCTCTCCCTCTCCTCTGCCCGCTTCAAATAAATAAATAAATAAATAAATAAAATCTTAAGAAAAAAAAGATTACAGTCCTACATCATTCAAATCTAATCACATTCTAAGTTGTTTTTAGCCTTGGACTCTTCAGGTTCCTTGGCAAACGAAAATAATTTTTAAAGAATATTATACTTGTTTAGGACTTCTTTTTATACTCACCCCATAGTCTCTAGTAGAAAATTGTTTCTGTGATGTCAGAAAATGAGGCTTTAAAAAGCAGGGAGTATAAAACCAAAACTCTCCCTTTTCATTTGAAAACAATAATGCTGTTTTAAAGGTAGAACAAATGTTTACTGTCAACATACACAAATATTAGATAATACTGCCTCTAAAAAACTGGTTTTAGGTAAAAACTATCCAATCATACCTCTAGAAGTAAAATCAAACAACATGTTTTCTTTACTAACAAAGTACAATGTGTGTTTCTAGAAAATCCTTTGTGGCTAGAAAAAGATTTGGAACATTATTTGCTTAATTAAAACTACAGTAGCATGCCTACCAATTATATTTGACAATTGCTCTACATAAGGAATGCATGTTTTTTAAATATTGCAAATGGACTCTTTCACTGTTGGAGATAAAGTCAAAGCACATAAGCATGGTCAGATTTTAATTTACCTCAATGGGGGAAAACAGATATAATCAAACTGATGGCTCTATTCAAACATATTATTTAATCTTTATGACCACCTACTGTACCCACAAAATTGATTTCAAGAACTCCAACAAGTAGTACTATACTACTTATAAAATCTAATTTGATACAATCAAGGCATGACAAAATTGAAAGATCACTAGAGAAAATGGACTACTTTCTAAATATTATAATGACTTCTCTCACATGAAAAATGATTTTGACTTTATGCTACATCTAAATTTCCAGAAAAAGTTTTTTAGATTAGCTATACTATCTCTACTTATAGAATGACTGGCTTCTCATAGTTTGCTCAAGACTTTTCTGGTTTTAGCACTGAAAGTCTCACAAGCCAGGAAAATTCTGATGGTCATACTGCCTACACTTCCATTTTTTTTTTTTTTTAAAGATTTTATTTATTTACTTGATAGAGACAGCGAGAGAGGGAACGCAAGCAGAGACAGCGAGAGAGGGAGACGAAGGCTTCCCTCCAAACAGAGAACCCAACGTGGGGCTCTATCCCAGGACCCTGGGACTGTGACCAGAGCGGAAGGCAGAGGCTTAACGACTGAGCCACCCAGGTGCCCCATACTGCCTGCTTTCAAGAATTACTTATTTGGGGCACCTGGGTGGCTCAGTGGGTTAAAGCCTCTGCCTTCGGCTCAGGTCATGATCCCAGTGTCCTGGGATCGAGCCCCACATCGGGCTCTTTGCTCAGCAGGGAGCCTGCTTCCTCCTCTCTCTCTGCCTGCCTCTCTGCCTACTTGTGATCTCTGTCTGTCAAATAAATAAATACATAAATACATAAGAATTACTTATTTATCAAGTTTAGCTAACACCATTAAAGTACTAGTTATATTATAAAAATATATTATGGAGTGTCAGAACAACTTTTATCACATTATGAGTAAGACATTCCAAAATTTTTTTTTCAAGTAAATTGAGTTTCCCTCAGTTAACATCAAAATTAGAGTCATAAATTCAAAGGAATAAAGAATTAATTTTTAAGCAACTAAAAGGGTTTAATGAGGATTTTCAATCTCTTGGCCAAAAACTAAACTTTTCTACAGAAGAGATGGTGATAAATTCTTTCTCCTGTTTGTCCCAGACAAGCCCAAGATAAGTGTATGGGTATTTACCCATATGAACCTTTAGAACTGTCTAAGAAATATTCTGTAATTTAAAGCCTACTTAAAACCATAAATTCATAAACTATTAAAGCTCAAAGGAAGTATAACTAAGAAGTTTTTAAGCTCTGTTAAGACATTAAGATATAATAACTAATATAAAGAACAATAAACACTTTTTAGTGATTCCTTACATTCTTGAAGAAAAAAAAATACATATAAGAGACTTTCTGAATTACTAAATCAATATGTTCTCAAAAAGAATAAAGGAGAAAGCCAATTAAAATGACATAAAAAAACAAAAAAATTTACATGGTTGAGATAATAGTTCTTTTGTTTCTCATACAACTTACATGTACACAAATCTTTGGAATTCTAACCTAGAATATTTACTCAATTAGAAGATTCATATTATAAACTAAATGTACTTATTATATGCTTGATCTAAAAAATTTAGTTAATATAGATAACAGAAAAGAAAATTTCATGCTATTTCAATGATTTTTAAAGATATAGCTACAAAATAAATGAGAGTATGTGTGTTTGTACGTATAAATGGGTACATATGTATTTTTGATATATGTATTAATCTTGTACTATCATATTTCTTGTTTGTTGTTTATTCCTCTACAAGTTTTTAACAATCTTTATTTCCTAACAGAAAAGTAATCTACTTCCCAAATTTAAAAATACTCTATTAAAATTTCCCCTTAAATTCTTACATAAGTAACTTATATTACAAAACTTCACAGAACTACAATATAGTATGTTTAAAGATGTAGTGAATAGCATATTTAAAACTATTTTAAAAGGAGGTCAAATCTGACCTCTGGGCCATGAAGCACTACATTAACAGCTCTGCAGAAAGAGAAATGATAACGTATGAAATGAGGGCTCAGAAACTAGGACCTTATCAGTTAGAGTATGATTCGAGCCTGTAAGACAAATTGCTCAGCAAGGCAAGTCACCTTCCTGCTGTGATGAGGATATAGCTGAATTTCCAATGCCACTATCTCCCTCATCATGTCTCTTAGACTTGATACCATACAGTCAAGGAATGGCTTATAGTTTTGAAACATCTACTACTTATTCTGAATATATTTTGTCAAAGTCACCAACTAGGATAATTTTATTTGTCCTTCAACTGGCAACTCTGCTTAAAATAAAAATCTTCAAAGGATAGTTACTCATAGGAATGATCTTACGTTGACCCTTCATTAACAAAGAATGAGGATTCTACCTCAGGTTTTTAATAAGTAGACAAAGTTTAAGAGTTTGCTTGGTTCTTATAAATAAAATCTGGAACATTAAAAATTTAGCAAAACTCACAAATTGTGTCACTTTAAAAGCATACCTGAACATTGATGGACTTTTTAAGCAGTTCTTCTACAAAATTCCAATTTGATTCCATTTGTCTCTAGAAAGAGAATATTGCACCAAAATGATTGCTCTTAATTATGCATTCAAATTAGAGTACAGCAAGCTAGTTGTGAAGTACAAACATCTTTATCGTCAGACATCATTACAATTTCTTGAATGTCTAAAATTACTTGGACAAAGAGTTATGTGACAGACTTGGTAGAAAATTTTTTAACTATTCCAATCCAATATAAACCTTATCAGGAGTTGTTTCATTAAACAATAGGATGTCTATAAAATTATAAATGTTTTAACAAATATTTAATTTTTGTTGTCATACATAATCTATCAGAAAAAAAAAAACACAAAAAACTTCATGTAGTTTGTGGAGTTTTTTTTATCCCTTGAGTGTTTTTCCTTATTCTGTACTCACCAGAGATTTTTTTCATTTTATGCATAATAATGTCAAGAGAATCTACTCTGGTAAAGAAGTAACTAAAAATTTTATATAGAAAATTTAAAAATATATATACACAGTGCTACTTCATTTAATCAATGGTCACTTATCTGGCAACCCCAACTATCTGGAAGACTCCTAACAATAAGGAAGAACGCTGAAAAGGACTTTCACAAAGCCAAAATACTTCACAAAAGCTAGGCACTGAAAACGACTTCACCTTCCCACAGGAAAGCCTGGAGGACCTTCTCATATGACACACGGTTCCCTTGATACTCCGTTCTTAAAGCTTTGGATATACAGACTGGTAAAAACCAGAAGGAAAGAAAGTACCACTGAGAAGCAAGGAACAACCTGTTTCTGACAAATAGTAAAAAAGGTACAATAGGTAACTGTAAGACCTCAAAAGGCAAAGCCAAAGAATAGAAGCAAAGAGTCTCAGCGTATCCTACCAACCCGACTGTTGTTCAGAAGGATGAATCCAAATGACTAATAAAGGGTTAAATCATGTTCAATATTCTTGATTTTAAATGGCTGGATAATGTTCACATAAGATGCTAACTACGTAAAATCACTAAATAAACATTTCCTTGATAAAGGTACTCAGTGACTATGGTAGTCACCCTCTAAAAATGGCCCCAAATGACCCCTGTCTCCTGGTATTCACACATTTATTTAACTCTTCACCCACACCCCACTCGACACCATAGCAAGGTTGGTGTGTCACTAACAGAATATCAACACTAACAGGAGTGACAGTATGTCACTTCCAAAGTTAGGTTAGAAGGCTCTGAAGCTTCCATCTTAATGAAAATCTCCCTCTTGTTAACTCCATCAGGGAAAAACCATAGTGTGAACAGGCCTGCAGAGGCCTATGTGATTGGTAACCAATGTCTCCTGACAACTGGAAGTGAATGAGAAAGACTGGAAGTGAATTCTCCAGCTCTTTAGAGACTAAAGCACCAACCATAGCTTACCACAACCTCATGAGGGATCCTGGGTGAAAACCATGAGGAACTGTGTGAGATAATAAATGTTTATTGTTTATAAATAAATGTTTATAAACAATAATGTTTATAAACATTTTTTATAATAAATGTTTATTGTTTATTGTTTATAAATAAATGATAATAAATGTTTATTGTTTCAAGCTGCTAAATTTTGTCATATAGTAATAGGTAATTCATGCAACAACTTGGTTATTTTTAGCAAAAGAATTACTGACTTTTTTTTATTTTTTAAAATATTCATTTATTTGAGGGAGAGACAGAGAGAGAGCATTAGAGGGGAGAAGGTCAGAGGGAGAAGCAGACTCCCTGTGGAGCTGGAGCCCTGATGTGGGACTCGATCCCAGAAATCTGGGATCATGAACTGAGCCGAAGGCAGTGGCTTAATCAACTGACACCCAGGTGTCCAAATTAATGACTTTTAAATGACTTTTAAAAATACATTTATGTAAGTAAAGTGAGTGCAAAACATTTATGAGAGAATGTGCAATAAAGAATTTGGCTTTGCCCAAAGAGAATCTGCCCTTTACTGAAACCAAGGATTCAGGTAAGTAATTTTTAGGCCCCTGGAATGTTATACCTCATAGGAGTATCTTTGTTTGCCCGGGGGCCTAGAGTCCTACCAGACAGTCTAATGATGTAGTTGAGGGTGGAGGCTGGCCATGACCCAAAACCAATAATGTGACTTACGCTAAGGGCTGTGGAGACCTGGACAGTTGGTTTGAAGACTGAGACAACTATGTGGTTAATCAATCCATCATGCCTATGTAAAGGAGCTCCAGTAAACACTGAACACTGCAGTTTAGGCAAGCTTTCCTGGTTGGAAATACTCCCTTCATACTGTCACACACTGATGCCAGGAAATTAATAAATCTTAACTACATGGGGAGAAAACAAAAGGAGCCCTACATTTGGTACTTCTCCTGGACTCTGCACTATATACCCATTCTTAGCTTCTCTTAAATTTTATCCTTTCCCTATAATAAACAATAACCCTGAGTATAATAGTTCTCAGTGAGTTCTATAAGTCTAAGTAAAATACAGTTTTGGGAATTCTTGGGCTTGCAGCTGGTGTCAGACATAAGAGCAGCCTCGAGATTGTGCCCTAAAACTTGGTAAATGGCCCTAAAACTCTTCCAAAAGGAGATCTTTTAGGGCACTTGGTGGTTCAGTCAGTTGAGTTTCCAACTCTTGATTTTGGCTCAAGTCATTTCAGGGTTGTGGGATCCAGCCCTACAATGGACTCTGTGCTTGGCAGAAGTCGGCTTGAGATTCTCTCCTGCTGCCCCTCCCCCTGCTTCCACAGGCCCACACATTCTCGTATGGTTTCTCTCTTTCTCTAAAATAAATAAATAAATCTTCAAAAAAAGAGAGAGACCATTTTGTTCCATAATACTCAATGTACTCTGTGTTAATGTCTTTACATTATTAATTCCTCAAAAAAATTTTTTCCATTTCACAGATAACATAATTAAGTCTCAGAGAGGTCATATATATACAAGTCAGAGCAAGGATTTTGCTCCAAAGCCAGTATTCCTTCCATTTTCTAACAAGCCTTCCCTCAGCTTTCAGTAATTCACTTTTATTTCTCTCTTTACTGAGAAAACATCACCAGTAGTAGTCCCAAATAAGCAGGAATATGACAGGACTGGTATATTTAGCTTTATAATTTGATAGTGTTAATGAGTATATTTTAATTTTTGTTCTATCAAGGCATTTTGAATCACATGAATCATAGAGAAGTAACATAATTCTTGTCCAAGGACTTTCAACTCAGTAGATCAATATTGTGGCTATGATCTAAAACAAAAATAAACCGTAATTCAGATTAAAGAATGGCACCTATATCACACCCAGATCAAGTCTGAGTAAGAGACTATGTATCAAAGGATATTTTTATTTCCACAGCAAAAGTGAACTTTGAGCGTCCACATGTTTTTTCTACATACTAAGTTATACATAATTCTTCCAATAGAAACGAAATAGGTAGTTATCAATTTGGGGCTATGTTTTTATATTTCTTATCCCACCATCAAAGCTGAAATACCTCCTTAAGCCTTAGGATAGTGGTGTCTCCATCACAAATATAAAATAGATCCCTGGTACTCCACTTCCAGCAGACTAGGTAACCTAGTACAACTTTCACTTTAAGGTTATATTTCAGACCTTTTATCTAGTCACCATTTCAGATGTTTCAAAGATGAGCATCAGCTGCCCTGACTGATTGCACTATGTTCTGAGCAGGGAAACTACTGTTAAACTGATCCCCGCAATGCCTAAAAATATTTTTTCTCTTTAAAGTATATTTGCTTTTAAAGTAGATGACAGGGATTGTGAGAGGATAACACACTCTTATCTAGGTTGAAAGAAAAGCATTAAATAGAAAGACATGAAAATCTGAAGCCTTGAGCGTGAGAAATGAGATACCAAATTTTCCTTATAAGCCTATATTTAGCAATTGGCAGGTTTTATGAATTAAATATACATAGAGCCAAAGTTCAATTCACACAGAACTTTTAAAATAAAATTAAAAATTAAGTATATCTGAAACCTATTTAAAATGTAAAGATTTCATGCTAACTTTCAGAGCAAAGCAGTTCACATTTAAAATCTGAAACATCTCTATGAAACATCACCATAGAGAGATTCTCTACTGCAGAATATAGGCCTAACCATTATCACTTCCTATCATCCTCTTACACCAGATTACTTATTAGTGAAATAAAGCATGCTTAATGCATGTCCATTTCTATTTTTTTTTAATTTTTAAAAGATTATTTACTTATTTATTTATTTGACAGAGAGAGAGAGAGAGAGAGAGAGAGAGAGGGAGCACGCGCGCGCATGTGCATGCACAAGCAGGGGCAGCAGCAGGCATGGGGGAAGCAGACTCCCAGCTGAGCAAGGAGCCCAACATGGGGTTGTCCGATCTCAGGACCCTGGGATCAAGACTTGAGCCGAAGGCAGCCACTTAAGAGACCGTGCCACCCATACACCCTGCATGGCCATTTCCTATATGGCAGCTGGCTATAATACTGTTATCATAAGAGGAAAACGGAATTCAGATAATTTTCAAAATTCTGATCTAAATATATCCCAGACCCAAATTAACATCCTATATAATCTCTCTGAAAGGACAAGTCAATATGCCTTTATGTTCATAAATGAGAAGGATTATATGACTTAAGAACCAAATTGACACACTTTTGAGAGTAAAAGGGAAAACTAACTAGATACGATGAGGGAATTACAGGCATAACAGGGAATGTCCACGGTAAACTGGTACACATCGTTACTGTACCAATAGTCTATTCCTAAAAGGTGGTCCTTAGGAGAACCTTAATATCAAGTTTATCTAAGTGATAAAAACAGGCTGACATTTAAGTACCGTGTCCCTCAGTTTTGTTACCCATGAAATGGACCTATTACCCTCTCATCAGCTTCATAATACTTCACTGGGAAAAAAACTGACTGTGAGATATTAAACACTTTGCAAACACAATATGCTGAAGATATCACCCCTAAGGAAAACTAGTATCAACAGAGAGCTTGCATGTTTCTTTAAAAGCTATTAAAGAGTCCAGAAACACTTGAAACTCTGAGGACTCATGAATACAGACAGGCAAAGTCTATTTTATATACACACGTATAAATATATATTATACATCCTTACTATTTTTATCATATGAAAGGTTCTTTTTTGAATATCATAGCTTTTTCCTCTTAAAACCTGCTACATAATTTAAAGAATTAAGATTTTTTAAAAATATATGTATCTTAGCAAAAGAAAATCACACAGGAACTGTTGACATTAAAAGACAGAGGTTAAGCTATTTTAAATACAGACAATTCAATTACTATCTTGATTCAGAGCTAATAAAAGCACTAATTTCCTATGGAGTTCTCTGTATGAAATAAAAAGTGATTTCAGCAATGCAACTGTGAGTGGTTGTACCAGTACAATTCACCATTACAATAGTAATAGTAATGATATATATTAATGTAGCTAGATTATGTACCATACTGGGAGTACATGGAGGTCAATATCAACTACTATTGAAATACACCACTCATTCGCATAAGTGTTAATGGCAATTCCAGCAAGCATTAATAATCTGAAAGCTTGTTCCTTGAAGCAGGAGGTAGTACAATCTGTTTCATGTATACCCTATCATTGGCACCTAATATTATGATAGCCACTCAATGGGAACTTAGAAGTGCTTAACTAATCACCATATTTATTTACACTGATTAAAATCAGAAATATGTACTTGGGGGAATTAAAATGGGAAGCGAAATAAACTGCTTGTGTAAAGACATTAACATTATATGTAAATTTTTGAGTTCTTTTAATGTTGTTCTAGTATCCTAATAATTAAAAGAAGTGAAATTATTAATTTCACAAAAATACTCAATAAAAGGGTTACTATTATAATAATGGCAAACTGTTAAGATTTATTGAGTATTTACTACGTATCAACATTGAAAGGACTAATGTACAGAAACAAAGGACATACAATCCTTTTTTCTGGGAAGTTCATTCTATTGATTTCTCTCAGTAAATTGGTAGAATGCTTAAATGCATTAATACTGAGCTGTGGGTGAGCTTCTCAGAGTACTTTCTGACTTATTAGTTTACTTTATATCTTGGGATCTCCTGAAAAGCTTTATTATTATCAGGGAGATTATTCAGAAGACCTTTTGAGGACCTTTCCATTTCTATGATACTAATATCAATGTTAACTGATTTTCAGATCCATGCACGATTTCTGAGCTGACTCTGTCCAGTATTTCAAAGACAAGAAAATTTGTCAAGGAATAGGTTTCATAAGCAATGATCCCTATATCTGGTTAGAGGTTGAGAACCAAGAAACTTTTTAAAAATATGAATTTCCAAGCTCCAAACCAGACTGCTAAATCAGGAGGATCTCTAGAGTCGAGATCGGGAAATCTGAATTTTTAAAAAAACTCATGGGTAGGTCTGATGATCAATAAAAGACCAATATTGAAAATACAGACAGGCTGGCTTCAAGATTCTAGACATTTATTTTATGGAACTGATGGGCTGATAGAATACTATGCTATTCACTTTTGAACATGGAAGAAATTACACACAAACAGGGCTTCAAATAAATATGTCTACTAGCTAGTTTCAGTGTTAGGGGTTTTTAAATAACTGTGTAAAAGTGTTTCTAACTAGAAATTAATATAATAATTAAAATCTATTTGAAGTAAACCTCATGGTTAATAGATTATCTTTATAAAATCTTCCTTAAAGTATTATTCTGAGGAGGGGGCACCTGGGTGGCTCAGTGGGTTAAAGTCTCTGCCTGTGGGTTAAACCCACTGTGCCTCTGCTCAGTGGGTTAAAGCTCAGGTCCTGATCTCAGGGTCCTGGGATCAAGCCCTGCATTGGGCTCTCTGCTCAGCAGGGAGTCTGCTTCCCTTCCTCTCTCTCTGCCGGCCTCTCTGCCTACTTGTGATTTCTGTCTGTCAAATAAATAAATAAAATCTTAAAAAAAAAGGTATTATTCTGAGGAAATAATTTTACAAAATTATTCACAGAAACTACTACTTCATTACTGTATATATATGCTTTCTTGTCAGCAATCTTACAGATGTTAGAACCAGAAGACATTTTCTGAACAACTCAATCCCATGAGTTCTGGATAGAGGAACAGTAGCCCAGAAAGGCTGAAGTAATTTCTTAAGGTCACATAACTACTTAGTAGCAGAGCCAGGATTAGATCCCAAGTCTTCTATAAGGTGCTTTTCATTTAACAATAAAAACAAAGATTATCATTTTTCTAGATGTTAACAGGAAGGTCTACAACTTTAGATTCAGAAGCTGAATTTATCTCTGTAGGATTGTGATCTAATTTTTGTTGTTTCTGTACTCACTTATTTCTAATTTGTCTACAAAAAAAACCCCATATTAATTAATAATATAAAGCAGTTTTAAAAAATAAAATCTTACCATTTCGTCTGGTGTTCCATGGCGATCGAACTGGTAAAATGATGCTACATGAGTGATGATCCACCAACTAAAACCTAATGGATCCCTGGGCTGGATTACAGGCACAGAAGGTCGTCTTTGGTCACTTGATTTTTCAAAGAGTGTTTTAAGTAGTTTATTCAACCAGTTCCAAAATGACTATAGAAAGAGAGGCAGTATGATTCAGTTAGATAAAGACCATAACCTTTGGTTTGGGCTTTTTCCTCTATTTGCACAATTAAATATACACACAGAAAGGAAAACAGAACACATTTATAAAACTTAAAGAATAACAAAAACACTCAAGAATTAGAACCTAACTAGTACTTTGCAAAGATCCTACATGTTCTGCAATCGCATCTTCTGCTGTCCAGGGGTAGTCATTATCCTGACCTTCATAACAAATCATGTCGCCGCCCCCACCCCCCGCCACCCCCAACCAACCTGTTTTTTTGTTTTGTTTTGTCACAGAAGTATATAAGCCTAAATCATACTCTCTTTGGTTTTCCACCACTTTTTTTTAATGCAAGTTGGTCTTCTTAAGTGCCCCAATTCTATTCTTCCATAACTGGCTTCTTTTTCCTCAATATTGTGTTTCTGAGAGTCATCCACTTTAATGAGTATAGCTTTAGCTCATCAGAGTATTCTAATACAGAACTATGTGATAAGCCATTTATCTGATATACTGTTGCTGAACATTTGATGAATTTTTAGGTTTTTTTTTCTAGGTATTTGTCCATTTCATAAACATATTCAAGTTATTAGGCATAGAGTTGATGACAGTATCTCAACTTTTTAAAAATATCTATAGAATATGAAGTCATGTTCCTTTTTAAATTTCTAGTATTGACTGTAATCATTTCAGGAAAAATGAGCCAATTTTAGTAATCTTTTTAAAGAACCAACTTTTGACTGTTTTGATTTTTCATTGATTTGATCATCTTTGTTATTTTCAATTTCATAAATTTGTGTTTTATCTACTTCATTTCACTTTCTTTGGGTTTATTATGTAGGGATATTTTCCCCTAACTTTTTGTGTGATGAATTCTTAGCTCAATAATTTTCAACTTTTTCCCCCTTTAATATCTATATTTAAAGTTATAAATTTCCATCTGTATCTTAAGCTAGAGTCCCAAAGCTTTAACCAGTGTATTAGTTACCACTTACTTAAAAATATTTTATAATTCTATTATATCTTCTTTCACCTATGGATTAGAGAAGCATCTCAACTTTCTAGGCATATGTGTATCTCTCCTTGTAGTTCAATTTTTGTTTTCCACATTTAATACTTTGTTCTTAGTCACATAAAAATGTTAATTTGCTTTACCTTCCTGACAAGTTGAACCTTTTATCAGTACACAATGACTTAATGCTTTTGTTGGTTTTAAAGTCTAATTTTCTCTAATGATAGTTTCATACATTTCCTTTCTTGTATCTTTTCTTATCAATTCTGAGCTATTCTGTATTTTATTTTAGATTACCTCTTGTAAACAGATTATATTCTGTTCTAACACTGTATTTTTAAATGAACATTTCAATAGTCCACTTGCAGTTAATCACTCATCCATTTAGTTTTAAATCTACCATCTTACTCTGTATTTCTGTTTGTATACATATTTTTTTCCACAAACAACCCTTTGTTGAGTTCTTTTGGGTTAAATTATTCCTTTTCTCCCCCTCTACTAGCTAATAAGTTAGTCTACTTTCTCTTCCTTCAGTGATTACCTTAGAAATAACAGCATACATCCAAATGTCTTGATAATACATATCTTTGCTCTTCTCTTAGACAAAATAAGGACCTTAAAATACTCTAATTCATTTATGCCCTATCCAATTTCTAGGCCAGCATTACTGTATACATTAACTCTCTTTTTGATCCCAGCAGATTATATTACTGACTTATACAAAACATTTACTACTTTCTTTGTGCTTTATTCCTTCATACTTCACACTACCTCTCCCCTTCCCCAATTTAGGCATCATTCTTCCAAAATGTATCTTTCAGAATTCCCTTCAATTCTGCTTGATAGTAACTTTGTTTCACCTCACTCTTGAAAGATTTCATTGATGAAGAATTTTAGGTTGACAACCACTTTGTTTTAATACTATGAAGTTATCATTCCCACTGGCCTCCTTTGCTTTTGAGAAATCAGTTTACAGTCTAATTGTCACTCTTTTGAAGGTAACATAATTTTCTGTCTGAATGCTTTTGGCTCTTCTCTTTGTCTTTGATGTTCTGCAGTTTCACTGTGATGTACCCAGGTCTGTTTTTCTTTTTTTAATTTACCCTAAGTAGAATTGATTGGGTTTCTTAATATGATAGCTTTCATTAACATTGGAAAAATTTCTGCCATTTTCTCTTCAAGTATTTGCTCTGTTCCACTCTTTACTTCCTCTCCTTTGGGACAACAGATAAAAGCATTATCAGATTTCCTCTGTATTCTCACATGCTATATTTAGCTACCATGTCTTTTCTATTTCCTTTAATCTGTAACAGTTCTTCAGTAATTATCTTTCAGGAACTTGACATTCTTGAAGAGTAACAGGCCAGTTACCTAGGTTTAACTGAGGTTTCTTCTTAATTAGATTCACAGTATACATTTTTGGCAAGAATACCAAAGAAACATTTTTCTTCTTTCACTGCATCATATTGAGGGTACATAATATCAATTTGTCCTATTATTGGTTAACTTTGGTCACATGGTTAAGGTGGTATCTGCTAGATTTTCTACACTGTAAAGTTACTGCTCCCCTTGTAATTGATATTGTATAGATACATCAAGCTGTGCAAATACTGTTGTTTTTTTTTTCAATCATACTTTTGGCAGCCACTGAGGATTCATGCCTGAAACAATTACTAAGGAGGTTGTCAACTGGTGATTTTCTAATTCCATCATCAACATCTACATTTATTAGGAAGAATTTCTCTTCCCTCCATTTATTTTTTCATTTATTTGTATCAGTATGGACCCACAAACTCTTATTATATAGATTACAATCCTTTGCTATTGTTTATTTTGTTTCTCAAATTATATTGGGTTTAGAGTGTGGGAAATCTTCATGTTGGCTCCTTTGTCTTTTTGATATGTACTCATTATTTTCTGAGTACCTCCTTAGTTTCTGGTACAGAATGTTCCAGTCTTATTTTTCATTCTCCATGTGTCAGTCTGGAAGACCAGGTCATTTGCCAAAGGAGCTTCGTTTCTTTTTTTTTTTTTTTTTAAGATTTTTTAATTTATTTATTTGACAGACAGAGATCACAAGTAGGCAGAGAGGCAGGCAGAGAAAGGAGGAAGCAGGCCCCCCGCCGAGCAGAAAGCCCGACGCGGGGCTCGATCCCAGGACCCCGGGATCACGACCCGAGCCGAAGGCAGAGGCTTTAACCCACTGAGCCACTCAGGCGCCCCTTCTCACTGGAGGCTGGTAATTTCAAGACCAAGACATTGCAGTTTCCTCATTGTTAACTCAGATATCATCGTTTGTAGGCCCACCTAGTGGATAAGGTAGGAAATGCATGTATGTATACACACATCTCTATCTAGCTTCAATTATTAAAAAACATTATTTCATACCGATATCTCAACTTCTACTCCAACATATTATCTTTCACTCTACCTTTCCCTCTTTCCATATTTATGACTCAATTTTGCAACAGTGACAAAGCTGGTTCTTAATTCCCCGTAACGTATTAATTTGCTCAGTCCTAGGGTATAAATATTTAAATTTGCTACCCCATGTATCTACAAACAAGAGTCCAGGATCTGAAGTTTGTTGTAATTCTTTTGTCTTTAGCCTTAGAGCAAATTAGAGCAAAATGGTGTGTTCCAAGTCCTCTAGATCAGTCCTCCCCGCCATGGGTTCTCCCATGTGTTATTCACTTGGAATCCAGTTAGGATCAAGTGATTTTCTTTATGTTCCACTGAATTCCTCTCCCATACACGTTCATTTATTTCTGGAGCATGTTAAAGACTAACATGGTTCTAAAGTCATAACGCATTCAAACCCTCCTACTCCATTAGTCACTTACCAATCTCCCATTCCTACCCACCAATTTCAATAGTTTCAGTAGTTCTTGATTTGTCTTTCCAGTATTTATCTGGGCACAACTAAGCATACACATTTCCTATTTTCACTACCTTCATACACAGAAGGTGGCACTCTATAAGTATTCTTTTGTACTTTGTTTATTTAACAATATGTCCTGAAAATCAAACCCTTATCAGTTCAGATATTTTATTCATTCTATTAAACAAATACATAATACTCCAATCAATGTGCTAATAAACCATGGTTTCTTTACTCTCCTGTGTATGGGCGTTTAGGTAGTTTTTAACATTATGCTTTTACAAATAAGGCAAAAAAGAGCCTGAGACATATGCATTTTTGAATTGCTATAGGTACACACTAAAGGTAAACTACAAGTGGGATTGCTAGCATCAAAGTTATAAAAATTCTTGGTCCACACATTTTGAATTCTTATGTTGTTTTTGGTATTGACAATGTTTTTATTTCACAGAAAATTTTTGTAATAATATTTGTATAATGCTTAAGGGTGGCAACATAAATAAATTTACACATACATGTGGCAGCTAAAATCTAACATGTACAGGTCAGTAACTACTAGCTTATACATTGCGTTGCACAGGTGTTCCCTGCCTTATCTGTGGCACTTTGAGGAGTGTACATGAAATATACTTCAGTCTTTTTCCCCAAGAGGAGTGCATTAATTTAGCTATTCCTTTTCTTTTTCTTTCTTAAACATGCACTTTCTTACATAATCGTGTGGCAGGAAATAACACAGACTGTAGCATCCAATAAATCCACACTGGAAGCCCCATTTATCATATTCTGACCGTTATTTGAATGGTTTACTTAATCTCACACCCATACTTGCTGGCATATAAGACATATCACTTAAGGAATATTAATTTGCTTTCCTTCTCTGAAATTGAAATCTAATTGATGTTTACTAGATAGTGAGTGTAGGGTTTTTAGGAAAACAGTCATATACACAGATCCAGCATAGCTCCATGTTTAGAATACTTCCTGGTACACAAATATGTCCTTGATCAAATTAGTTTATTTCCATTCTAGGAATTCCCATCTAATTTGGGGTATATGTGAATTTCCAAACATTCCTGACTCTCTTTTAGGCTTCTCTAATTGTATCTTGGGAAGAATCATCCTGTTGGCTTCACATTAGTCAGCAGCAGCCCAGGCAACATTTGAAAATAACTTAAAAACCCTGAATGGTCCTATCCCCTTTGGATAATTTCCTTAGAACATCAGTCCTTTGAACACAGACCTGGTTGCAAAAAAATGTTTTTTTCTCAGCAGGAAAACTCCAAATTCCATCCCATCTTCACCTCCCTTATTCTAGGGATGGGGTTGGAGAGGGAAGGGATAGGGAGGATGAATTAAATATTTCTTTCTGGAAGAACATAAGCATGCACATGTAGACAAACACTCATGATTTCTTCTTTTAAAAACAATGAGTGCATTTTCTAAATCAGTGTTGCCATATTGCAAAGTTTTAAAATCTTTGTACAAGAAGAAAAAAAGAAAAAGAAGAAACAAACAAAAAACCTCTGCCTTCAGCAGTCTGGAAAGCTCCTAAAAACAGGCCCTATGTGGAGCTCAGCCAGATGTCAACATTCAGGGAATGATCACGTCTTCTGTGATATCATTAACTCCCAGGTGGATGAAGCAGAAAAGCTGCCCTGCTTTTCCTGAAATTTTCAATTGCTTTTTGTTTTTCTTTCTTGGCTTATCCTCATCCATCTCTGTCCCCAAAGACACTGCAGGTCAGATAGTCAGTACAAAGAGTAATTTTTAACTTGCTTCTTATTTGTCTTAGAAGAAACTTTTTGTCATTTTGTTTGCTTTTGGCTTGGTCACTTTTTCCTGGTCTTGAGCTTTCTATCAAGGGAGTAGTGCATATAATCGCTATACAGTAAAAGATGGGACCTACATCACTTTTTTCTAAGCTGAGGGCTGCTCTGTTGTGTCATACTGTTTATTCTTCCTGGAGGCTGGAAGTCCAAGACCAGGGGTCCATCATGGTGAAGTAAGGGCCCTTTTCCAGATCGGCAGACCTCTGGCTGCATCCTTACAAGGCAGAAGACGTTCTCAGTCTTTTTAAATGTTCCATTGTTACCTTGTTTTTCTATGATGTTTATGAAAAGCCTACTGCAGATCAAATTACTTTGCTCTTATAAATTATTAGGTCTTTTTGTCTAGAAAATTTGATTTCTTAAAGGACCTAAAGTCATTTTCCGTATCTCTGAAGTCAAAGAGTTTTAGGAGGATATTCCTTGGGATGGATTATTTGGAGTTAATCTTTCCAGTTTATCAGGTAGGCCCTTTCGATATGTAGAATTAGCTTTTTTTTTCCCCCAGGAATTTTTCCTTGGATAATAGTTTTGGCTGTTAGCTATATCCTATTGTTCTGTTTTCTTCTTTAGGGACTCCATTTATACACACAGCTGTTTCTTTTTTGCTTATATTCCATTTCAGCTATTTTCTAATTCTTTATATTCTTTTCTTCAGCTAATTTTTATTTTCTTGGTTGTTTTCTTTCCTCCATATCTCTGAATAAATTTTCATTTGAGCATATTCTTCTTGGGCACCTTCTCATTTAATCAACCCTAAAATGTTATTTTCTGGGGCTCCTGGGTGGCTCAGTCCATGAAGCAGCTGCCTTTGGATCATGCCCTGAATCGGGTTCCCTGCATAGTAAAGAGCCTGCTTCCCCCTCTCCCTCTGCCTGCCACTTTGCCTACTTGCGTTCTCTCTCTCTCTGTGTCAAATAAATAAATAAAAATTTTTTTAAAAAATTTTCTTTCATTTCTCTCCTGCATTCCATTTACTCTTTTCATTCACTTCTGGCTTTAATCTACTTACTTTTAAATCTGAATATCTTATTCAGGTGTTATTGTACAACCCCAAATGTTTAATCTGAAGTATTAACTTAGAATTTCTTCACAGTTGTTTCTTGGAGAAGGGTTCAGCGGCTACAGTGTATCAGTTCTGTTTCCCAATAGTAACTTTATAAAGACTTGTCTCAAATTTTCTTTTTCTTTTCTTTTTTTATTATGTTATGTTAGTCACCATACTATACACATCATTAGTTTTTGATGCAGTGTTACAAGATTCACTGTTTACGTATAACATCCAGTGATCCAAGCAATTTGTGCCCTCCTTAATACCAACCACCAGGCTCACCCATCCCCTTCCCCCCCTCCCCTCTAAAACCCTCAGTTTGTTTCTCTGAGTCCACAGTCTCTCATGGTTCCTTTCTTTCATTTAGTAGATTTAGATTAAACGATTTCTAGAGCCATCTTTTATCACTGTATCAAAGTCCCATTTCTTTCTTGGATTTCCTTTTTCTCTATGGTGGTGGTGGTAGGAGAGTAGGTGTGAGAACTTTGAGTTTTTTGTATGTTTTTTGTTTTACAAGATCATTTTCTCCTTTTAGTTCCTTTCACCACTGAATCACCAAGGGTACCATTCCTTTTTTGCCTTTTTATTCTCCCAGAATGTCTATCTTCAAAGACTGCCTCCTCATGTCATATACCCACTTTCAGATTCTATTCAATAGTTCTCTGACTGGCAAGGAAACAGTCTCAGTATTTTCACAATCTGGCAATGGTTTTAGACCAATCTGAGGACTATTGCTAGCCCCCTTCTTTCTTCTGGGCAATTTTTTCTCAGGCTGCCCTTGCTTGCCAGAAAGTTTTATGGTAGAGCTTTGGTGGTGGTTTTTTACTGTTAACTCTTTTATCATTCCTATCTTGTAGTTATGCTATCAGCATGTTTGTATTTGTGTGTATAGTTTTATTAGTTCTTGCCATTCTATATTTTGGGGGAGTTACTAGAAGAGATATAGGTTTAAATAACCACCCATTGTGACTGCTTACAAGTCATGGCTTGATGGGCGCCTGGGTGGCTCAGTGGGTTAAAGCCTCTGCCTTCCGCTCAGGTCATGATCTCAGGGTTCTGGGATCAAGCCCTGCATCGGGCTCTCTGCTCAGCAGGGAGCCTGCTTCCTCCTCTCTCTCCACCTGCCTCTCTGCCTACTTGTGATCTCTGTCTGTCAAATAAATAAATGAAATCTTAAAAAAAAAACAAAAAACTTACAATAAGCTACAGTAATTAAAACAGTA